>NC_142316.1:27377488-27977488 GCF_054855325.1 Carica papaya | reverse complement strand
TTCTTTACAGGTTGACAGAAGCAAAACACCCAACCGCAAAGATGAGCCAGTGGAGCCGTCGCACCAGAGAACTCCACCTCCGGTGAGTTTTGATTTTTCGAATTTTTTTGGCCAACTAAGACCCCTTAACGTATTTTATCGCAGGAAGTGATACAAAACCGGCCGAAAACAACCGACCCAAGGTAAATCGCTGCCGCGGGCGGCGGTGCCGTCGTTGGAGCACGGCGGAACCGTTTATGCCGGAATTCTGAAATTGGCCAAAAAATGGTCCTAACACTGATTTTGGATTTTTTAGGATATTTTTAGGTACTTGAAGCGCGTTTTAATTTTCGAAGGAAAATTTAAGGAACCCGGGGGGGGAGGAAGGGAGGCATCAATAGGTGCAGTCAACAAGTTTAGCATTTCAGGCATCAATTTGAGTAAGAATTCTTCACCTTATTCTCTATTATGGAATTGAAGTCTAATTAATAATAATAATCTGGTATTTTGTACAATTTAAAAAACATCAATGATTAATTTCGGATTACTAATGGAGTCAGAATAAAAAATTATTTACTGTTGATTCTGTTGATTTATTTTACAGTTTGAATGCATGATAATACTCGATTGATTGATCTTATAGTTTGAATGCATGTATTGTTTACTTCATGTGATTATGGTTGAATTAAGAAACTGGAAATTAAAAGAAGTCGGAAAGTTATTTGATTAAGTGAATGGATGAAATAGCAGCCTTACTAGATATCTTGGGAGATGATAGACGGACCGGGTACATAGGGAACCCTACTGTGAATATTGCCTCATACCGTACGGGATATCAGAGTTTGGTAATTTGGCGCTCATACTGAACTGGGTATGGGGACGACCCATTTTACCCTTATACCGGACGGGGTATCGAAGTTTAATAATTTGGCACTCATATTGGACGTGGTATGAGAACGGTCCGTTAATTGAAAATGTTAAAGGAAATAGTTCACACGTTGTGAGGACATCCCTATGGAACCCCATAGATATCAGTAGGCTAATAAAATAGAAAATTATTATTCCAACCGATTGCATATAAAATTATAATATGTACTATGTTATTGACTTTATAAGTTATTTTTTTTATAAATCTCGTTATGGTAAGTAGACAGTAAATGATTTTATTTATGATAAATGATTTTGCTTAATTAAGAGCTCCATTAGTTATTTTTATAATTTTTACCAACCTTCATTTCTGTGTCGGTGAGTAGCGTGATATTTTTACTGACTTAGTATACCTCATTCTTTCATTAACTATTTAAGATCAAGATAATCAGGATCCAGAGCCCGATCCATAAGAAGATTACGAGTAGGACGTTTAATTGTTCACTTTTAATTTATTTCCTTAGTTATTAGTTGTTCTTTTATAAGGGTTATTCTCGTAAGTCCCATTTGGTACTTTCAGGTATTGTGTAAGGAATGTAAATCCTAACTATTTATTTTGCTTTCACACTAAATTTATAATTTATTTCTTTTAAAATTTCTAGGGTCGTTATCGGGTCGTTATAGTGTGTGCGGCTACATGGTTTTTCTTTTTCTCTTGTTAGGTTTTTTCATCCCCTATCATATATATATATATCACACATATATATAGATGGCATGAGAAGTTATTAAATCCTATTTGGACTTATTTCTGTACAAGTCCAAACTAATTTGGACTTTTCTCTTTTTTTTCAGCACCTAATTACATATATATCATATATATAATTGGCTAATCCAACTTCGTGTATCATTCCAAACTATGTTGGACTCCTTTTTTTCTCAACATCCAATTATATATATATATATATATCTCATATATATATATGTTATCTTTTATCATTATTATTATTTAATAAAATAAATTTATAAATCAATTCAATTTTAAATTAAATTTTACAATAATATTCGTTATTATAATAAACATACATATTATATTATTTTATTAACAATATAATAACTAATAAATATAAATATTAATTTTTTATTTCTAAAATAGAAATATTCAATTTGTTTACCATATTAGTTATATAATCTGTGTTAATAAATAATATAATAATATTCTATTTAAATAAAATATTTTATTTATTTGATTAAATTAATTTTTTTAATTTAATTATCAAATAATTAAAATAATTAATCTATTTAACAAAAATAAGAACAATCGTTAGTATGCGACCCGATAGGTTTAATACTAAACTGATAGCAAATTGATCAAACTAATTTACTAATTGAGATTAGCGTATAGCAACACTTCTTAACGACCGAATAGTATGAAATATACAATTATTCTTAAGAAATGTTAAAGAATGATGTATTTTTTCTATCATTATTGCTCCGAATTAACTCTAAAATATGGTTTAACTATCAAATCTCAGTAGGTAACCAATTATATTTCATATCAATTATAATTGACTGATAAATAACATAAAAAACTTTTTTCTTCGTTCATTTAATTTTTCTGATCAAAGTTTTAATGTAATTATTATAATAAATGAAAACATAAAATTTAAATTTATTATCAAAGTTGATATATTTTTTTATCAATAACTAATTTTACAAATACTTAATCACAACTAATATCATCTCAACTATAGTTTTATGACCATAAGTATTTACAATCAAAGTATGATAAATTATTTGTTAATTATTATGATGATTTCATATTTAAAAAAATTTTACATCTCGTCATTTTAAGATAATATTTTACTAACAGTTTAAAATAATATTAACTATTAGGAATTCTCAGTTAGATCGATTTAATAATTATATCTTCATATACATCATCTATATATGTAATTTAGTTAATGAAATTAACTAATCTTTATCTTATAGAGATCATCAAATATATATTAATCTTACCGGATCATTAATATTTTATTTTGATTATCTAACGACTAAAAATATTTTAAATTAAATCATAAAAAAATTTATTCTCATTATCAAGATCTCCATCTTGATATAAAGTATGTAAATTTAATCAATAATTTTATCATATAAATTAAATAACAAGATAATAAATATGAGAATAAAAATATTATTGTCATATATTAAAATAAATTATTAAATAAAAATGTATTCAATATATTATATGAATAATTGGATATTGTGCATAACAGTTATATCCCTTACAGTTAGTTTCTCAAAAAAAAAAAATAATTGCTAATGATAGAAAATGTTATGCTGAAAATAGAAAAAAAAGAATATATATTAGTTTAAAGATATATTATTTTCAATTTTTAATTATTTAGATATAATATTCTTCATGTTTTTGCTTAAATATTTGCCTATGAATTTAGTAATGGAATTATATTTAATATTATATTAAATACATTTAAAAAATTTACTAATTCTAGTATGAACCAATACAGATTGAGAATTTAGTAAACATTAATTATAATCTATGAACTATAAAGTTTAAGTTATAATCAAGAAGGAACAAATAATTCAATATATATTCTTATAGGCAATTTCTCACATTTAAATTGATTAGTTTAGTATTCCGGCTTAAGAGACTTGACTATGCAGAAAAATCCAGGGCCAAAATATTTTACTTTTAATCTCTACTTTAATTCCACCACCAAGTATTGTTTAGATATGCTAAATCAACTTCTAATAGTATTTCAATTTTTTATATTCTAGTGACACCAATAATATATGTGTATTTAAATTAATATATAATTTTGATTTTGACAAAATTTTAAAAGAGATTACTCTAGTGGTAGTTGCTAATTGGTGAATAACAAGTATCTGTTTAATATTTATTGTGCAAGACAAGATGTTATTTTCTAAACTATATGTTCTAATTAAAAAAGAAGTAATGTCATATGTTTCAAGTATTTTAATGGATACTGTAAAATATATTGAGAGAGATAAGTTATATGGGTCAAATATGGGAATAAAAAAAAAAAGCCCTTTTGTATTATACTACGAGCTATTTGATTTTTCCTTGATCCATACAAAATAAAAATGCTTTTAATGTCTCAGGGTTAATGAAATCTAGCTTACAAGATAGCTTAGAGGGAGCAATCATGTCTGATATATAACTTAATCTCGTATCTAAGTATCAATCCATATATATAAATGCGTGATTACATTCTAGGGTTTTTAGCCTTTCACAATACACCTTGATTTTTAACTCCATCTAATAAGGCTGAGTCTCAGAGGTAAACAAAACTATTGGTTCCATAAAAAATTGTACCTAGAGGACAACATAAAGGTCAATCTGGCTTGTATGGGTACTCGAACCACATATAATATAGGTGATTTTTCCTTGTTGAGTATTTAGTCTTACATGCTTTATTGATGTGCATTATTCTCGATGATTGATTGTTGTAGTTAAAACTTTATTTCTGCTATTATTATACATTGCATGAATGATGAGATTTGTTATCAAAAAAGACTTTGATTACCCCATAGATTGTAGGAGGTCAATCATAATTTATGCATATTAGAAAATAAGTTGAAGTACTGTAACATGGATGCATTTTTTGTTTTGCTAGATGGACAAGAGATAAGAGGCTCACTCTAATATAGAAAGATGAGAAAATAGTTTTAGTTGTAGGCCTAATTTGTATATAAATCAAATCAATTTTGTTAGAAGACATTTTAGTAGGAGACAAATCATGTTATCTACCATTGGAGTGACACAAAACATGTATTGAGAAATAGGAAAAAAGAATCTATTATTAAAAGGAATATTTGGTATGCCATATGTAGAATACATCACCATATAAATTTATGGCATGATAGGATATGAGTTTTCATAAAGAGGCCCACTTCTTGAATAGGGAATAAAAGGATTCTTACTCCAAGTATATGGATTTCCTCAGTAGCTTAAGTCAGGAAGATTTAGTTGATCTATGAGATCTTGAAAATGATAGGAAGAAATAATAATATGTTTGTGATTACTCTTTTCTTAGTGTTAAGAATTGCATCAAAATCCCCTAAAGTGAGCTATGTGAGCTTATGGGTATGTGAAATAATTTTTAATTCCTTTCATAGAATGTGTTTTTGGGTAGGATAAAGAGACTTATTTTCCTCGGTATGTAAAATAACTTATTGAGTAATAAGGTAGTATAAACTAATAATAGTTTGTGATAAAGAAACTTTGATTATTTAACATTGTAAAGTGCATGATTAAGCTATACATAAGTCTTATTTTATATCCTTTGCTAAAGCACATGTAAAATAGGTAAAGAGGAAGTTAAGAGCATAACTTTTTGCATTTAGTTTTAGTGAGCTTCATTTTAGAGAGGTATAACATAGAGGTTTGGTTATATTTACAAAGACCTTTATGAATCAAACTGCCAAAAACCTGGCTAAGACCGCAACATTTAGCTGCCAAAATTTTTATGGAGAGGAAATGAGTGGTTGGCTCACTATTGAAGCCTTACAACTAGTGGTGTGGGAAAAGGGATGCAAAGGTGGTAGTGATAATTCATCTGGATGTAGCTTTACTTCCCTCTAAAAGTAGGGCAATGATCGGGTTTAGTTGTAAATATCTGAGTTCTTTATGGGCTCTTATATTGGAGGAAGTACGAAATTTTTGATAAAGAACAATCTCATCAACCCAAACTTATTTTGAGAATTGAATATTTTAAAAATTACTTAAAAAGGTAAAAGAAAATTAAACAAACAACAAATTTTTATTTAAATAGACTAAAAATAAAAAAGAGCATTTTTTCTTTCTATAAATAAAAATTCTATTTTATTTTTTTTTTAATATAATTTCTACAGCAATAGTGATTTAAAATTATATGATAAGCAAGCAATACATCTACAGGTTTTTATCCCATCGTTCTTTTTTCATTTGAGGAAACTGTCCTATCATATTGTTTGAAAACAGTAATGTACCCCCGAGGGAACAGTAGTGGGACAGCAAATATATGTATATTTTCTGAATAAGATATATATACGTAGCTGTATCATTATTAATGTTATTTTATTCTTTTACTTTTTTTTAAAAAAAAAATACATCTAAAAGTTTGTAATAATTAAATAACAAAAGCAAATGCAAGGGGATGCGGCTGACACGAGGAGCAAACCAATTTCTCTTCTAAAAAAAAGTTGTGAACTGTAGGTGACTATAGATCAAGCTAGCATTAATTGTTGTATTCTTATAATATTATAATAATAATAAATCAATCAGATTCCTTCTCGAGAAAAATAATTGATTTCCCTAAACCATAGCACTCCTTCTCTTTTTCAATATATATATATATAAAAGAACGTTTTTTTTAATTTGAAGTTCTTGCCAATTTTGTTACGGATGGTAGCTCCCAAGTATATCTCATTCATTTGTAATATTATTTTTATAAGTATAATTTAAGAATCAATGTATTAGGTCAATAATTTTTTTTTTTTTAAAGTTCAATTAAAAATAAAATTGTTCACATTAGGATTAATAAACTACAATCTAATTAATTAAAAAATTAATGCCTTCACTTAACTTACAAATTAAAACTTGTTTATTAACATTCTGATTTATTAAAATTAACTGTAATTATAATTATATTTTAATGAGATACGATCCCATTAAGTTATTAGCTGTTAGCTTGATCTATTCACAAACAAACATATTGAAAAAGAATAAAAAATAAAAGTACCCCAATGGCACAGTAATAACTTATGGCGCACGTATCCCCACGTCACGGTGTGACTATACATAATTTTTTATTACTCAATTTTATATATATTTTTTTATACTTGAAGTTTATTGTATAATAAGTACTGTAATCAGATCAAAGAATTTTATTTTGTAACTTAATTATCAAAGACTTTCTACATCACAACATGTAATAAAATATATTCTCTTACATATTTCAGATTTAATTCTACTTTTTAACCGCAGAACTGCAAATTTTTTTCAATAAAATGTTGTTGTAATTGGAAATAGTAAATTTTATATAATTACGAAATATTTGTGTATGTAATTATATATATGGGGGTGTGTGTGTGTCTTATACGTATGTATGTTGACCCATCCATCCATCCATCCATCCAACAAAATATCGCAAGCTTCACCGGTGAAGGTGGTCAAATTCTTATGATGTAAGCAATCTTATGTGTGGCTGAGAACCAAAATGTTCATTCAAGAGAGATAATGGAAGAGAGAGAATAATGTTCATTTAAACTGAAATAATGTGTGTGTGTGTGTGTGTGTATATATATATATATATATGTACATAATAATAGTTTAATCTTGATTCACGAATAATAATAATAATAATAATAGCTTTTTCTCCAAAGATAAAACATATATATCCTTTTCCATTTTCTAATAGAGACAAAAGAGTTGAGTTCTAGATAGGTCACCTTATAAATTTTAGCCAGAAAAGGGAAAAAAAATTGTATAGAACTGTGGATTATTTTTATTTTTAGTTTGATAATTGATAATTGATATTTCAAATATCAAATAAGATAAAAACTTTACTTTTAAGAACATTTAAATAAGTGAATAATTAGAAAAAGTAATAGAAAGGGATTAAATAAATAACTAAAATGCAGTTGATGATTTTTTTATTTTTTTATTTAAAAAAAAAAAAAAAACAAGTTGATGGAAGTGTGATTATATGTTTATGGTAGTATACGATATAGCTCTTAAAGATTCGAAAAGAGTAATTAATTTTTAATTAAACAAACCGATTTTCCATAAAATATAAAATGTAAAATATGATTTGTCAACTTTCTTGGGAAGAGAGTCTGAAAACGGCCGCTACCTCTCTATAAAATATGTCAGAATTGGAAGACCGGAGCAGGAAGCGAACCACGGCAAACCTCTCTCTCTCTCTCACTCTCGCTAGCTGTTTCTGAGTTGTTACAGGATTCTTACTCCTCATCTTCCTTCGGCTTCGCATTTTTCATTTCAGCCTCAAATTTCTGTGAGTATTCATGAGTTTTTTCTGTTCTCTTCTCTTCTCTTTTTCTCTTTAAAGAGCCTGTTTGGGTGTAGTTTTCTGTAGATCTGGTGCCAAAATGGTTGTCTGTGAGAAAAATAAGCGAACATCTCTGCTTCAAAACTCTTTGCTGGATTGGATTGGTAGGAGTAGAAGTGTCTAATTCATGAGTTGTGGAAATGGTTCCTTCTTCATTATTGAAAAGTTACTGGTAAAATTGCGTTGGTTCTTAATTTAGTCATAGAAAAACTGAGATAACGTCGACTCTGATTAACTCCCGTTTTGGTGATGTTTCATAGAAAGAATATTTGGATTACTTCTGTGTTCAATGGAAGCTTGCTAATTTTCCTGATTGTTTGTTTAGATACGCAAGAGACGTAAATTAATTACAGACAAGTCACATTTAAGAATCATTAGCAGAATACTTACCTGAGTTAATGGAAAATAACTAAGAATTCTGTTTTTTTTTTTTTTTTTTCTTTTTTGCTTTTGCATTTGAGATGAGTGTATAAATTAGTTCCCAAAAAATACAATCTTATATTGACTGGGATCATACGAAATGTTTACAGGTAATTTGACAATCTAAAATTCATTTAGGAAGCTCAGAGGCAAGGATAATTAAGACAGAGTTGCAAAATGATTGCTAGCTTCATCCCAGGATGGCTTTTGTTGTTGTTGCTCTTTACTGTGCTTGTTGTTGTGAAGAAGAAGATAGGATCAAGGAGACAAACTAATCTTCCTCCTGGTCCACCTAAGTTGCCTATTATAGGTAACCTGCACCAGCTGGGTTCATTGCCCCATCGTTCCCTAGCACAGATGTCCAAGAAATATGGACCCGTCATTCTTGTGCAGCTTGGTGGCGTTCCAACAGTTGTTGTCTCCTCTGCAGAGACCGCAAAAGAGGTCTTAAAAGTTCATGATCTTGATTGTTGCAGTAGACCCAGCTTGGCAGGCACTGGAAGACTTTCTTATGATTATCTTGATATAGCTTTTTCTCCCTTCTCTGAGTACTGGAGGGAGGTGAGAAAAATCTGTGTTCTTGAGATTTTTAGCACCAAAAGGGTGCAATCTTTTCGATTCATCAGAGAGGAAGAGATTGCTTCGCAGATGAAATTTATAGCTCAATCAGCTTCTACCAGTTCTCCTGTTGATCTAAATCAGAAGTTACTTGCTCTCACGGCTAATGTGATTTGTAGAGTTGGTTTTGGGATGTCTTTCCAGGGCAGTGAGATTGATAATGATAGATTTCATGAAGTGATCTATGAAGCCTTGGCAATGTTAGGGAGCTTCTCTGCTGCAGATTTCTTTCCGTATGTTGGTTGGATTGCTGATAGGCTCTCCGGTCTGCATGCTAGGCGTGAAAAGTCCTTCCATGATCTGGATGCTTTCTACGAAAGAGCGATAGATCATCATCGTAGAAGCAAAAAAGCCGAGGAGGGAAAAGAAGATATTATTGATGTGCTCCTCAAGTTGGAGACAGAGAAAGTTGAAATTGGGGATAAACCACTTAGCGAACAACATATTAAAGCAATCCTTATGGCAAGTTCTCATCGTTTTCTTAAATAATCTCTGCTCATGTTCCTTTCAATTTATTTCTTCATTTTATTGCTCCAACGTAATTACTCAATTTTGGAAACATGGCTAACTTGATGACTAAAGTATCTCGGTCTTGGGTAAATATTGTGTCAAGCCAAGAATTTATCACCTTGATTAGATCTTGCTTCATAATTATCAGGCTGCAGAGAGATGTTGCTTTGATTATATATATATATATATATATATATTCATATTCATTGTAGTAAACATGATTTAGAAGGATATGCGCATACATGTATATGCTTCATAATTATAATCTGCTTGCTTCTAATACTTGTATACTGCCTTAGGATGTCTTTCTTGCTGGAATAGACACTGCTGCACTTACCATGACTTGGGCCATGACTGAACTAATTAGAAATCCAAGAGTGATGAAGAAAGTGCAAGCTGAAATTAGAGAGAAGATTGGAAACAGAGGAAAAGTCCGTGAAGAGGAATTAGATCAGCTTGAATACTTGCAGTTAGTGGTGAAAGAAACTTTCAGACTGCATGCTCCAGGTCCACTTCTAATTCCAAGAGAGGCCATGACGGAATTTAAGATCAGTGGGTACACTATATACCCAAAAACTCGAATCCAAGTTAATGTATGGGCAATTGGACGGGACCCCAATATCTGGAAAGACCCTGAGGAATTCATTCCAGAAAGGTTTCAAAATAGCTCAATTGATTTCAAGGGGCAGAATTTCGAGTTGTTGCCATTTGGTGGAGGACGAAGAGGTTGTCCCGGTGTATACATGGGGGCAGTTATGGTGGAGCTTGCACTTGCTAATCTCTTGTACTGTTTCGATTGGGAATTGCCACAGGGGATGAAGAAGGAAGATATCAGCACAGAGGAAGCAGCTGGTCTAACTGTCCACAAGAAGGAACATCTCAGGCTTGTCCCAATCACTTATAACTAGTTGTTCGTAAGTTCATGTCATCATCCATATATATAAAGCAAATATGGAGCAGTTCGCATTTTATATTTGTCATCTAATACATATTGCATCCTCGTGTTTCTTTAAAACCAATTGAATTTCCATCTGTTCTGCTAAAAAATTTATGAAGTTAATTTGTATGATCGATTATTAAAATTCTAAAAAAGAAGTTATTAGTGAAAGTTGATTCCTGGAAATTGTATTTATTGATATTTTTTCATACCATTGCGGAGTAATATCTGAATAGGAATCGCAACTTTCCAAGTATCTGTCAGCAAAAAAAAAAAACACAACTAGTGAGGCGAATTTCCAAAGGAAAGAAGATGTGGCAATGTTCCGAATGGGAGAAAAAAATATTACTGCCTTAAATTATCAAGAGGGATTTGGTCGCGAGAACATAATTCGTTTGAACCCGCGATTTGTTTTTATAGAAAATAAGACATTTTCAATTATAATCGAATTAAGTTGAAAATGATGATTGGGAATGGATTCATAAGTTTCATGTGTTGGATAACTAATTTAATATTCCATGCATGAAAAACGTGATATGTCAATTTTTTGAAGGTCGATGTTGAAGTTTCATTATTATTTTAGAACATAAGAAATTGATGATGGTTACGAGTAATTAGGATTTGATTTGATTTTGTCTTGACTTTAAGACGATTAATTATATATTGAAAATTGTACTATGACTTTGCAGTATTAATTGACGGATCTAACACCACGTATACCGCGTGGATGTGGACAAGATAGGAAATTGGCTAGGAGACAGTGTCCTGTTTCGGTAGATTAATTTCGTGGTGAAACAGTATTTATGATAATGATGTTTGTCTGTGTTTGCTCTATAAAAGATGTGAGAACTGGAGGACTGGAGCAGGAGACGAACCAAGCAAGCCCATCTCTCTCTCTCACTCCCTCGCTCGCTCGCTCGCTATTTCGAAGTTGTTAAAGAATTCATACTACTCTTCTTCCTTCCGCTTTGCATTTTGCAGTTCAGCCTCAAATTTCTGTGAGTTTACGCTCATCAGTTTTATTGATTATTTCGACTTTTCTTTCTAAATGATCTGTTTGGGTATAGTTTTAAGTAGATCTGGTGCCAAAATGGTTTTGTCAGCGAGAAAAATAAACGAACATCTCTGCTCAAAACTCGTAGCCAGATTAGTAGGAGTAGAAGTTACCAGTTCATTGGTTATGAAAATGTTGCTTCTTCATTACTGAAAAGTTATTGGTAAAACTACAATGGTTCTAAATTTATTCATAGAAAAATTGAGATGAGTTCGAATATGATTTATAAAAAATTTGATGTAGGAGTTAATTTATCCATTTTTATTGAATTTAATACATTTTAAGAAAATAAAAAAGAATCATAATTACATATCATTTAAAAATAATTTAGCCATTAAAATAGTTTATAATTATTTTATAAACTGTTTGAGTGTAAACAAACAATGAAATCACAGCAATTGGATGAAATTTAGGACGAAAAAGAATATGCTCGCGAGCAATTTGGGGAAGAAAATATCGACTTGTCATTAAACGAGGGAGATTACATTATTTATACAAAGGTAACCTATGATTATTTAAATAAGCACCCCAAAGTTAAATAAAATTATATAAAAAATCTCATACTTTGTAAAATTACAAGATTACCACATATTCTAATAGACCCCTCAAATTGAAGTATACAAATTTTGAATATCCATCTTGAATATTGCATCATGAAATTGGGAAGAAGATAGAGTTTTGTAAAATGAGCAACCAAGTGACCAGACGACGAAATAAGTCATTCAGTAATCTTTTATTGAATCACGTGACAGTCAATCTTAATATATTTTATACGCTAATGAAAAAATGGATTCTCAATAATTTTAATTGTAAAAAAATTATCACAATAAATTAATACAGTCTACAAATAAGTAACATACAAATCATGAATTAAATAACCCAACCACGCTAACTCATATGTAACAACAATAAGAGCACGATACTCAATTTCGGAAGAGAACCATGAAACAATTTGCTGTTTCTATATTTTATATGATAAAAGAGATTCACTAATAAAAATGCAGAAATCAATAAGAGATTTATGAGAAACCAGTAATTTTATTTTTAAAGTTACTCATTTCATCAATGTATTTTTTTATTTATAACTGTTATTTATTATTTAAATATATTTTTAATTATTTTCACCTGTTATTATAAGTAGATAAAAAAATAAAATATTAAATTAATAGATCGTTCACTTAATTACTGTAGTTAATATGATTAACTTCTGTTCTTATAATGCTTAATAAAAAAAACTATAAATTAACTACAAACAAGGCACATTAATGAAACATTAACATAATACTTATCTCTCTTAATAGAAGGAAACTAAGAATTTCTTTTCTTTTTTTGTTGTTTTTGCATTTGAGAAGAGTGTGTAAAATTAGTTCCTAAGAAATACAAGCTTATATTGACAGGGTATTATGCGGAGTATTACAGGTATTTACAGGCAAGCATTTTGAAGACAGAGTTGCACAATGATTGGTAGCTTTATCTCAGGATGGCTTCTGTTGTCGTTGCTCTTTACTATGCTTGCTCTTATGAAAAAGAAAATAGAATCAAGGAGACCTAAGTTGCTCCTGGTCCACCTAAGTTGCCTGTTATTGGTAACCTGCACCAATTGGGCTCATTGCGCCATCGCTCCCTAGCACAGATGTCCAAGAAATATGGACCCGTCATGCTCTTGCAGCTTGGTGGTGTTTCAACAGTTGTTGTCTCTTCTGCGGAGACTGCAAAACAGGTCATAAAAGTTCATGATCTTGATTGTTGCAGTAGACCCAGCTTGGCAGGCACTGGAAGACTTTCTTATGATTATCTTGATGTGGCTTTTTCTCCCTTTGGTGACTCTTGGAGGGAGCTGAGGAAAATCTGTGTTCTTGAGATTTTTAGCACCACAAGAGTGAAATCTTTTCGATTCATCAGAGAGGAAGAGGTTGCTTCGCTGATGAAAGTCATTGCTCAATCAGCTTCTACCAGTTCTCCTATTGATCTAAATCAGAAGTTACTTGCTCTCACGGCAAATGTGATTTATAGAGTTGGTTTTGGGACGCCTTTCCAGGGCAGTGAGATTGATAAAGATAGATTTTATGAAGTGTTTTATGAAGCCATGGAAATGTTAGGGAGCTTCTCTGCTGCAGATTTCTTTCCTTTTATTGGTTGGATTGCTGATAGGCTCTCTGGTCTGCATGCTAGGCGTGAAAAATCCTTCCATGATCTGGATGCTTTCTACGAAAAAGTAATAGATAATCATCTTAAAAGCAAAAAAGTGGAGGGAAAAGAAGATATTATTGA
This sequence comes from Carica papaya, assembly GCF_054855325.1. Classification (NCBI taxonomy): domain Eukaryota; kingdom Viridiplantae; phylum Streptophyta; class Magnoliopsida; order Brassicales; family Caricaceae; genus Carica; species Carica papaya. The sequence continues at coordinate 27,963,741 of NC_142316.1, read as the reverse complement.
TGTCCTCCTCAAGTTGGAGGGGGAGAAAGTCGAAATTGGGGATAAGCCACTCAGCAAACAACATATTAAAGCAATCCTTATGGCAAGTCCTCATCACTTTTTTAAATAATTTACGCTTATGTTACTTCAAATTTATTTCTTCAATTTATCGATTTAACGTAATTACTCAATTTGGAAACATGGTTAACTTGATGACTAAAGTATCTCGGTCTTGGGTAAATATTGTGTCAATCCAAGAATTTATCACCATAATTAGATCTTGTTTCATAGTTATCTGGCTGCAGAGAGATGGTGCTTCGAATAAATATATATATATATATATTGTAGTAAGCATGATTAGAAGGATATATGCATGGGTACATTCATAATTATAATCTTCATGCTTTTAATACTTGTATACTGCCTCAGGATGTATTTCTTGGTGGAACAGACAGTGCTGCACTTACCGTGATTTGGGCCATGACTGAACTGAGTAGAAACCCCAAAGTGATGAAGAAAGTCCAAGCTGAAATTAGAGAGAAGATTGGAAACAAAGGGAAAGTCCATGAAGAGGAATTAGATCAGCTTGAATACTTGCAATTAGTGGTGAAAGAAACTCTCAGACTACATCCTCCAGGTCCATTTCTACTTCCAAGAGAGGCCATGTCTGAATTTAAGATCAACGGGTACACCATATACCCAAAAATTCAAATCCAGGTCAACATATGGGCGATTGGACGGGACCCTAATATCTGGAAAGACCCTGAGGAATTCATTCCAGAAAGGTTCGAAGATAGCTCCATTGATTTCAAGGGGCAGAATTTCGAGTTGTTGCCATTTGGTGGAGGACGAAGAGGTTGTCCCGGTGTATACTTGGCGGTACTTATGGTGGAGCTTGCACTTGCTAATCTCTTGTACTATTTTGATTGGGAATTGCCACAGGGGGTGAAGAAGGAAGATATCAGCACAGAGGAAACAACTGGTCTAGCTGCCCATAAGAAGGAACATCTCAAGCTTGTTCCAATTATTTATAACTATTGTCCATAAACTCGTATCATCATCCATATATATATATATATATATATATATATAGACATTTCGTCTTTATATTTATCGTCTAATATAGATATTGCATCCTAATGTTTCTTTAAGACCAATTATATTTCCATATGTTCTGCTAAATAAATGTGTATGTTGGTTTGTATAATCAATTATTAAAATAATACAAAATAAGTTATTAGTGAAAGCTAATTCTCGTAAGTTATAGTTATTGGTATTTGTTCATGTAATATTTAAACAAGAATAGGACTTTTCAATTATCTATAAGCAAAAAATTACAACCATTAAAACAAATATCCCAAGGTAAGGCAATGTGGCAATGCCCGAACAGGAAGAAAAAAAAAAATATTTCCGCCCAAATTATCCAACAAAATTTGATTACGGAAAAAGAATTCGATCGGACATATAATTTATTTTTTCTTTTTTTAGTAAAAAAATGAGACGTTTTCAATTATAATTGATTCATAAGTTTTATGTGCTGGGGCATTGAGTGATTAATTTAATATCACAGGCATGAGAAATGCGGTATGTGAATTATTTGGGGACATAAGAAATTGATGGGTACATGCGTGAGTAATTAGGATTTAATTTGTTTCGAGTTTAAAATTATTAACTATCCGTTGATATTTGAATTATGAGTGGAATAATAATTGATTCATCTATAATGCCACGATGACGGCGGACGAGATAGGAAACTGGCCTGGAGACTCGTGTTGGACACTTGAAATAGTTTCCTGTTTCGGTTTACTTTTTTTTTAGACCGACAAGTTGAGTTCGTGGGAATGCCAAAAGACGAGAATCTGTAGGCTTTTTTTAGCAAGTGTATAAAATTTTTATTGGATGTTCCAAAACTCACAACTAAACTTCTCGATATTTTTATTAAAAATCCAATAGGTTGAATTAAATTACAGTTTAAACCTTACAGATACTAAAAGCCAGAAATAAATACAATTGCAACTGAGAAAACTAAAATATATTAATAGTTTATTTTAAAAAATAAAGCAGCAAATCTTATCCATAGATTTGCCCCTTTGTTTTTTGGCAGCCTCTCTGCAACACCAAAAGCATTCAATAATGAAGGATGGGTTAATTTAGAGAAAAAAAAAAAAAAAAAAAAAAAAGCCTCAAAAATTGACGAGTACAAGGAGACGCCTTTTAATTTGTTTAAATTAAATAAAAACATAAATTATTAAGCGACGTAATAATAAACACGTCATAAATTTTTTCAAAAAAATAAAATTTCTTTTATTTTCTAAAAAGTAGTTGATTCGCCACCCTGAGGCTCACAAGTCAAATACTAGGATGGTTTATTCTATTTTTAAGCATATTTTAACTTTTTGTTTTAATTTTTTAATTTAATAAAATACATAATAATTCAAATTAGAATGAATAATTTACATTTTAAGTCCGAATTCACGTTTATATTTTTAATTTTCTTTAGTCAGATCAATCAAGAAATAAATAATCAAATTATTGAACATTTTTATATGCCAACAAAATTGTCATTTGGGTTCTACGGTATCAAATGAGTTATTTTGAAATTTACTTGCAAATTTAATACTTACAACAAAATTAATTATGGAAAGTGTTATGAATTAGGAAAGTGCGGAAGAAGCAAATGGCGACCATAATGTCGGAGCTGTGCGGCGCGTCAAAGGGAGTTGTCGGTTTGGCTTTTTCTAAAAGATGAAGAATGACGTAAATGCGTATGTCATCAGCCATTCACAGAGGTCTGGATTCTTCTAAAGCAAATCTAAGCAAATCTAAGCAAAAAGGAAAGGGATGAAATCATATTGAATTCGATGTGAAAAAAATAAAATAATTCATATCACGTTTTTTTTTTTTTTTTTTCTTTTTCCTTTAATCTAAAAGCCCTTTTATTCAAGATTAGAAAATATTATTATATTATAAAAAATTCACGTGAAGAAGTAATTAGGTTCACACCATCTCTTTTCCTATTTAAGTTAGTTTGGTGCTTTAGTTTAATTATAATTGACTTGGTTACTATTCCTTAATATATATATATATAAAACTAATTACGTGCTTATTTTTTCAATTGATAAAATATTAATCATTTTTTTTTTATTTCTTTGCTTCCCTAATATGGTATTGTAATATTATTTTTTCTGTTAAACTCACAAAACTTCTTTTTTCTATTTTTCTTTAAAATTTATTTCCGTTTCTAAAATTCTTCAATTTTTGTCTCTTTAATCTCATCCTCTTCATGGAAATCCTCAATTTAAAATTCTTTACTTCTTGCATTACTCTCATAATCTGAAATTCGTTTTGCTTTCGTAGTATTTAATTTGAAGATAACTGCACGTATTGAATTTGTACCAAGATAATTATCTTGTTAGTGAAGAATAAATTTAATTTTATTAATGGTTATATTTTTAAACTAGATAAAAGTTATTTAAATTTGTTCGGCACTTAGGTTCTAAATTTTAAAATATATCTCTAAAAAAATCTTTCAATTCAAATGAGAATTAGTTAGTCTTGTACAAAATCAATAACTGATAAGTATATATTTTATCAAAGTTAAATTTTTATGAAAAAAACTGAGTAACTTTATATTTATCTATATTTTTTATAAATTTACATATAGGAAAGTTAATGAACTTAACTTACTATTACAAAATAAAGTATATCATATTATTTTTAATGAGTTTCGATAAGTTTTTTTGCCTAAATTTAAGGACAACTAATGTTGATAAATCATTTATCGCCAGTAAATAAGTTTGAGGAAAGACTATGTAGTATTGTTCTAAAATGTTTGACAATAATATAAAATTTGTGCACACTTTCTACATTCATTGTAATTTTTATGATCACATTATATATAAATATTATAACAAAATATCAAAAGCTATTAATATTATTTTCTAACTGTCTCGCTTTTTTTTTTTAAGAAAAAAACATAAATAATCTGTGCAATTTATACAACATATGTTTCGGATATTTATTTTTTAATTTTAATATTTTCAAATTCAACTATAATAAATAAGGAGATATAATAAACTCTTGTGCGTCTAAATACATATGCTCAATTAATTGCTAAAGAATTTTTATCTCTCCTACTTAGTAAAGTCACTGTTATGCTTAAAAAAGTTCTATTTATTTCTTCAATTTGAGTGTATTATCTCATCTTTAAGCGCGCTTATTGATGATTCTTCTCTTAAACGGTTTAGAACTTAATATGTATATAATTATTTTCCCAATTAATGAAATATTAGTACTTCTTTTTATTTCTTTATTTCCTTAACATTTCCGAAAAGAATAAAAAAAAAGTGTAAGGCCGTTTAACTAAAGATGTATATAAATTGTATTTTATGGACTATTACTGTTAACATGGTATATATATATATTTTTTTTTTCATTTTAGATAAAACTTATTTAAAAGAAAAACAATAAACTCCAAAAAAAAAAATGCCCTCCAAATGCAATAATGTAGATTCACGTGTTCTTGTGAAACTCTAACATAAGTGAGTTACAAATTGAATAATTATAATTTCTCTTTTTTATTTCAGAGTATAATTTTAAATTTTAAATGGTATTTTTTTGTCAGAAAGCAATTAATTTTTTTTTTTTTAAATGACAAGTTGTTGTCTAATTGGGTTAATATATTTCGTGTGGATGGGGATTTTGGCCGCCCAAAAAATAGTGTTAAAAAAGTTTTAGTTCAGCGAATCAGTCGCGTGGGAAGTGCTTGCCCCCCCCTTGCCCGGCTGCCCGCTCTCCATGAAAAAGCCGTACGCCATAATTGAGTGGGGGCCACTCGTCATCCCGCTTTATTCCATTTTCTAATTTAAATTAATCACATGATCGAAGAAATAAAAAATTAATTAATTAAGTGATCACCGACCAATTGCTTATTCTTTCCACTTCAATTTTGTATTTAATAATGTTTTTCTTTGAGAGGTATCTAATTTAATTTTTTACCATTAAAATTAATTGAGAGCTTAAGGCGATGAAATATTATCACGTTCTTAAAATTTTTAAATAATTTTTTTCTATTAAATAAATATTTTTATTTTGTATAGTTTAAACTTTTATTTAAGAAAAAAAAATATTAAAAAATAAATTAAACTAACAATAATTATTTAATTTATTAATAAGAGATAAAATTGTAGGTAATTTTTAAAAATAGATATCGATATCAAGTATGTTATGAACTTCTTTAATCAATACATAAATTATTTAATTACAATCAATATAATATATTTTGTTCTACGATTAATTGAGATAAATAAAAAAAAATATTTATTTTGCATTCGACTCCATTACAGTACATACAAATACTTTGCACGCAATCTTTAAGTCAAAATGCAAGAGCCAAAGTTTCATGAATCTCTACCATACCATGAATTTGCACACATCTCATCCCTAACAAAGATAATATTTGCATTTCAATATCTAAATATTATACCGAAAATCAACAAAACCATCATCAAGAATGGAAGCATCCATATTACATTTGATCACACTTTATAAAGGAGGTAACTATGACATAGTTTTTATAGGTAGTTGTCCGTAATTTTCTAATATATCTAGTTAATTTAATTTAGATTATTATTTTAAATCGTAAATTATTCGTTATTTATAAATATAGATTCAAATTTTTTAATTATAATTTGATGCTTAAGTTAATAAAATTATCCATGGAACTCTAGAAATTTGATAATAAACAACATAATTTATTTTTGTTTTATCTACATTTTATTTTGTAAAGAGCTTGAAAGATAACAATTAAATATCAAGCTTAATAAGCTAAATATTAATATATGTTACAAAAATAATGCAAGTGTAATAATAATAAATGTTAAAGGAAAAAAATAGTTGCGATAAGATGTTTTTTTTTTTAAAATCATTTTAAAAGTTGTACCCTCAAATAAATGTACTATGTTTTTTAAGTTATTTTTGTATAATTGTGTAATTATTTTATTAAAGGTATAATGATTGTGGTAATATATACCAAGAAAAATATGAGACTTGCAATGATACTTTTTTGTTCTTTAAACTTTGACTCCAAACAATTTGTATTCCTAACTCATTTTAGTAAAAAAAAATTTAAATGTGTTAAAATAAATTTATAATGTTAGAAACAAAATCATAATATAAAATTAAAAATGGTGACATAAAAGATAGGGTAAAAAATTAAATGGTAACGTAGAAGATTAAATTAATAATTTATATTATTACAATGTTTAAGATTATTAAATTTAATTAAATATTATAAATTTAATAAGTTAATTTATCAATATATTAATAGAACTTATGTCACCTGATCACAATAAGTTATAGTAATAAAACAGAAAAAAACATTTATGAATAATTAAATTTTAAGTGCAGAGAACACGTGAATGGTTTACAAGATTGGCGCACATTGTATGGGCAAAAGTGGTATTGGATTTCCTAAAAAAATTAAGTTACATAATGTCAAATACAAAAGAGAGGATCAAGGATATATATAATGTTATTACTCGATGTTTAATATTAATTAATCTTAAATATTATAATTACCCTTTAAATTAATCTTAACTATTAATCTGTCACATGCAAACCACTTCAGGCTGTTTCCGGCACACGTTTGCCACGTACAGAAATTTCAAGAATCTTCTACTATCATTTTAATTAAATATTATTTAAAAATTGATAATACAAATAAAAATATTAGCCAATAATTATGAAGCCGACAATCTTGTTTTCGTTTTGATGATGATTAATTAAAGAAATTAGGAAGGTGCAGGAACTCAATTACACTTGAACTTTCCATTATATTAAATAATATTTTCATTATACCCCAAAAAGAAAGAAGAAATGCAGAACCTCCGGCTATAAATACACGCGCTGATTGAGAAAGACAGTCATCGGAGTCTCCTGATTTTATTCAAGAAAACTTCCTTATTCACAAAGACACACGTTACCATACGACATCGTTTCAATGGTTCCGTTCACAGTCCCTGCATGGCTTCCTCTCTTGCTGCTACTCTCCTTTCTTGTTGCTGTGAAGAAAGTGATGGAATCAAAGAAGCGACATCCGCCGGGTCCTCCTGCTCTGCCTCTCATTGGTAACATGCATCAACTGGGTAAACTTGCTCATCAATCTCTGTACCAAATGTCCAAGAAATACGGCCCCGTAATCCGATTGAAGCTTGGAAGTGTGCCCTTAGTCGTCGTCTCCTCTCCCGAAACTGCAAGAGAGATTCTCAAAGTTCACGATACCGATACCTGCAGTCGACCCAAATTGTTAGGCACTGGTAATTACTCTTACAATTATCTCGACATAGCTTTTGCTCCTTTCGGTGAGTACTGGAGGGAGATGAGAAAAATCAGCGTTCTCGAGCTTTTCAGCAACAAGAGAGTTCAGTCTTTTCGTTTCATCAGAGAGGAAGAGGTTGATTCACTCGTTGAATCAGTTTCTCAATCTGCTGCTTCTAAATCCCCTGTAGATCTAAGCGAGAAGCTGCTTTTTCTCACGGCGAATGTGATTTGGAGGGTTGCATTCGGAGGAAGCTTTGAGGAGAATAAATGCGAGAGTGGCGTCTTTCAGGAGAAGGTCAATGAGGCTACATCGCTTATGGGATGCTTCGCTGCTTCTGATTTCTTTCCTTGTGTTGGGTGGATAGTTGATAGGATCACAGGTCTCCATGGCAGGCTAAAGAAGAGCGCCAAGGAAATGGATATTTTTCTGCAAAAAACAATTGATAAGCATGAGGGAAAGAAGGTAGAAGAAGGGAAGGAGGATATTGTTGATGTGCTGTTAAAGATAGAGAAGCAGCAGAAGGAACAAGGCTCCGTTACTCTCACCAGAAGTCATATCAAAGCAATCCTCATGGTATATATATACTTGTATACATGGCTTTTTTCTTCTTATCCAATCTACTTAATTTACTGAACATTAGTATGAACTAACATTTAATCAATTTAAACTTGTGTCAGGATGTATTTATCGCTGGAATTGACACTGCAGAAATCACAATGGTCTGGGCGTTAACAGAGCTTATGAGGAACCCAAGAGTGATGAAGAAAGTACAAGCTGAGATTAGAGAAGTTGTCGGAAACAAAGGAAAAGTGAGTGAAGACGACCTTGAAAAACTTGCATATCTAAACATGGCGGTGAAAGAGACATGGAGACTTCACCCACCAGGTCCACTTCTAATTCCAAGAGAGGTCATTTCCCCATTCAAAATCAATGGTTACAACATATACCCAAAGACCCGAGTCCAGGTTAACGCATGGGCCATTGGAAGAGATCCCAAGGTTTGGAAGGACCCAGAAGAGTTTTTGCCAGAGAGATTTGCAGGAAGCTCGATTGATTTCAAAGGGCAGCACTTTGAGTTGTTGCCATTTGGTGGAGGACGAAGAGGTTGTCCAGGTATCAACATGGGAAACACATTGTTGCAGCTTGCACTTGCTAATCTTTTATATCGATTTGATTGGAAATTACCAGATGGGATGAGCAAGGAAGATATCGACATGGAAGAAGCTCCTGGTCTCACTGTTCACAAGAAGACCCATCTTGAGCTTATCCCTGTAAGCTGTATTTGAATTATCTCATCTTCACAAGACACATGTATGATATGTGTGCTGAATGGTCTGTAATTTGTGAGATTTTTTTATCTGTTTAATTCGAGACTTTGCCCTTAGATGGTTTACTTTTTAATTTCTTGGGATTTTCCATTTTGTTTTTCTCCTTTTATGAGTAAAGAATAACGATCGAATCCCCACTAGAATTGTGTGTTTAATTATGAATACTTTTTGTGAAGGATTTACTCAATTGATCAGTTAGCTTTTCGCCTATTGTATTAAAGATTACTTGAATTTTCAGATTAAAAAGAAACTATTTGAATTTTATGTTTGTCACTTGTTACACTTATGTACTTATGGGGACTACTAGTCCTTAAAAACGTTTCATGACAAGAAATATTTTGATTGAGCCAAGTAATTTTTGTTATCTCACATAAAATTATAATATGTGTCACAAATTTTGAGTTTGAATAATTTAAAATGATGAAAAGAAGTTATGCGGAATAAATTGTTAAGGAAAAATTAATGATTTTTTTTCTTATTATGAGTTTGAATCAAATTATAAATTTTATGTAATTTTATTAAAAATTATGTTATAATTAATATATTTTTATTAACTTATTAATAAAATATATAAATTTAGAAATTGAATTTTTTAAAAAAAAACAAGAAGGTAAAATAACAAAAGGTGAATAATCATTGCTTCTAGTCATATTAATTCGTTGCTCAAATAGAGAGAAATTGTAAAAGTTCGGAACCTTAAAGGAAATGAATTTATAATTTAAATGCGGAAACGAATAATAGAGTTAAAGTTTACATTCCTTGCACAATAATTTAGTATGTCAAATTGGGATACGAGAATGTTCATTTTAAAAGATAAATAGTAATTAAAAAAATAAAAAAAAAGAGCGAATAAATAAGCATTATAGGACAACCTTCACTAGCACTTGAAGAGAGTCCGGGTGGTGAATTACTCACAACCCTCTTACTGATCGGGATCTGAATCTTAGTCTTCTTGATCTGAAATAGTTAATGAAAGAGTGAGGTATATTAACCTAGCAAGGATATTACTGTAACGACCCTGAAATTTTAAAATGAAATATGTGTATTAAAAAGGTCAGATGCGGAAGCGTAATAAAAACTTTGATTAACATCCCTTACACCAAAACTAAAAAAGTGCTCAAAGTATAAAAGAACAAACTAACTAAAAGAGAAACTCGAAAATAAAAGCTATAAATATAACTACGGAGTCTTCAAGCGTCCCCTTTGCCGTCTTCCTGCGGAACGGGGTCGGGAACAATGTCTTTCTGATCTGAAATAATTAAATAAGGAATGAGCTACACCAGCCCAGTAAAGACATCACACTATCTCACCGTCACGGAGGTAAAAGTGGGTAGAAAACACAAAAAGACCAATGGAGCATAATTTACAACAAATTCTTTTATCAATAATAAAATCCTTTACTATTAATTTACCTCGATGAAGTTCATAAAATAAGATACGAAAGCAATAACATTATCATCATCATGAAATCATATGAATTGTATAACATAATGCTTATCACACCTTTTGCATTTCAATCGTTACACAACATATTTTTCCTCATTTACCAGCCTATTAGTATCCATGGGGATCCATAGGGGTCCCGCTGCCCGTGAACCCTTAAGACTTGTAATCAGATTCCAGGGCCGTCTCCATACCCCGTCCGGTATGGGCACCAAAACAATAAACCTCAATACCCCGTCTGGTATGAGGGTGAAACGGGCCGTCCCCACACCCCGTCCGGTATGGGCGCTAAAACACATAAGGTCTCCATACCCCGTCCGGTATGAGAGACCACAATCCCGCTAGGGTTCCCTACGGACCCGGTCCGTCCACCATCTCCTAAGATATCTAGTCAGGCTGACCACATCATACAATTATCAATTTACTTAATATTTCATTCCCCTTTTTCCTCAGTCAGCATCATCAAATCACACACAAATAAGCAAACCAGTAATTTATGCCAAACAAGACAACATACAACATCGGGTTCTCAGTCATTCAATCCATAATCAATAAAACAGTGATATATGCACACGAAACTATGAAATAAAAATATCAGACCTCATACTGCATTTAAAAACTGTAAAATAGGCCAAACAATAGCTGACCGACAAACACACCAGACTCGGGCTCCATTAGCGACCTTAAACAATTTCACACATCTATTGATTCATGAAATACCGTTTTATCATTTATTGAACTTTAATACCGTGATAGGAAATAGGGTGAGGGGTCCTTGTTTTGGGGTCTGAATACAGTTCTACAGTGCGCCTACAGGCTGTCCCTAATTTTCCCTGAATTTTTTCTGGGAAACTGAAACGCACTACTGGTACCTGCACGTGTCCCAAAAAATCCCAAATTAGACCCAGGGCCCCTTTCGACCAATATTGCAATTCCGGCACAGCACTGTCACTGTGTTCCGGCGATGACACCGCCACCCGCAATGGTGGTTTGCCTCGACCTGGTCGTTTTTGACCGTTTTGGCAAGTTTTGGCCGACTTTACACATTTCTACGGAAAAACAAGTTAGGGAGTTTCGGTTGCTCGAAAAAATCAGAAAACTAAAACCTACCAATGGTGGGATATTCAATTTCAAGCCACGGTAAGGTTTCCTATATACCCAATCCGTCCACTATTTCCTTTGCGGTTGGGATTCCTCCTTTGGTCAATCTATAGAAAATAGAATAATGAACACAACAGTGAAAAAATTTCATAAAACGGGAATCGAGAAGGGGCTCATCGGAGGAAGTTGCGGGTTTTGGGCCGTGGCAGTCCCGCTGGGCTTTGCCCGTGGTTTTCTGCTCACTTGTCGTTCGCTTTGCTCCGATATAGCCACATGGGTGCTTGGAATTGAATTCTGAGTGGATAAGATAATTTTTACCTTTTTTGGCAATCATAGGTGGCTCCGATGCAGAGACGGTCAGTTTCCTTCTTCGGTATTTGGTCCTTTTTCTCCGGTGAGGTGGGGGGTGAGGGGGGCTGGCGGCTAGGATTCGAATTTCGTGTGATACGAAATATTTATACTCATCCCACATTAATTTACGCTCATTGCAATCAATCTCGTCCGTCCGATCGCGCCTAAGGAGGAAACGAATCTAAATCGTTCATCGCGTTTGATCTTGATCGTTCGATCGCGCCTAAAGGAGAAATAGATCCGAACCGTCCATACGCACGGGATCGATCTTGGACCATTCGATCGGGGGGCACATGGATCACCAGCGTGGCCACCCACATGACACCTACGTCAGCGTGCCTTGCCACGCAATGCCCTCTGGTTCGTTGAAGTTGCTGACTTGGCAGTTCTACGTGGCCAAACTTTTTTTATTTGTACTTTGACTCCCTTGTTTCTAATTTTTCTTTCAAAAACACCAACAAAACCTACATTTTCACCTTTTTCTTCAAAATTATTTTCAGTCTCGTCCCTAATTTATTGTTTTTCTCAAATATAACAAAAATTAAATTAAATTAATTTGTAAAATATTTTTTTTATACATTTTTAAATTGCTAAAATTTATCCGAGGTCAATTTCTGGGCCCGAGTAGTACACTCTCAAAATGAATCATCCCGGGTTGCTCGGTTTAGTGGGGGCCTTCCTCTCCTCATATCCTTCCTGATTCTCGTTCGATGTGATTTTTCCACCATTGTGACAATCGTTTCCTTCTCTACAGGTTGACCGGAGCAAAACACCCAACCGCAACGTGAGCCGGAGGAGCCGCCGCACCAGAGAGCCCCACCGCCGGTGAGTTTCGGTTTTCTACATTTTTTTGGTCTACCGAGGGCCCTAAGTATGTTTTCTCGCAGGAACCGGTGCAAGTTTGACTGAATTCGGTCGAAAACAGCCAACCCGAGGCGGATCGCCGCCGCTTATGGCGACGCCGTCACTGGAGCACGGCGGACCCGTGCTGGATTTTTGAAATTGGTCGAGTAGGCCTTGAGACTGATTTTTGGGTTTATTTAAGACACTTGTAGGTACTGTAAGCGCGTTTCAGTTCCCGAAGGAAAATTCAGGGAACCTGAGGACTGCCTGTAGGCGCAGTAACCATCTAGTTTTCAGCGACAAATCAAGTAAGGACCCCTCACCCTATTTTTTTATCATGGAATTAAAGTTCAAATAAATAATAATACAGTCATTTGTACAAATTAAATCGATGTGCTTGATTAATTACGAATTACTAATGGAACTCAAATCGGACATTGTTTTCTGTCGATTACTGTTGATTTATTGTACAGTCTAAGAACATGATAATATATTATTTATATATTGTATGGTTTAAATGCATGTATTACTGTCTTACTTGACTACTGTTTGATTTTGGGAATCTAAGATATGATTGTATTGTTGGATGCACGTTACTTGTTTATGTATTTATGTTTAATTTGGTGACGGAGACTAATGACAGATAGGAATGGGATGTAATCTGATAAATGGATAAGATTACAGCCTCACTAGATATCCTGGGAGATGGTGGACGGACCGGGTTCATATGAAACCCTACCGTGAATGTTGTCTCATACCGGACGGAGTATGGAGACTTAGTCATTTGGCGCTTATACCGGACGGGGTATGAGGACGGCCTGCTTTACCCTCATTTTGGACGGGGTATTGAGATTTTATGTCTTAGTGCTCATACCGGACGATGTATGAGACGACCATGGAATTAAGATTGTTGAGGAAAAATGGTTCACGTGTAGCGGAGGCATCCCTATGGATCTCCATGAATACTAGTAGGCTGGTGAAACGAGAATCGATGATGATTAGCTATTGTTAATGAATACGAATTTATGATATGTTCTATGTTACTGATTATGCATGAAATTATGATCTGTATGATATTATTACTTCTATAATTTGTTTCCATAAATTCCCCAATGGTAAGAAAAATGATAAATAGTTTTATTTTAAATAAATGTATTGGTTTAAATCTACTGCTCCATTGGTTGTTTTAATTTTCTATCAACATTTGCTTCTGTGACGGTGATATAGTGTGATGTCCTTACTGGGCTAGTGTAGCTCATTCCTTATTTAACCATTTCAGATCAGAAGGACCTAGTTACCGAACCCGATCCAGAAGAAGATTGTAAGTAGATGCTAGATACTTTATAGTTTCTTTTATTTTTCTCATTTTTCGTATTTCTCTCAGAGAACTTATTCTGTGATGTTTGTTTAGTACTTTTAAGTTATTGCGTAAGGGATATTAACTTTAACCTTTATTTTATTTCCACACTCAAATTATTATATACATTTTCTTTTAAATTTTTTGGGGCCGTTACATTTGGTATCAGAGTCGCATTCCTCGGACCCATCCTTTATATAATAATACTTAGAGAAACACTAAACAATGAATTATCACTCAAACCTTCCTTGTGAAATGTAGGTATAAAGAGATGAGAAGAGGAAGGCCCCCACTAAATCGAGCAGCCCGGGATGGTTCGCTCAGGGAAGACGTGGACAAGATATTTGAGATGTTAGAGAGACTCATTGCGGCCTAGCAGGGCCGAAAGGAGAGGAGGGAGCTACCTGACCCTCCCCCGCTGCCACAGGTTGAGCCACCACTACAACGAGAGGATCTTGAGCCACCCCAGTATGACCCTGCTCCTCCACAGTACCACACGGCACCACCGTAGTATGATTCGTTACCCCAACCACAGTACTATCAGGCACCGCCACTGTACAATCTGAAGCCCCCACCGTATCAACAAGGACCACCACAGGGCCCCCTAGTCTACCATCAGCCTGGCCCAGTCCCTTTTCCACGGGACCCAGTTCATTCCATGATTGACCCGGCCTATATAAAGAGGTACAAGAGATTAAACCCATCCACTTTTGCAGGGGAGTCTTCTTTTGAAGATGCTAAGTACTAGTTGGCAAAGACAGAGAAGGCCTTTAAAACCTTAGGGGTGACTTCTGAGCAAAAGGTCACCCTTGCAACCTACATGCTAGTGGGAGAAGCAGATCGCTGGTGGGAACTCAAGTAGACCACCAGAAGCAGACTGCTGGTGGGAACTCAAGTAGACCACCCTGCTCGTTCCAGTTACTTGGGAACAGTTCCTAGCAGCCTTTCATGTAGAGTACCTCCCAGAGTATCTTCGACATCTGAAGGAGATGGAGTTCGTCCACTTGATCCTAGGGAATATGACTGTATCAGAATATGCTTGTAAGTTCCTGAAGTTGGGCCAATACTCCCTTAAGACGCTGTTGGATGAGGGCAGGAAAGCTAGGAGATTCCAGTGGGGCCTCCGCCCAGAGATCAGGCAGCATTTGTTCTTGCTGGGGCTCAAGACATATTTAGCCGTTCTGGCCAAGGCACAGTTGGTGGAGAGGAGCTTCCACACCCTCCCTCAGGCAGCAGGGAACCTCAGACCCTCAGTTCCACCCTACAGACCAGCACCTACTGTGTCTGTCTAACAGAACAAGAGGTCCAGGCCGGTGATCCAGACTCCCCCTCAGGCTCCAGTGGTAGGACATGGTAAGATCTGTCAGCATTGCAGCAGGGATCACGGGGACCGACCCTGCTACCGCCTCAATAACACCTGTCGCATATGTGGTAGTGCCCAACATTATGCGAGAGAGTGCCCAAAGAACCAGAATCAAGACAGACCTCCTATTCAGGGCAGAGCTTACAACCTCATCCAGTAGGATGTCAAAGCCGACCCAGACGTGGTACAGGGTATATACACAATCTGTAACCATCTTGCTCATGTTTTGATTGACACTGGTGCATCGCATTCATTTGTTTTACCTGTCTTTGCATCAAAATTTAATATATTACTTAATAAACTTGATTCTATGTTGTTTGTGTTTATTGCTGAGAGTATAACACTATTGGGAGAAGTTGTCTACAGGGTTTGTGCCGTAGAGATAGCAAATAAAAAACTGAGTGTAGACCTAATAGAATTATATATGGGGGATTTTGATGTAATTTTAGAGATGAATTGGCTAGCGGCGTATCACGCCACCGTAGATTATTTTAGCAAGAAGGTTGTATTCAATCCTCATAATGAGGAGCCATTTACAAATTAATAAAATCATTTAGTACTTATTCCTTGATGGCAAGTTTTCTTATTCGTCGAGTACCTCAACCTTGCTGTTTTCTCTAACTAGGCAAACCCAAGAAAGAGAATTGTATTCAAGAGATTCCGATAGTCTGAGACTTTTCAGATGTATTTTCTGATGAACTACCCGGACTACCAGTGGATATAGAAGTCGAGTTTACCATAGATCTGCAGCCAGACACCCAACTTATTTCGGTTACTCCTTACCGCATGAGCCGCGTTGAGATGGAGGAGCTGAGGAAACATATCATTAAATTGTAGGACTATGGTTCTATCAGACATAGTGTGTCCCCTTGGGGTGCCAGAGTCACTTTTTCCAGAAAGGGAGATGGAACGTTGAGATTATGTATTGATTACAGAGGATTGAAGAGGGTCACAATCAAGAACAAGTATCCCCTTCCCAGGACTGATGACCTCTTCGATTAGTTGCAAGGTGCGCAAGTCTTCTCCAAAATAGACCTGCGATCAGGTTACCATCAGGTGAAAATAAAGATAGAAGATATCCCCAAGACAGCTTTCGAACCAAGTACGGACACTTTGAGTTCTTGGTCATGCCATTTGTGCTAACCAATACCCCAGCCATCTTCATGGATCTGATGAATAGGGTCTTCAGATAATTCTTAGATCAATTTGTTATCGTATTCATCGATTACATCCTTCTCTATTCAAAAAGCATAGAGGAACATGCTCACCATCTAGCTCAAGTTTTGTAGGTTCTTAGAAGAAAGAACCTGTATGCAAAGTTGAGTAAGTGTGAATTTTAGCTTGAGCAGACCACCTTCTTGGGACATATCATATCAAAGGATGGAGTATCAGTGAATCCTGAAAAGGTTGAAGCGATACTCGACTAAAAAATTGACATCAGTTAAAGAAATCCGTAGCTTTCTGAGAATGACGGGCTATTACCGCAGATTTGTTGAAGGATTTTCTAGTCTAACTGCTCCCCTAACCCGAATCACAAAGAAGAATGTCAAGCTTGAGTGGAATGAGGACTGTGAAAGAAGTTTTTTAGAACTAAAGAAGTGGTTGACTACTGCACCTGTGCTGGCCTTACCGAGTGGATCGAGGGGATCGAGGGGATATACAGTTTACAGTGATACCTCATATCTAGGTCTGGGTTGTGTTCTAATGTAGTATGGGAAGGTCATAATCTATAGGTCCAGACAGTTAAAGAGTCATGAGAAAAATTATTCCATCCATGACTTAGGGCTTGCCGCAATCATACACGCCTTGAAAACTTGGTGCCATTATTTATATGGAGAGACCTTTCAGATCTATACCAATCACAAGAGTTTAAAACACATATTCACTCAAAAGGATCTCAATATGTGTCAGAGAATGTAGATAAAACTTTTTAAGGATTATGATTGTGACATCTTGTAGCATCCAAGTAAGGGCAACGTGGTAGCCGATGCACTCAGCAAAAAAAGTGCAAGTATATTAGCCCATTTGATGGTTTCAGAATGCAGGCAAATTGGGGCCATACAACAGGTTCGACTTCAAGACTTGAGGAGAGTCACATGTTTGGGTCATCTGACCGTCCAACCTGAGTTAATCCAGAGAATAAGGAAAACTCAGTCAGCTAATCCCGCCCTATTAGCCCTCAAGAACGATGTAGAACAGGGAGTTAGCTTAGAATTTCGAGTCGCCGTCAATGGGTTACTCCGATTCCAGGACAGGGTGTGTGTTCCAGGTGATAGTGAGTTAAAGAGAGACATCATGACATAGGCTTATGCCTCAAAGTTTTTCATGCATCTCGGAAGTACTAAAATGTACCAAAGTATGCGACCCCGGTTTTTGTGGAATGGGATGAAAAGAGACATAGTTGACTTTGTGTCTAAATGCTTGGTATGTCAACGCAGAGCATCAGCGCCCAGACGAGTTACTTCAGCCATTACCAATCCCAGAGTAGAAGTGGGAACATATCACCATGGACTTCGTGACAGGGTTACCTAAGGCACGCTCAGGACATGATGCCGTCTGGGTAATTGTTGACCGGCTTACCAAGTCTTCCCACTATTTGACCATCAGGATGACCGATCCCTTGGACAAGTTAGCAAGAATGTATATCCGAAAAATAGTCAAATTGCATGAAATCCCAGTGACAGTGGTGTCTGACAGGGACCCCAGGCTCACTTCTCAGTTTTGGAGTAGCTTTCAGCAAGCCATGGGAATGAAGCTATCCCTCAGTACTGCCTTCCACCCTCAGACGGATGGACAGTCAGAAAGGACAATCTGTACACTTGAGGATATGCTCCGAGCTTGTGTCCTTGACTTCAGGGGCAATTGGGACGACCATCTACCCCTGGTAGAGTTCGTCTACAACAACAGCTACCAAGCGAGTATTGACATGGCTCCGTATGAGGCATTATATGGGCGTCCATGCAGATCGCCAATTTGTTGGAAAAAAGCGGGCGATAGAAAATTGTTCTGCCCGGAGCTGGTAGAGGAGACTACATCTGAAATAGTTAAGATCAAGAAGAATATTCAGACGGCTCAGAGCAGACAGAAGAGTTATACGGACACCCGAAGGAGAGATTTAGCATTTGAGGAAGGCGACCGGGTGTTCCTTAAGGTCACTCCTTTCAAGGGAATCAGTAAGTTCGGTAAGAGGGAAAAATTAAACTCTCGATTTATTGGAACATTTGAAGTCTTAGATAGGATTGATACCGCTGCCTACAGATTAACACTACCTCCAGAACTTTCTAAGGTCCACAATGTGTTTCGTGTGTCCATTCTACGCAAGTACAACCCGAACCTCTCTCATGTCTTGGCCCATAAACCTCTTCTACTCCAGGAGAATTTATCCTATGAGGAAGTACCAGTCGGCATTGCGGATCGAAAGAGTAGATTACTTCGCAACCGGGAGATATCCTTTGTGAATGTCATATGGCAGAACCACACATCAAGGGAGGCCACATGGGAGCTAGAATCAGACTTTAGAGCCCAGTACCCCCCAGCTGTTCAATCGAGAGTAAGAGACAAATTTGAGTGATCAAATTTGTTTTAGGGGGGAGAGTTGTAACACCTAACATTTTATTTATTATTATTTTATATAAATATAATTATTATTTAATTAAATTGAATTGAATTGAATTTATTTTAATTTGATTTAATGAAAATAATAATAATGATAATAATAAAAAGAGTGAAAAAAAATTAAGAATTTAATTGAAAATAATTTTAGGAAAAAGGGGTGAAAATTAGGATTATGGGGGTATTTTTGAAAGAAAAATCGAAAATCAAGAGTCAGAACGCAATTTTAAAAAGTTACGCCACGTCAGCAGCCCCGATCAACCAGGACGCACCAGGTGGCAGAGGCGCTGACGCGGGAGGCCACGCAGGGGGAGCCTCGTGGGCTATCCACGTGCGCGTGATCGAACGACTGAGATCCATTCCCGCGCGCATGGACGACCCAGATTGAATCGCGCACGGACGTTTCAGATTGAATTGCGATGAACGGTCCAGATACACTCCCTATTTAATCCCGATCGAACGGTCCAGATCAAAAGCGATGGATGACCCAGATCAAAAGCGGATGGGTATAAATAACCCCATCCGCACCCAAACCCTAACCCTAGCCACCAAAGCCCCTCGCCGGAGAAGACAACCCAGCCGCCGGGGAGCCGATCGCCGCCACCCGCCGCTGTACCGGAGCAATGTTTGACCGCCAAACAAGGTAAAAATTTCCTTTCTTGCACGAAATTCAATTTTAACCCATCCATGGCCAAATCGGAGTGAAAGAACTGGCCAATTGGCCGGAAAACGTCGCCGCAGGGTGTTTCGGGAAACACCTCCGATGAGGCCCTTCCCGATTCCCGTTCGATGTGATTTTTTCACTGTTGTGTCCACCGTTTATTTCTCTATAGGTTGACCAGAGCAAAACACCTAATCACAACGTGAGCCGAAGGAGCCGTCGCACTAGAGAGCCCCACTACCAGTCAGTTTTAATTTTTTACATTTTTTCAGCTCACGGAGGGCCCTAAGTGTGTTTTCTTGTAGGAACCGATACAAGTTTAGCTGAATTCGGTCGAAAACGGCTGAAAAAAGCCAACTCGAGGCGGATCGCCCCCGCGGGCGGCGGCGCCGTCGTCGGAGCGCGGCGGAGCTGCCATGCTGGATTTTCAAAATTGGTCGAGTAGGCCCTGAGACTGAGTTTTGAATTTATTTGAGACACTTGTAGGTACAGTAAGCGCGTTTCAATTTCCGAAGAAAAATTCAGGGAACCCAGGGATCGCCCGTAGGCGCAATAACCATATAGTTTTCGGTGTCGAATCAAGTAAGAACCCATCAGCCTATTTCCTCTCATGGAATTAAAATTCAAATAAATAATAATACGGTCCTTTGTACAAATTAAATGGATGTACTTAATTAATTACGGATTGCTAATGGAGCCCAAATCGAACATTGTTTTTCGTCGATTACTGTTGATTTATTGTACAGTGTAAAAGCATGATGATATCTGGTTTATATATTGTATGGTTTAAATACATATATTATTATCTTACTTGACTACAGTTTGATTTTGGGAATCTAAGATATGATTGCTTTGTTGGATGCACGTTACTTATTTATGTATTTATGTTTGATTTGGTGACGGAGACTAAGGACAAATAGGAATGAGATGTGGTCTGATAAATAGATAAGATGATAGCCTCACTAGATATCTTGAGAGATGGTGGACGGATCGGGTTCATAGGGAATCCTACCGTGAACGTTGTCTCATACCAGACGAGGTATGGAGATTTGGTCATTTGGCGCTCATACCAGACGGGGTATGAGAACGACCCGTTTCACCCTCATACCGGACGGGGTATTGAGGTTTCAAATCCTTGTGCTCATACCGGACGGGGTATGAGGATGACCATAGAATTAAGATTGTTAAGAAAAATGGTTCACGTGTAGCGGGGACACCCCTATGGATCCCCATGGATACTAGTAGACTGGTGAAAGAGAAACGGTGATGATTAGTTATTGTTAATGAATACGAATTTATGATATGTTCTATGTTACTGATTATGCATGAAATTATGATGTGTATGATATTATTGCTTATATAATTTATTTTCATAAATTCTCCAATGGTAAGAAAAATGATAAATGGCTTTATTTTAAATAAATGTATTGGTTTAAATCTACTTCTCCATTGGTTGTTTTGATTTTCTACCAACATTTACTTTTGTGATGGTGATATAATGTGATGTTCTTACTGGGCTAGTGTAGCTCATTCCTTATTTAACAATTTTAGATTAGGAGGACCTGGTTCCCGAGCCCGATCCACAAGAATATTGCGAGTAGATGCTAGATACTTTATAGTTTCCTTTATTTTTCTTATTTTTCGTATTTCTTTCAAAGAATTTATTCAGTGATGTTTGTTTAATACTTTTAAGTTATTGCGTAAGGGATGTTAACCTTAACCTTTATTTCGCTTCCGCACTCAAATTATTATATGTATTTCCTTTTAAATTTTCCGGGGTCGTTACATGTAACGCCTCAATTTGAGAGTTGAGCACATTACAATGCTACATTTTTTTAGAAAATTTTATAAATAGGGAAGGATTAAAACAATATTAAACTTAATTAAAGCATATCTTAAGTTTTAATAATCAATAAACTCTTTTAAATTAAAACCTTACCTTAAATATCAAAGCATTCAACTCTTTAAATAAAATAATTTTTTAATTCAAATAAAAATTCACTAATATAATTTTGTTATCTACATAGAAATTCAAGTGAGTCACACGTTTTAAGTTTCTATATGAATCTTATATTTTTGAAATCTGTTAGGAAAAAAATGAATTGAGTTCATAACTTAGTGAATTATTAAAAATCTAGATCAAACAAACATAATTAATTAACCAAAAACAGATTTAATGCATAATTAAAAAACAAAGCAATAAATAATTTCAAAATTATTTTTTAAAATAAATATTTAAAATAATTACATTAAGTTTTAACAAAATATCAATAAATAAATAAAAATCTCGCGGTAGTGTTGCATTATATTCATGTTATAAGATGTAAAACTATATTTAATATCTGTGATGAAGACGATACATATCTTCCTATATTTAAAAAATATATTTTTAACATTATTTACTAAATATTTATCTTCATTAATGGAGTCAACTTATAACTAGATTGAGTTTCTAAACAAATTTGTAAATCACTTTTTATTATCGTCAAATTGTATATATTATTTTTTATTATTTTTAAAGTAGATAACTTTTTGATCCGAAATTTATAATTGAAACAAATAATAATATATAACATGTACTTTCAAAAATTTTGTATAATTCATAAATAGCTCAAAATTTATTAAATAATTTAAATTTTATAAAATATGAGAATAGGTTGAGGAATACTCGCTTGTAATGTGAAATCAAAATTTTTCAATAAAATGACAAAACTTATTTGAAATCCTACTTATTTAAAGTATCAAATAAATATTATTCCTTTTTATCTGGGAAAGTAGTTGAGTCCTTGCTGTAATAAAATTTTGTCATTGAACACTGAAAAGTAACATAAAATATGAGATTGGTCGTGGACATTTTGGGCTTGGGCTAAGTTTAAGTTGAGATTAATGGATTTATGTTATTGGATTTATGGGTTTTATGATTTGAAACAAGTTTAATGGATTTGGGCTTTATCGTCGGGGTAAACTTTATTTTATTTTATAGGAGGCTTTCAAATTTTCTTAGATATTTATAATTTTATTAATACTTTTAGTTCATCGTATAATGTTAATTTTAATTAATATTAAAATTGATTCAATTAATTTTAGATGACTATAAAAATGTGATTTAATGCATTTATAGTCAATAGAAATAAAATCCTATTTTTATTTTTTTAAAAATTAAAATAGATAATTATTATATAATATTATTGTATTAATTTTATTTTTATATTTAAAAATTACTTCAAATTTTTTTTTAAAAAAAAAAAATTGGTAAATGACATATTTTCTAATACAAATAAGAACGATTTGGGATGGGATGCGACGTAAACCAAGAGTCTCCGGAGGAAAAGAAAATAGAAAGATGGATATTAAAAGAATAAAATATTATTTTTCTGCTGACAACACTTTCAACAGCTTCTTCTACTTCTTTTAAAATCTTTTCTCTCTTTTTTTTGTTGTTGTTGAGATTTTCTAAAAATAGTTTGTCATTACGTAGAGAATTTTGTTACAACAACACATATGTATATATATATATATATATATGTATATATCAAATTTCAAACATTGAATAGTGCCCATCTTCTTGCTTTTGTTTTTTTCTTCTTTTTTAGAAGATGCCACATCTCTTGTTACTTGATTATTACTTTCAATTCTTCTTTATTTATAATGTACTTCCAATTATAATTTTAAAATTAATTATATTACGATATATAAATTATAATTAATTTTATTTTTATGCTTAAAAAATTTAAATAAATAATTATTTTTATATTTAAAATTTTATTTTTTATATAATATAATATTATTATATTTTTCGGTATTTCATTTATTATATATATATATATATATCCCTATCATATATAAATTGAGTTTTAAAAGATTACTCTTGCCATATTTCCTTGAGATGATATTTTTGCTGATGTGAGAAGCTTCTCCGTATATTCCCGAACACTTTTCAACAACTCATCCTCCTCTTACGTGAAAATATTATATATAAAATTTTATATATTTCTAATTTAATTTGGATTTACAAAATTATTTCAAAATACGAAATTTTATAGTTTTTGCAGGAGAACAATAGAAGCATCATTCATAAATATATTATTTGGTTTGAAAAAAGTACTTGAGAGACATAAAATTTTTGTTAAACATGGTGGTGGTGATTGAGTTTAGACTCTGGAGTAAGCTTTATTCTATTTTATTTTTTATATTTTTAAAAACCTTCATATTTTTATAGAAGTTCATAAATATTAGTTATTATGAAATAAAAAACATCACAAGGAAGCATATTTAATCACTTTGTATTGTATTAAAATTTTTTACGCTCAATTAATTATCTAATGTATTATTATTATATGGTTTTCAAATCTTGTATATATTTCTATTTCAAGTAATTATAATAATTTATTAAAGGAGTAGTTTTTGAAAGCTTTATCCACTCAGCCTTCTAGAATATTATTTTCTTCTCAACTGATTGTGTTAAGAGTAGGGCATTTTTTATGGTAAAGATTTGTAATATATATATATATTTATAAAGACCATTATTTGTAAGTAATTATTAAAAAAAGGCAGAGATTGTAATTTGGATGTAAAGCTACGTGGAACAGGCGGCGAGGCGGTAAATCAAAGTAAGAAGGTTTAGGATGTAACGTAAAATATAAAGGTGGGAGATGATGATGATGTTCTATCTAACTTATGCTTCTTTATTTAATATTTTCCAAATTGATGAGAGATGTTTTCAAATTTATTTTTTAAGATTTTTCTAGGTGTGTGTGAAGTTGAAAAAAGAAATATGGATACAACTTCTATATATATATATATATATGTATACATACTCTATTATTATAATTTGATAATAAATACAAACCATTAATGGCTATAAAAATCTGTTATCTATTTATACCTAATATCTACTTTCCACTAAAAACATAAAAATAAAAGAGGCTATAAAATATCAATAGCCAAAAATAAAAAAAGGTTATGGTAGCTATGGAATCTTTATGGTTTCCTCTTCTCCTCCTTGCTCTTGTGCTCATCATCTTCTTAAGAAAGCCACAAAATAGGAAGGTACCACCAGGCCCTCCTAAACTTCCAATAATAGGAAACTTACACCAATTTGGTGACTTGCCTCATCGATCTTTGTGGGATCTTTCCACTAAATATGGGCCTATCATGTCTTTCAAAATTGGCTCTCTATTCACTTTCGTAGTCTCCTCTGCTGAAACTGCAAAAGATGTTCTTAAAAGTCATGATCTTCAAACTTGCAGTAAACATAAATTTGTTAACACTAAGAAACTCTCCTACAATTTTCTTGACATTGCATTTTCTCCATACTCAGATTACTGGAGAGATGTAAAAAAATTAGCTATTCTTGAGGTTTTTAGCATTAAAAGAGTGCAGTCATTTCGATTTATTAGAGAAAATGAAGTCGCTCTTCTTTTAGATGCCATATCCCAAGCAGCATCTTCTTCGAATCCAGTTAATCTCACATATCAAATGTTTGGTTATAGTGCCAGCATACTATTTAGAATAGCTTTGGGCTATAGCTTTCACGGCAGTGACCTTGACAAAGGTAGTTTTTACTGTCTGTTTCATGATATTTCCACCTTGTTGGGTGAAGTCAATGCAGAAGATTATATACCATATATAGGTTGGATTGTAGACAGGATTAACGGCCATCATGCAAAGCTTGAAAGAGTTTTTCATGAAATGAACTCCATCTTCGAGAACGCCATTAATATCCATCTTGATCCTAAAAAAAACAACCAACAGAGTAAAGACATTATTGATGTGATGCTAGAATTAGACGTGGATAATCAAGGTCGCTCAGCTGAACCATTTGTCCAACGTAATCATATCAAAGGATTGCTCATGGTATGTTACTTGTTCAAGTATTATATATATATATATATTTATCATGCATACTACTTTTACATAAATGTTGATTTTTTTGCAAGCTGACCTATTTTCTGCACAATCAACCAATTTGCATGCTTATGATGTTTGTGTAACAGAACATCTTCTTTGGTGGAATTGATACTAGTTCAAATATTGTAATATGGGCAATGACAGAACTTATTCGTAATCCCAGAGTGATGAAAATCGCACAAGATGAAGTTAGAAGTTCTATTGGAAAGAAAGAAAGAGTAACAGAAGATGATTTATATCAACTTCAATATATCAAATTAGTAATAAAAGAGACCCTAAGAATTCACCCCGTGGCTCCTTTGTTGGTTGTAAGAGAAGTCATGTCTCATTTTAAGATGAATGGATATGACATCTACCCCAAAGACTTGATAATTGTTAATGCTTGGGGAATTGCAAGAGATCCCAAATATTGGGACAAACCTGAAGAGTTCTTCCCAGAAAGATTTATAAAAAATCCTATTGATTTTAGAGGGCAACATTTTGAGTTTCTTCCATTTGGATCTGGTCGAAGAATTTGTCCAGGAATAAATATGGGACTAGCAGCTGTGGAGCTTGCACTTGCCAATCTCTTGTATTACTTCAATTGGGAGCCACCGAAAGGCATGAAAAATCACGATATTAGCTTAGATGAACAAAGAGGTATTACTCTTTCTAAAAAGATACCTCTTGAACTTGTACCTATTGCTTATTCAGAGTACTGAGCGCACTGAACTTCACTATAGAAGAGTGATTAGTTTTATACTATTATATTTTATTCTACGTGACTATAATGCTACTATATATATATATATATATTACTTAAGGTTAAAATATGTGAAAGCTTTGTGTAGCTAATTTATTTTGTGATCAGTGATGAAGTGATAACTTTGTATGCTTACTCTTATGAAAGGGATTTTATTTCTCATTTATTGCAATTCTTTTAATTGCTGCTTTACTTCAATTCTACTATCGTTTCTTTTATCATCTAATTTTTTTGAAAGAATTTTTATATGTTTCATATATAATACACATATTGAAAAGACTCAATCTACACCTAACGTAAAAAGAAGATGAAAGGAACCATGTATCATCCAACAAAAATGTTGTTGGTTTTATATATTTGTTTAATCAGTAAACATTAAGAACATCAGTTAATTAATTGATTTCTTATGTGAACTTAATGGTTATTAAATCCTAGTTTTTTGTATTTAAAATTTTAGAAGTTAAAAAAATTTAAAACCAAAGACGCCATAAAATTTTAACTCCTTAAAAATCATTCAATGGGTTCATCGCTGAGAAAATATAATACACCGAACACCTGTACATACATAAATATACTTTCTAATTAAATTGGACTAGATTAAACATTTAATAAATAAAAAATTAAAAATACATTTTATGAAAAAAAAATATATTATATTTAATTTAAAAATAAATAAATGAATAATACAAATAAAGACGGTGCTGCAAAGGGCGGTGACGGTTCCGGTGCCGGCCCCGCTGCGTATGGTTAAAATTGGGATGTGACGTTGCATGATTGTCTGTGGACAGCACTTCTACTTCTTTTAAGATTTTTTTAGAAGGTTTTCGAAAAGTATTTGGGGTAAACTTTGTTCTAATTTATTTACTCTCTTTAATAAAATTAGCTCTTAAAAACAAAATTTAGATGAAACCTTATATTATTTTAGTTACAAGAAGAAATTTATACCTTATTCTTTTATAGATGTCCGCAACTATTAGTTATTACGAAATATGAAACACTACTACAAGCATACTTGAGATTATGATATTCAACTCAAGTAATTATCTAAAATAGTATTACAATTAGAATTATATTAATCAAATCTTATTTATGTTTTTACTTAATAAAAAAATATAATAATTTTTTAAAAGAATTATAAGATCTTAAAAGTTTGATCCACTCAAGCTTACAAAATATTATTTTCCTATAAATTAAATGTGCTAAGAATATATCATTTTTTATTGTAATTGATCAAATTACTACTAATACCATTTTTTTTGTAATTAATTATTAAAAAAAATTCAAAAAAGGGCTAAAATTGTAGTTTGGATGCAAAGCAATGTGGAGTGGAGACGAGAGGTTGTAATTTCTTAGACATTAGCTTCTCGTTTTTATTTACATTATTAAAGAGAACTAAGAAAACTAACTATTCTCTATGTGAGGTTTTTAGCATGAAAAAAGTGTAAGGATCTTGATTGATTAGGGAAGACAAAGTTGCTCTTCTTTTGAATATCATCTCCCAAGTATCTGTGAATCCAATCAATCTCACACACAAAATATTTACTTATAGTGCAAGCATAATATTCAGGATAGCTATTGGTGATAACTTTTATGGCAGTAACTATGATAAAGGTAGTTTTCATAGCTCATTTTATGATATTTCTAGTGTATTGCGTGAGTTCGCTGTAGAAAATTGGATACCATATATAGGTTCGATCTACACAGGATTAACAATCATCGTACAAAATTTAAAAAGTGACACCATCTTTAAAAAAAAATCATTAATGTTCATCTTGATCCTAAGAGAAAAAAATCAATATATTAAAAAAAAAAAACTATAGATGTGATGCTAGAATTAGATGGGATAAACAAGATCTCTCAAATAAATTATCCGTCCAAAGTGATCATATTAAGGAACTGCTCTTGGTATGCTACCAATTCAAGTATTATACTTTTTTTTTTTATCATATTGGCTACTTCTATATGAGAAGTTTTATCAATGTTGATCTTTTGTGAAATAATCTATTTTTTACATTATCAATCAATTTATATATTTATGATGTTTATTTAGTAAAACATCTTCTTTGGTATAATAGATACTAGTATAAATACTCTGGTCTGAGCAACGACAAAACTTATTCGTTATCTATAATGATGAAGATCACACAAGATGAAGTTAGAAATTGTAAAGAAAAGAAAGAAAAAGTCAAATAAGACAATTTAGACTAGATTCAATATCTCAAGTTGGTAATAAAAGATACTCTAAGAATTCATAATGTGGGTTCTTTGTTGGTAGTATGAGAAGTCATGTATCAAATATAAGATAAATAAGTATTATGTTTTATCCAAAGACTTGATAATTGATAATACTTGGAGAATTACAAGAGATCTCAACTATTGCGATAAAATTAAATATTTCTTTCCAAAAAGATTTACAAAAAAAATTGTTGATTTTAGGATAACATTTTGAGTTTCTTTCTCTTTGGATCTGGTGGAAGAATTTTTGAAGACATGAATACATGGATAGTAGCTATAGAACTTGCACTTGCCAATTTTTTCTATACGCTTCAATTGCTCTTTTCTTTAATTATGTTATTATTTCTTTTATCATTTAATTTTTTTCAATAAACATACATATATTTCATTAATTTTTCAAGATGTGTAGATAATGATAATAAAATTTTTGAGCTAATTTCAATTTAACTTCTTGTAGTTTAACTTATTTCACTTTAACACATTGTGTTTTTTTTCTTTGCAATCTACTACCTCATAATTTAGTTGTTAGACATAACATGTAAGTTGTTAACAGGAAAGAAAATTTTATTGTGTGACCACTCAATAAGCTGACACACGGCATAAGAAAAATTAAATTAATGAATTTTGACATTAGTGACACTAGTTAAGATTGTCCGTAATTAAATTTTTTTTAAAAAAATTGTTTAAGTTAATCTAAAAAGAACATAATCGAGAATCAAAGCTGTCGAATTCTTCCTTCTAGCTTTTTTTCTATATCGTTCTCCATTTTTTCCAAACTTCTTCCACATTTGATTGAGAATCATAGCATATTTGCGAGCACTCTTCATCATCATCTTTTGCTTCTTCTTGGCTTCCAGATGTAAATAGTAGAAGGATATTTGTGTATGAAGTCAGTAGTAATAGTAGAACGATCCCTCAGCTGCATCCAAGTAGATTGGTATTGGACATTTTGGGCTAAGTTCAATGGGTTTCGGTGATATATGGAAGTGGTTTATGTTAATTGTATATAGATGGGGTTGATTTATGGGTTTTATGAATTGAGTTTTTTGGGCTCTGCAAACCGAAATTAAAGTAAGTTTAATAAATTGGGTTTTTACCGCCCGGGGGGGGGGGGGGGTGTAAACTTTATTCTATTTTGTGTAGCACCGGGAAAGGAGGAAAAAAAAAAAAAAAAAAAAGGGGGGGGGGGCCACGTCAGCAGCCACGTCAGCAGGCCCGGTCAGCAGTCCCGGCCAACCGGGGCCTGCCACGTGGCAAGACCGCGTCACTCCGAAAGGAGCCACGTTGGCGATCCGCGTGGGTGCGATCCGACGGCCCAGATCAATCGTGCGATCGGACGGCCCAGATTCAATCGCACGGACGGCCCAGATTCAATCAAAAACGAACGGCCCAGATTAAAACGAAATGAACGGCTGTGATCAAAAGGCAAGGGGTTATAAATAGAACCCCCACACAAGACCACAAACCCTAGCCGCCCGCCGCTCGCCGGAGAAGACGAACCAGAGGCCGACCGCCGCCACCCGCCGCCGCATCGGGGAAATTTCCGACCGCCGATCGAGGTAAATTTCATACTCCCGACTCGTTTTTCTCCGCTGATTCCTCCTATGGCCAAATTGAGGCCGAAATCCCGGCCAAACGGCCGGAATACGCGGCCGAAACCCAGCGGCGCCGCCGCGCCCCTCTCGGTTTTTGCCTCCGACGAGGTCCTTCCCGGCCTCCGTTCGATGCAATTTTTATATCACCGTGATCACCATTCTTTTCTCTACAGGTTGACCGAAACCGAATCACCAAAACACGAACCTCGCCGGAGAACCGCCGTACCCGAGAGCGCCGCCGCCGGTAAGCTCCGCTTTTTTTTCCGTGATTTTTGGCCCCCCGAGGGCCCTAGGGTTGTTTTCTGACAAGGACCAATGCGAGTGTGGCCGAATTCGGCCGAAAACGGCCGAAAACAGCCAACCCGAGGCGACTCGCCGCCGCCAGCGGCGGCGCCATCGCCGGAGCACGGCGGAGCCGCCGTGCCGGAGTTGCGATTTGGTCCGAAAAGGGCCCTGGGCCTAATTTGGATTTTTTTTGGAACACGTGCAGGTACTGTTAGTGTGTTTCAGTTCCCCGGGAAAAATTCAGGGAAAATTAGGGACGGCCTGCAGGCGCACTGTGAATCGTATTCGGATCCCGAAAACAAGTAAGGACCCCTCACCCTATTTCCTATCACGGTATTAAAGTTCAAAATGATAAAACGGTATTTCTTGAATTAACGAATGTGTGAAATTGCTTAAGGTTGCTAATGGAGCCCGAGTCTAGTGTGATTGATGATTTACTGTTATTTGGCCTGTTTTACACTGTTTTACAGCTTTAAATGCATTATGGGGTTTGATGTGTTCATTTTATAGTTTCGAATGCATATATTACTGTTTTATTAATTATGGGTTGAATGACTGAAGAACTGATACTGTATGTTGTATGTCCGGCATGAATTACGATTTGCTTGTTTAAATGTGAATTGATGATGCTTATTGAGGAAAAGGGAAATGAAACATTGTGTAGACTGATAATTGTATGATGGGGTCAGCCTGACTAGATATCCTGGGAGATGGTGGACGGACCGGGTCCGTAGGGAACCCTACCGGGATTGTGGTCTCACATGCCGGACGGGGTATGGAGATCTTATGGTTTTGGCGCCCATACCGGACGGGGTATGGGGACGACCCGTTTCACCCTCATACCGGACGGGGTATTGAGGTTTATGGTTTTGGCGCCCATACCGGACGGGGTATGGGGACGGCCCTGGAAACTGATTATGAATGTTAAAGGTTAACGGGTAGCGGGACCCCTAGGGACCCCCATGGATACTAGTAGGCTGGTAAATGAGAAAAGGATATGTTGTATAATGATTGAATTACAAAAGGCGTGATAAGTGCTATGTTTTACAGCTTATATTATTTCATGATTATGATAATGTTATTATTTTTCTTATATTGTTTTCATAAATTCCACCGAGGTAAGTGGATGGTAAAGGTTTTCATGTTAATAAACGAGTTTATTGTAAATTATGCTCCATTGGTCTTTTTGTGTTTTTCTACCCACCTTTACCTCCGTGACGGTGAGATATCGTGATGTTCTTACTGGGCTAGTGTAGCTCACTCCTTATTTAACCATTTCAGATCAGGAAGACATGGTTCCCGAGCCCGTTCCGCAGGAGGACGACGAAGGGGATGCCTAGAGACTCTGTAGTCATACTCATAGTTTTATTTTCGAGTTTCTCTCTTAGTTAGTTTAATCTTTTATATTTTAAGTACGTTTTTGGTTTTTCGTGTAAGGGATGTTAACTGAAATTTTGATCTCGCTTCCGCATTTGATATATTTAAATACTCATTTCATTTTAATATTTCCTGGGACGTTACATTTTGTATAAGAGTCTCAAATTTTCCTACTTTTTTTACTAAATTAGATGTTTATTTCGTGCTATTTATGAGTTATAACTTTATCAATATTTTCAGCTAATTGTAATAGAAATCTTAATTTAAAATCTTTAATTAACATCATTTTATAAATTATATT
This sequence comes from Carica papaya, assembly GCF_054855325.1. Classification (NCBI taxonomy): domain Eukaryota; kingdom Viridiplantae; phylum Streptophyta; class Magnoliopsida; order Brassicales; family Caricaceae; genus Carica; species Carica papaya. The sequence goes on along the minus strand of NC_142316.1, from coordinate 27,931,937 downwards.
AATTAATTTTAGATGACTATAAAAATTGTCATTTAGTGCATTTGTAGTCAATGTAAATAAAATTTACTGTTTAGTTTAAAAATTAAATATATAACTGTGTTATGATATTATAACATAAATTTTATTTCTATATTTAAAAATTATTTCAAAAATTCGAAAAATAAAATTAACAAGTGACATGTTTCTAACTCTTACTTCTATAATAGATCCTAGAAACTGTTTTTTCTAATGTAAAGTGCAAATATGACAACTTTTATTAATATTTATATAGTATTTGTATACAAATGATAAAAATCTAAAATTAGAATATAATAAAAAAACAAAAATAAGATAATTATAACAGCAATTCACAGTGATCATAAAATTATATTTTAAAATATAATAAAAAATTTATAATATGAATAAAGTACGAGATAATAAATATCATAATAAAATTTATATAATGACTAAATATTAAATGATTATTTAGGTTATCAAATGATTAATAACTTTTAGTTGGATTAGTTAACATATATATATATATATGTATATGCGAATTTTAGTTTTTTTATTTACCATAGCCTGCTGCTAACATTAAAATGAGACGATGTCCACATGCACTCTGTGGTCCATAGAAGTGGATATTAAAAGAATAAAATATTTAATATAATATTATTTTTTGTGGACAACACTTCAACATCATCTACTTTTCGAATATTTTTTGTCTTTTTTTTTAGGTTTTCTAAATGTACTTTGTCATTTTGTGGAGAATTTTATTACAACAGCAAACATATTGTCACTTTTATATATATGTATATATTATTTATCATATAAAGTATATTAGATTTTTATTTTGTATTACGCAAGAATTATAGTTTTAAAATTAATTATATAATGTATAAATTAATTTATTATATTTTTATGTGTAACAATTTTAAACGAATAGTTATTATATATCTATCAAAATTGTTTTTATATTTAAAAATTACATAGTATACACATATTTGCATAATATTTAATATTTTATTTTTATATAATATATATTTATAATTAATATTAATATATTATTTCTATGTTTTATTTTAAAAAATAAGAAAACTGACACTCTCCGTCTTTTATAAATATATATATACATATTATAAGGAAGGCTATTTTATATATATTTTTTATTATAGTAAGTCTTTATGACCTCAACTCAATTGCTTATTTAAGGTACTATTACAAGAAGTTTCGTAGTTTTAAAATTTATTCATATTTCTATTTAGAATAATTATCATAGCTTCTTAAAAGAGTACGTTTTTAAAAGCTTGATACGCACAGCCTTCTAGAATATTATTTTCTTCTGAACTGAATGTGTTAGAGCAGAGCATTTCTTATGGCAAAATTGGTAATATATATTATAAAGACCATTATTTGTAATTAATTATAAACAAGGCCAAGATTGTAGTTTGGATGTAAATCAAAATAAGAAGGTTTAGGATGTAATGTAAACAAAGAGATTTCAAGAGGAAAAGAAAATAGAAAGATGGATCTAATTTATGGTTCTCTATTTCATATTTCAAAACTAATTAGAGACGTTTTCAAATTAATCTTTTAAGATATTGTTATGCATGTGAGGTTGGAAAAGAGAACATGGATATATATATATATATATATATATACACTCCATAAAATTTATAACTTGATACAACTTGCGAGAGATATCTCAATAAATATAGACCTCTAATAGTTATAAAAATCTATTATCCCTTTATACTCGCTATCTATATTTTATTAGAAGAACGGAAATAAAAAGGGGCTATGGTCATAGATAAAAAATTATAGTAGCTATGGAATCTTTATGGTTTCCTCTTCTCCTCCTTGCTCTCGTGCTCATCATCTTCTTAAGAAAGCCACAAAATAGGAAGGTACCACCAGGCCCTCCTAAACTTCCAATAATAGGAAACTTACACCAATTTGGTGACTTGCCTCATCGATCTTTGTGGGATCTTTCCACCAAATATGGCCCTATCATGTCTTTCAAAATTGGCTCTCTATTCACTTTCGTAGTCTCCTCTGCTGAAACTGCAAAAGATGTTCTTAAAATTCATGATATTCAAACTTGCAGTAAACATAAATTTATTAACACTAAGAGGCTCTCCTACAATTTTCTTGACATCTCATTTTCTCCATATTCAGATTACTGGAGAGATATAAAAAAATTAGCTATTCTTGAGGTTTTTAGCATTAAAAGAGTGCAGTCATTTAGATTTATTAGAGAAGATGAAGTCTCTCTTCTTTTAGATGCCATATCCCAAGCAGCATCTTCTTCGAATCCAGTTAATCTCACATATCAAGTGTTTGCTTATAGTGCCAGCATATTATTTAGAATAGCTTTGGGCTATAACTTTCGTGGCAGTAACCTTGACGAAGGTAACTTTCACTGCCTGCTTCATGATATTTCCACTGTGTTAGGTGAATTTAGTGCAGAAGATTGTATACCATATATGGGTTGGATTATAGATAGGATAAACGGCAATCACGCAAAGCTTGAAAGAGTCTTTCATGAAATGGACACCATCTTCGAAAACGCCATTAATGTCCATCTTGAGCTTGAGAGAAACAACCAACAAAGTAAAGACATTATTGATGTGATGTTAGAATTAGACGTAGATAATCAAGATCGCTCAACAGGATCATTCGTCCAACGTAACCATATAAAGGGATTGCTCATGGTATGTTTATTCAAGTTTGCACTTTTATTTATCATGCATGCTACTTTTGCATAAATGGTTATATCAATATTGATTTTTTGTGAGATAACTTAATTTTTGCACATTTAACTAATTTACATGTTTTTTATATTTGTGTAACAGAACATATTCTTTGGTGGAATAGATACTAGTTCAAATATTGTGATATGGGCAATGGCAGAACTTATTCGTAATCCAAGAGTGATGAAGATCGCACAAGATGAAATCAGAAATTGTGTTAGAAATAGAGAAAGAGTCACAGAAGATGATTTATATCAACTTCAATATCTCAAGTTACTAATAAAAGAGACTCTAAGACTTCACCCTGTCGCTCCTCTGTTGGTTGTAAGAGAAGTCATGTCTCATTTTAAGATGAATGAGTATGACATCTTCCCTAAAGACTTGATAATTATTAATGCTTGGGGAATTGCAAGAGATCCCAGCTATTGGGACAAGCCTGAAGAGTTCTTTCCAGAAAGATTTATAGAAAACTCTATTGATTTTAGAGGACAACATTTTGAGTTTCTTCCATTTGGATCTGGTCGAAGAATTTGTCCAGGAATTAATATGGGGCTAGCAGCTGTGGAGCTTGCACTTGCCAATCTCTTGTATTGCTTCAATTGGGAGGCACCAAAAGGCATGGAGAACCATGATATTAACTTAGACGAAAAAGGAGGTATTACTTTGTCTAAAAAGATACCTCTTGAACTTGTACCTATAGCTTATTTTGAGTCACGAGCTTCGGTATAAAAGTGTGATTAGTTTTCTACATCCCATATGACTATAATGCTACTATATATATATATATATTACCTAAAATTAGAATATGCAAAACTTCTGAGTAGTTGATTCTTTTTATGATCAATGATGAAATAAAAACTTTGTATGCTTACTCTCATGAAAAAGATTATACTCATGAAAAAGATTATACTTCTCTTTCATTATAATTGTTTAAATTACTTGGGGTAAACGTTATTTTATTTTATATGGGAGTTTCAGAATTTTTGTAATACAATCACAACTATAGAGTTCAATTTTATTCATATTTGATTTAAAAAATTACAATAATTTTTTTAAAAAATTGTAGCATTTTAAAAGCTTGATCTCTCAGCTTTAAAGAATATTATTTTTTTATAAATTAAATGTGTTAAGAATATACATTTTTTTATTGTAATCGGTAGTTATTACCGTCAGTTTTGTAGTTAATTATTTTTTACATTCTCAATAGTATATCTTGTTCCTTTATCATCGTCACCATGCACTAAATATATAGGTGTAAGATCTGTTGGTAAATATAGCTCAATGATATTCCCTATAACAAGCTTTTTATGAATTAAACATCATTATCTAAACCTATTTCAGTTAATCTTAATTCAGAGCTTAAATTAAGTGAGATGAAATAAATAGCTCCACATCCTTTGAAATCACCAAAAGATTCAAACATATCTTGAAATGTAAAAAACATTAAGTAATCTTCATCACAACGATCAAACACATTAGTTTTTCCTCCAATATATCTAAGATTTGGCTTGAAAATAGATTGTTTACCGTGATGTAGATGGATATCATATAATTTTGACATCTGTTACATATTTTAAAACAACAAACAAGTATAAAAATTGTGAAATAATTAATTCCATATTAACACATTAACAAAAATAACCATACAATATTGTTTTCAAACTTAGTGAATTATCCAATGCATTAGATGATTTGAAGTATTATGCTAATCAATTTAAGACTGTGTGACATTAGGTGAGTTAAAATATCATGCTTTTGTTGCAAAAGATATATTTTGAGCAAAGGAAACACATGGAGAAATAATTTAATTAGGAAAACCAAATAAAAGCTAAAATTTAATTAACAAAAAATATATTATTGAAAAGCAATTATCATGTCGAAATAAAGTATCCTAAGTAATGAAATGCAAAAGGGAAGGCAAATAGGTCATTCTCGATTAGAGTTTCTCTATCTTGATTTTGGAAGACAAGGAGAAACACAAAGAAGGGTGTTCGCAAGTATCTTACGATTCTCAATTAAATATGGAGAAAGTTTTGGGATGCAAAGAATGACGAACATAAAAAGCAAAAAGGAAGAATTTTTTTTGGCTTCGAAAGCCAAGAGATTATGTTTCATTTTTTTTTTGTTTTTCACATCTAATATAGATATTTTATTAGAATTAATCTTAATTAGTATCATTAATGTCAGAGTTAGTTACTTTGATTTATTTGGTATCATGTGTTACTTTCCGAGTAATCACGTATCAATTTTCTTTCATGCTAACGTTGTTCATGTGTAGGTTTAATGACTAAACTACGAGGTAATGGATTACTCAAAAAAATTATATAATGTAAAAGTGAAAAAAGTCAAACCATAAAGAATTAAACTAAAATTAATCATAAATGAACCTTAAAATAAGAGAACACAAAATTTGTTCTCCACGAAAATCATTTAATGGGTTGTACTGTCAAGAAAATACAAAAATGGATATATAGGCAAACATAATTATCTTAGCTAAACATTCTACTTCATGAACCAAATTTAGTCATCTGACTTGATCTTACTTGTATAATCTAAAATATATGTAAGAAATTAAATTATAGACTTTTTAATGAAAAAAATTAGAAATAAATAAATGAATAGTACAAAAAAAAAACAGTGTTGTCTAGAGCAGTTGTATATGGTTAGATTGTAGGGAATAAAATTAAATTTGAATCTAAATAAATCCAAAACACGCATATTGAATCATTGATATTTAAGTCTAAATCAGAAGCATAGTTGAATACATGATGGAAGAGAACAACGCATCATGTGGTTGATACTCCAAATTGGTACGTACTCCTTTGAAGTTATCACACTCTCTCTATTCCTGATGATGAGATGTCAGTATAGAAAAATTCTAACTGTAATCTGAGGACCATAACCGCATTTTATAGCCTTAATTTTTATTATTCCTAATTTGATTCATCACAAAATTAGAAATAACACTTTAGTCTCTATACATAAAGGTCCATACTTTATTTGATGCATTAAAGTCCAAAATGAACTTAACCGTATTATATCACTTTTAAACGGGTTCAATTAATTTGATAACCTTTTATGCATAATAATTTTCACATATAAGCCTACATGGTTAATTAAAACCTAACAATCCCCCACTTGGGTAATATATCACCTCATAATTTTGCATTAGAAACTTTATAAGTACTTAAAATTATGCTATCATTATCTCAACGCATCCCTAAATAATCCGGTCCATCAATCATATCAACATAGGATCAAAATAATCTCCCTACATCCATTGTAACTAAATCCATCAATTGTCATGTATATTAATATAACTAAATGACCTGTATCAAATATGGATGTGTAACATGGAAATTACATGCAATGTTATCCGAGCATGCATATTTACAACTGATCATGCCTTAAATCTTAGTGAGATCAACTTTAAGAAAATTCAGAGATAAAATAAACCAAATTCTTTATAACTGAAATATAATAACCAAATATACATAAACCATATCCAAAGTTTATTAAAAGATATATGTGCTCTATAGATATATGTATACTCTGAATTCTTTCTTTAACAACTAGATACTTGATGTATATATGCTTTGACTTCATCAAGCTCCTATGATTATTGTAATACAATAATTGCAGATTTATTGTCACAAAATAACTTAAGTGATCTTTCAATGTCATCTATAATACGCAATCCAATGAAAAAAATTTGCAGTCATATCCCATAATTAGATGCCTCATAACATGCTATAAAGTCTGTTGCCATGGTGCAAGAAGCTATGAGTGTTTACTTAACACTCTTCCAAGAAATGGCTCCCTCAACAAGCAAGTAAATATAGCTCTATGTAGATCTCCTACTGTCTTGGCATTTAGCAAAATTAGAATCAGAATAACCAATGATCTCTAAATGATCTGATCTCCTACTATCTTTCGTTCTCTATAAATACCGCTTGACTCATTTGGCTACTTTCCAATTATCAATTCCTAGATTACTCAAATATCTTTCTGGCATCCCAATAATGTAGATAATATTCAGACGAATATAAACTCGAACTATAAAAAAACTCATATAGTTGAAGCATATGAATTTTTTGCATCTCCTTAGTTTCATAGTCACTCATGGGGCATTGACTTAGAGTGAACTTATCTCTCTAAGACACAAGAGTGTCACCTAGTTTACAATCTTACATGTCAAATCTCTTAAGAATTTTTTTTATATAACTCTTTTGTGATAATCCAAGACTACCCAGAGAGCGATCTTGGAATATCTAAATCCCTAAAACAAAAGAGGCATCTCCAAAATCTTTCATTTCAAATTTCTTTGTTAGAAATCTCTTGATTTCGTACGATAAACCTATATAATTACTAGTAAGTAGAATGTCATCAACATATAAAACTAGAAAAATATGGTTACTCCCATTGAACTTATGGTATACACAATCATCCACTATATTCATCTCAAAATTGAACGGAATGATAACTTGATGAAATTTATGATACCATTGATAAGAAGTCTGTTTTATTCTATAAATGGATTTCTTTAATTTGTAAATCATTTGCTTCGCATCGTCTGAAACAAAGTTTTTGTGTTGCACCATAAAAATTGTCTCATAAATGTCACTGTTGAGAAACACGGTCTTAACATCCATATGATGCAACTCAAGATCAAAATGTGCCACTAAAGCTGTTATAGTTCTGAAAGAGTCTTTCGATGAAACCGAAAATAAAATCTCTTTATAATCGATGCATTATTTCTATGTGAAGCCCTTAGTGACAAAATGTGTCTTGTACCTCTCTACATCACCTTTTGAGTATCTTTTGATCTTAAATATCTATTTGAAAGCAATAGTTCTCGCATATTTAGGCAATGAGACCATATCCCATATGTTATTGTCCTTTATGGACTTGATTTCTTCATTCATGGCATCAATCCACTTTTGAAAGTTAAAACTTTCCATGGCTTGATGAAATTTGATTGGATTATCTTCCACAATTTCAATGTCAACTTCATATTCTTTGAGAATATAATGTAATCATCTAAACTTGCCCTTTTTCTCTCTTTAGTAGATCTTTTTAATGGTATTAGTTCTTGATATTATGGAGTTTGTTTTTTTGAAACTTCCTGAGCATGCACGGGAGGTGCTATGACATTTTCTAGATTTATAATTATTTCTTGAGCAATGTCAAGTATAAAATTATGATCCTGATCATTATAAATAGCAGTCGAGAGAATATCAAAGTATTATTCTTCAAAGATAAGGTCCCGAGCTCTTTTTCACCCTGCAAACTTAACATCCTCAAAGAACTAAACATTTTTCTTCTCAAAAGTTGATTTAGTTGTTAGATCATAAAATTCACAACCTTCAGATTCTAACAAAATGACAATTGACAGTTCTTAAGTCTAGTTTCTTTTCATTTGACCTATAAGGTGTTACTTCAGCTAGACGTCCCCAAATATATAAATGCTTTAAACTAGGCTTCTTGTCCATCCAAAGCTTATAAAACATCTTAGTAGTTGCTTCAGTTGGAACTCTGTTAAGTATATATGCTACAGTCTTTAATACTTCTCCCTATAAAGATTCAGATAAGGTAGAATGACTAATCATAGTCCTTACCATATCCTTCAATGTTCTGTTTTACCTTTTACCAACATTATTCATGTTAAGCAAACTTAACATTGTGTACTATAGGACGATAATGTATTCTTCTAGAAATTTAGTAAATGGCCACGTTAGTAGGACCACGACTTAGAACACACTGCGTGGCAGACACGCTGGCATGAAATCCACGAGGGAGTCACGCTAGCGATCCATATGCCACAGTGATCCAATGGCCCGTGTTCACTCCCGCACGCACGAACGGTTCAGATTGATTTCTCATATAAGCGCGATCAGACAGCGTACACATATTTGATCGAACGACCCAGATCTGTTTTCTTAATAAACACGATTGGACGGTTGAAGAGGATCCATGCGAGCTCAGATAGACGACCCAGATCGAGGGATGGGGGTATTTAAGTGTCTCTTCCAACTGAAACCCTAACCCTAGCCGACACCCACTTGCCGAAGAAGAAGAAGAAGGGCGACAAGAGGAGAAGTCCAGTCAATGGTGCTGCCACACTAGAGACCCAAAATGCATCAATGAGTACGATTTTTCTTCCTATTTTTCTAGTTTCTCTACCCATTAACCACCTAATGCATTTTTGATGCAGAATAACCGAAAATAATTGCGATTTGCGAAGAAGAATGACGGGGCTTGGCTGAGCCACTGCACTTAAAGGCCAAAATCACTGGTTAACTTTGGTTTTTCCCCTCTTTTCACCGATGAACACCTCCTAACCATGATTTAAATACATTTTCATTGATAATCAACCGAAAACAGCTTGACTGAAAGGAGGAGTCGCTAGAGAAGGAGGACTAGGCAGCAGAGCACTGCAGCACCGCTGTGTCGGAACCCCAACCCGACCCCCTGGTGCGAATTTTATCCTTTTTTGGCCGTTTCTCATGTATTTTTGGTCTATTTTGACATAGTTTCGATCTAATAAGAAAAACTCAAGAAATTCAAGAATCGAGAATTGTCGGGAACTGTAGTGAAAAAGATGGTGTTCTAGTCTTCGACCCAGTGTAAGAATCCATCACCCCTTTTCTCTGTTACGATTAAATTAAATCTAAACTAATAATAAATGAAAATTTTTATTAAGTTATGGTCTTTTAATTTATTATTTACAGGTTGCCAATGGAGCAAGTAACGGTTAGTCTGTGCCTTTTTTGAATTTTAATTGAAGTAGTTATTTTTTCAATCATTTATTATGCCTATATATTCACTGTACTGGTTAATTTAATTTATTTGTTTCAATTATATGGTTAACGTGATAAAGTTTCTTATTCTATGTTGTCCTGTCATTTTTTTGTGTGTATAATATGTTTTTATTGGTATAATACATGCTTATTTTATGTACGTACCCAAAAATATGAATTTCATACTCATGTGTCATTGGGGATACAGATATACGTGTTTATAAGGCCAAATAGTAAATAAAAGAAAAGATATGCGTGAATTAACAATGTTGAATGAAAAAGGTTTACAGAGTATCTTAGAAAAGAGTGTACGGACTTGGTGCATCGGGTGAACTCTACCATAAACTTTACCATCAGTTGTATGGGGCTAAGAAGTCCAATATCGGAAGGGGTTGGAAATTATTTTAATTATGCTTTTACCAGATGGGATATTGAGGTGGTTGTGTGTTTTGACACTCATTACCGGACGGGACATGGGAACGACCAATTAATTATAGAATGAATGTTCATGTCAATGTGTAGTGGAGATCCCTATGGACCCCAGCGACATCGGTAAAAAAGGTAAAATGATAGAGATGAATATGGTGAGGAATCCAGTTTTAGGAAATAGTGTAAGGTTAATTGTTATATGTCCTTTAGAATGCGTATTGTAGATTACTATTCTGATTCTTACCTTAATAAATGAAATTTAAGAATTTATAGGTGAGTTGAGAAAATATTAACATTTTCAGTAAAACGAATAATGAATGCAGTAATGTTCTTATTTTTTAAAAAATGAGCTCAATTAGTTGTTTTATATTTTCTACAACCCTTTAATTTTTTATATCAGTGGTAAGGTATTGATATTTTTACTGAGCTAGTGTAGCTAACCGCTTTATTATTAATCATTTCAGATCAGGACGACCAAGATCCAGATCCTAAACAACAAGAAATTGGTTAAGAGATTGCTTCTTCTCCTTTTTCAGTTTTGACTTGAGGTTAATCATAATTATTTTCTCTTATGTTTTTCAATTAAAGTTTTCAAGGGCATTCACGTAGCGCTATTGGACATTTTAAATAAACTGTGAAAGGAATGTAACCCTAAACTCTAATTAGAACTGCTAAATTATAAATTTCAATATTTTTTATTTCACTATTTTTGAGTTATACATTCGGAATCCCTAATAGAAGGTTTGAACTTTTACAGTTAGTATCAAAGCTGCGTTCCTCGAAACCATTTCTTACACATAGGGTTAGAGTAATTTAATGCAACCCGAATCTCAAACCATTGTTATAATATGTAGGTAAAGGAACATGATGAGAGGAAGACTCTCGCTAAATAGAGCAGCCCAGGAGGGATCACTTCGGGTGGATGTTGATTGGCTCTTCGATATATTTGAGAGACTCATTTTTGCTCAGCAGACCAGAGAGAAGAAAAGGGAGTTGTCTGATCCCCCTCCACCATTGCCACAGTATGAGCCACCTCAACACCGAGAGGATCTAGTGCTCTTGTGGTACAACCAGTGCTACCATAGGGCCATCCGGTACCTCCCCAATATAATCCAGTTCCTTTTCAGCAGGACCCAACTCCGCCTATGATGGATCTGAGCTACATTGAGATGCATAAGAGACTTAATCCATGTACTTTTATAGGGGTATCTACTTTTAAAGAAGCCGAGTACTGATTAGCAGAGACAGATAAGGTCTTCGCGACCCTTGGGGTAATTCTTGAACAGATGGTTATCTTGCCACTTACATGCTCGTAGGTGAGGCAGGGCATTGATCGTAACTTAAACAGCTACTGCACCTACTCTAGTCACCTGGGAACAATTTTTAACAGCCTTCAATGTTGAGTATCTTCCAGAACATCTCCGACATATGAAAGAAATGAAGCTTACACACCTGGTTCAGTGAGATTTGTCAGCATCAGAATATGCTCAGAAATTTCTGTAGTTAGGCTAATACTCCCCTGAGAGCATGATAGATGAAGTCTGGAAAATGAGAAGGTTCAAATGGGATCTTGGTCCTAAGATCAAACAACAACTATATATCTTCGAGTTTGACACTTATTTAACGGTATTGGCCAAAACACAGTTAATAGAGAGAAAACTCTATATTTTTTTCTCAGCAGTGGGCAACTCAAGGCCCTCAGTTTCGTATCATGGGCCATCACCCACTGCACTGAACCAGCAAAACAAGAGACCAAGACCTGCAACTCAGGCTCTTCCCTAGGCCCCGACAGCAAGACGTGACAAGATTTACCAGTATTGTGGTAAAGATCGACCTTACTATCGCTTCAACAACACCTGTCGCATATGCATGAGTGCCCATCACTACGCGAGAGAGTGCCGAGAAATCATAATTAAACTAAACCCGTAGTCTAGGACAACATCTACACACTCACCCAGTAGGATCCTGAAACTAACTCAGATGTGATACATGGTATATATACTATCTGCAAGTACCTTGCACATATTTTGATTGATATTAATGTTTCGCATTATTTTGTTTCACATACTTTTACTAAAAAATTAAATATGTTACTTAAAAGTCTTGATTTTATATTGTTTGTGTCTATACCTAGGAACGAAACATTATTAGAGAATATTATATACAAAGCTTGTATAATAGAAATAGCAGGTAAGGAATTGAACATAAATCTAATAACACTTGATACGAGAGATTTTAATGTAATTCTGGAAATGAACTACTTAGCGACATATCACGCTACTGTAAACTGTTATCATAAGAAACTTGTATTTAACATTCCTAATGAATAATTTTTCACTAATTAATAAAATCTTAGATATTTTTGACCTGGTAACTATATTGTTTATCAAATGCATTTAATTTAACTATTCTTTTCCACATTAGGCAAGCCTAAAGAAAAGATTTGTATTCAAGATATCCCAATTGCCCAAAATTTCTCGAATGTATTCCCTGATGAACTACCAAGACTGCTACTAGATCGCGAAGTTGAATTCACCATAAATCTTCCATTTGGCACCTAACCTATCTCGGTTGCCCCATACTGAATTAGTCGTGTCGAAATAAGAGAACTAAGGAAACAGATCAAAGAGTTACATGATAACGGGCTCATCCGACATGACATATCTCTTTAGGGTGCCGGAGTCACGTTCGCAAGAAAATGTGATGGGTCCTTGAGATTGTGTATAGACTATAGAGAATTAAACATGATCATAATCAAGAGTAAATACCTCCTTACTAGGATTGATGATCTTTTTGATCAGTTACAGGGTGCCCATATTTTCTCTAAGATTGACTTGCATTTAGGATACCATCAGGTAAAGATCAAGGCAGAAAACATTCCTAAGACGGCCTTCAGGACCCGATATGGGCATTATGAGTTCCTTATTATGTTATTCGAATTTACTAACGTGCATGCGTTCTTTATGGATTTGATGAACAAGATCTTCAGACCATTCTTAGATTAGTTTATTATAGTTTTCATTGATGATGCCGTGGTTTACTCTAAGAGCAGAGAGAAACATGCTCAACATTTGACTCAAGTCTTACAAGTTCTCAGGAAAAAGAAACTATATGCAAAGTTGAGTAAATGTGGATTCTACCTTGAGCAGGCTTCCTTCCTAATAGTATCGAAAGATAGAGTGTCAGTAAATCCCGACAAGATTGATGTAGTGATGAGTTGGAAGCAGTTGACCTCGGTCAAGGAAATTAGAAGCTTTTTGGGTATATCAGGTTATTACCGCAGGTTTGTAGAAGAGTTCTCAAGTATAGCAGCCCTCCTGACATGACTTATGAAGAAAAATATCAAGTTTGAGTAGAATGAAGAATGTGAAAAGAGCTTTACAGAACTTAAGGAATGACTGATTACCACACCAGTGTTGGTTTTACCGAATGGGACAGGTGGGTATAAAGTATACAGTGATGCGTCCTACAAAAAACTGAGTTACATTCTGATACACCACTGAAAAGTCATAACTTATGGGTCTAGGCAGTTGAAAGTTCAGAAAAAGAATTACCCCATACCACAACTTGAAGATTGCCGCCATTATCCATGCCTTGAAAGCCTGGCGCCATTACTTATAAGGGGAAATATTTGAAATCTATAGGGACTATAAGAGCCTAAAGTATATATTCACCTAAAAAGACATCAACATGCATAAGAGGCGTTGGATAAAACTCCTTAAAGATTATAATTGTAAGATCTTGTACCACCCAGGTAAGGGTAATGTGGTAATTGATGCCTTTAACAGGAAAAATGCAGATATGTTAGCTCACATAATGGTCTCTAAGCGCAGGATGATAAAGGCCACACAGCATATACAATTCCAAGACTCGAAAAAAGCCCCTTGTCTAGCTCACATCGTAGTCCAACCTAAGTTAATCCAGAGAATAAGAGAGGCTCAACTGGCTGATTCTACTATTGCAGCTCTCAGAAAGGATACAGAAGAAGGTTTGAATTCAAAGTTCAAAGTCTCTGCAGATGGTTTCTTCAAGTTCCAAGATAGGTTATGTGTTCCTAATGATAGCGAGTTAAAGAGAGATATGATGATAGAGACTCACAGTTCGAAGTTTACCAGGCACCCGGGAGTCACCAAGATGTACCAAAGCATACAACCCTGATTATGGTGGAGTGGGATTAAAAGAAAAATTGCTGATTTCGTCTCCAAATGCCTTACATGCCAACAGGTCAAGGCAGAACATCAACGGCCAGGTGGATTACTTCAGCTGCTGCCAATTCTAGAATAGAAATGAGAACATATCACAATGGACTTTGTAACAAGATTGCCTAAGGCACGTTCAGGACACGATGCGATATGGGTAATTGTTGATCAACTCACTAAGTCGTCTCATTTCCTGGTTATCAGAATAACAGATCCCTTAGACAAGCTAACTATAATTTATATTCGGGAGATAGTTAGACTGCATGGAGTTCTAGTGATAGTGGTATCAGATAGGGACCCCAAGTTCACCTCTAGGTTTTAGACAAAGCTTCAACAAACAACAAGAACGAAATTGTCTCTTAGTACAATATTCCACCCCAGACAAATGGACAATTAAAATGAATTTTCTGCATACTAGAGGATATGCTCAGGGCTTGTGTTCTAGATTTCGAAGGGCACTGGAATGACCACCTATCCTTGGTAGAGTTCGCCTACAATAACAATTATCATACAAGAATTAGTATGGCTCTATATGAGGCATTGTATGACCGACCTTGTAGGTCACCGATCTGTTAGGAAGAAGTGGACGACAGAAAATTGATTTGCCAAATCTTATCTATGAGATCATAGTGAAGATTGCTAAAATTAGGAAAAACATTCAAACGGTTCAGAGTAGAAAGAAGAGTTATGTAGACACACGAAGGAGAGATTTAAAATTTGAGAAAAGAGATCGAGTGTTCCTTAAGGTCATCCCTTTTAAGGGCATCACTAGGTTAAGAAAGAGGAAAAAGTTGAATCCCCAGTTTATTGGATCATCTGAAATTCTGGACAGAATTGGGATATCCACCTACAGAGTAGTACTGCCTCGAGAACTATTCAGAGTCCATAACATCGTCTATATGTCAATACTATGTAGGTATAACCCTGAGCCGTCACATATTTTGTCTTACAAGCCACTTTCACTTAAGAAAGATTTATCTTATGAGGAGGTACCAGTTAGCATTTTGGACCAAAAGAGCAGAGTGTTCTGCAACATAGAAATTCCCTTTATCAAAGTTCTATGAAAAAATACTCACAGGACAAGGCCACTTAGGAGTTAGAATAGGACTTCAGGGCTAGATATCCTTAATACTTTGACTAGGGGAAGTAATTTGAGGGACCAAATTCTTTTAAAGGGAGGAGATTTGTAACATCTAGAGACTGGAATTTAGACTCGTAATGATGTAACTTAATTTTTAAAATAATAATAAAAATTAAGTGTAGAATTAATTTTATTTATTTTTGAGATATATGAATTTTGGATGAAATTAAAAATAATTTTAGAAAACAGGGCGAAACTATAAATAAAGGGTGTGTGTATTTGAAAGAAAAGTTTGAAAGCATCGGTCAAATAGTAAAAAAAGAGAAATGCAGGCCACGTAAGATGGACACTTCAGCAGTATGTGAGTTAGAATATGCCACGTGGTGGACACGCTAGTACGGGCTCCATGTGGGAGCCACGCGGGTAATCCAAGGACCCGTGTTCACTCTTCCACGGATGAACGGTCCGAATTGATTTCTCATATAAGCACGATCCGATGACCCACGTATCTTTGATCGAACGACCCAAATCTATTTTCCTACTAAACGCGATCAAACAGCTGAGAAAGATCCACGCGGGCCCGAATGGATGGCTCGGATCGAGGGAGGGGGGTATTTAAGCGTCTCTTCTAACCAAAATGCTAACCTTAGCCAACACCCACTCGCTGGAGAAGAAGAAGAAGGGTGGCCGGAGGAGAAGCCCAGCCACTGACACTGCCCCACCGGAGACCAAAAATGCACAGGTGAGTGCAATTTTTCTATATGTTATTCTTGTTTCTCCGCCCATTAACCGTCTAACACATTTTTTATTTATAATAACTGAAAACAACCACGAACTGTGAGGAATAATGGCGGAGCTCCACTGCACCAAAAGGTCGAAATCACGAGTAAGATTCGGTTCTTCACCTTTTTTCGCCGATAAACACCTCCTAACTATGATTTAAATATATTTTCACTGATAAGTGGCCGAAAACAGCCTGACTGATAGGAGAAGCCGCCGGAGAAGGAAGACCAGGTGGCACCGCTGCACTAGAACCCCAGCCTGACCCCCGATGAGAATTTTGTCATTTTTTGGTCATTTTTTCCATATTTTTGCGCTATTTTAATGTATGTTTTGATCTTAATAGAAAAATCCAAGAAATTCAAGAACTAAAAAATCATCGGGAACCATAGTGAAAAAGGCGATGTTATGTACACCGACTCAGGGTAAAAATCCCTCATCCCTTTTTCTTGTTACAGTTAAATTGAAGCTAAACTGATAATAAATAAAACATTTAGTTAATTTGCGGTCCTTTAATTGATTAAGTACAGGTTGCCAATGGAGCAAGTAACTGGTTAGTCTGTGCCTATTTTGAGTTTTAATTATAGTAGTTATTTCTTCAGTCATTTATTATGTTTATCTATTCATTGTACTACTTACTTTAATTTATTTATTTTAATTCTATAGCTAACATGATAAGGTTTCTTAATCTATGTTGTCTTGTCATTCTATTATGTGTATAATACGTTTTTGTCGGTATAATGCATGCTTATTTCACGTATGTAGGTTAAAATATGAATTCTATGCTCATGTGTCATTTGAAATACAGATATACGTGGTTTATAAGGCTAAATAGTAAATAAAAAAAAAATGCATGAATTAACGGTATTGAATGAAAGAGGCTTACCAGATGTCTTGAAAAAGAGTGTACAAACTTAATGCATAGGATAAACCCTATCGTGGACGTTATTCTTAGTTGTACGAGACTGAGAAGTCCCATACCGGAAAGGGTTAAGAATTGTTTTAATTACGCTCATACCAGATGAGGTATTGAGGCGGTTGTGTATTTTGGTGCCTATTACCGGACGAGGTATGGGAACGACCGTTCGATTAGAGAATGAATGTTCGTGTCCATGTGTAGTGGGGATCCTTATAGACCCTCAGTGACACCGTTAGGAAATGTAAAATGATAGAGATGAATATGGTGAGGAATCCAATTTTAGAAAATATCGTAAAGTTAACTGTTATATGTCCTTTAAAATGCGTATTATAGATTGCTATTATCATTCTTACCTTAATAAATGAAATTTAAGAATTTACAGGTGAGTTGAGAAACTACTAATGTTTTAGGTGAAACGAATAATGAATGCACTAGCGTTCGAGTTTTATTAAAAATGAGCTACATTGGTTGTTTTATGTTTTCTACAACCCTTTAATTTTTCATATCAGTGGTAAAACATTGATATTCTTACTGAGTTAGTATAGTTGACCCCTTTATTATTAACCATTTCAGATTATAACAGCCAAAACTTGGATCCTCAACAGTAAAAAACTAGTTAGGAGATTGCCTATTCTGCTTCTCCAGTTTTGAGTTGAGATTAATCATGATTGTTTTATCGTATGCTTTTCTATTAAATTTTTCAAGGGTATTCTCGTATTCCTATTGGGCAATTTAAATAAATTGTGTAAGAAATGTAACCCTAAAATCTAATTGTGTATGCTAAATTATAAATTTTAGTAGTGTTTATTTCACTATTTCTGAGTTATACGCTTGGAATCCCTAATAGAGGGTTTGAACTTTTACAGAGAATATAAAAAAAATACTAGTATGAACTAATTCAATAACATTCAAAATCAATTGAATTAGCTAATACAATAGAATCAAGAAGGAAATGGTGGCCAAACTCTAGCGACTTGATCACAAGCCAAATTCACTTAAACATGAAGGAAATTAATCTTACGTCTGTATATGTTACGTCTGTATATGTGACTTACATAAATAGCCTCAAATTTGTCTAATGAAATAAAGTGGTTAGTGAATAAAAAGAAACAACTCCATCCCTAATAAGATTTACTACTACCAAAGAGTTATATTCCAGCATCCGAAGGGATATAACCTAATGTTTTCTATGTTTTACTCTACCTACTTCATTATCCAACTAGGTAAAAAGATATATACATATCCTAGATTAAAAAAAATAAAAAAATTATACAGAAAAATCTCTACCAGTCTGGAGAGGAGGGATTGTCTTTCTTCTCATTGACTATGCCTTTGTTGTTCCATGAAGTAGAAGAACAAATATTGAAAGAAGAAAAAAATCCATTTGAGAGGCTTTCAAGAGATAGGGTCTTGGACATGTTTGGAGCATCATTTGGAGGTTAGCGGAAATGATTTTAAGTTGAGTAGTGGATTTAGATTAATTGGCTGCAATTTGGGGTGATATATGGAAGTGGTTTATGTTAATTGTATATAGACGGGTTGGATTTATGGGTTTTGTGAATTGAGTTTTTGGGCTCTGCGAACCGAAATAAGACCGAGTTTAAGGGATTTGGGTTTAGACAGCCGGGGGAAGGGGGGAGGATATTGGTATTTTACTTTACTAAAAAGAAATCTACCTTATTCTTTTTTACAAACCGACAAAAATTATATTATTAAGAAAAATCAAACATCAAACCTAAATTTATTTAATTTAGAATGTAAATAGTTTTTCTCGTATTATATTTTTATGATAATTAATTCAATTAATTATTTAAAATAGTTTCAGAAGGGAAAAATAACAGAAAAAAGTTGGATCTAACCTATCCCTTTCCTTTTGATGTGTTCCTCATGTGATTAGATACGTTTTCAAATTGATTTTTAAATTGAAAAATCTTGGTAAATCTGCTACCTGAGTGAACTGAAAAAAGAAACATTATTAAGACTAATATATATATATATATATATATATATTCATACGTATGTATAATATGGAGTTAATTGGCGGGCAGCTTATATCAAGCTGATTACTTCGTGGGTCTTTCATTCTTATAAAAGTCTTGCTATTGCTATCTACTTATATAGTGAAGTCTTCTATATTACTTCATTCATTTGTCCAATTTTTAGGATGTAATATCGGACGATTAATTAGTAACATATTTTATAATTAAAATAAAGCAGATCATTAATTTTGTATACTATAAAGAATTTAATGTCTCAAATATTGAATTTTATCTACTATCTATTTTATATAAAAATATAATTTTATTTAAGCTAATAATTTTGACTATTCTTTTTTTTTTTTTAAAAAAAAAAACTTAGAAGCATGGAAATAAAAAAGATGCATGGTAGCAAATACATGGTATCAGACTAGAAAAGGGAAAAAGTTAGGTAGCCACGGATTGTGTTTGGTTTCCTCTTTTTCTCCTTGCTATCATGCTCATCATCTTGTTAACAAAGCCACATAACATGAAGGTACCATCTAGACCTTCTAAGCTTCCCATACTAGGAAACTTACACCAATTTGATAACTTTCCTCACCGATCTTTATGGGATCTGTCAATCAAATATGGGTATCTCATGTTTATCAAAATTAGTTATCTATCTATTTTTGTAGTCTCCTCAGCTAAAACAGTAAAAGAGATTTTTAAGTTCTATGATCTTCAAACTTGTAATAGACATAAGTTGATAAGTAATTGGAAATTATCTTACAATTTCCTTGATATTGGCTTATTTTCATATTCAAATTACTGGAAAGAGATAAAAAAATTAGTTGTTCTTGAGATTTTTATCATCAAGAGAGTGCAGACATTTCGATTTATTAGAGAAGATGAAGTTGGTCTTCTTTTGGATATCATCTCCTAAGCAACATCTTCTGCAAACCCAATAAATCTCGCACATCAAGTGTTTATTTATAGTGTCAACATAATATTTAGTCTGACTTTAGGTTACCGCTTTCGTGGCAGTGATCATGACAAAGATAATTTTCATCACTTGTTTCATGATATTTCTTGCTTGATGGGTGAATTCAATGTAGAAGATTATATACCATACATGGGTTGGATGATCGACAGGGTTAACGACCATCACAAAAAGCTTGAAAGAGTGTTTCACGAACTAGACATCATCTTCTAAAATGCCATTCATGTCCATCTTCATCCAGAGAGGAACAACCAACAAAATAAAGACATTATCAATGTGATGATGGAATTAGATAAGAATAATGAAGATCAATAAATTGAACTATCCATCCAATTTGATCATATCAAAGGATTGCTTACCGTATGTTACATGTTCAAGTGTTATATTTTTCTTTATCTTGTATAGTACTTTTCCATAAGGGGGTTTGTTATTTTCAATGTTGATTTTTATTGAACTATCTATCTTTTACAGTGCAAATTAATTTACATACCTCTAATATTTGTATAACAGAATATCTTATTCAGTAGAATTGACACTAATGCAAATACTATAATACAAGCAATAACAGTCCAAGGGTAATGAAGGTTGCACAAGATGAAGTTAGAAGTTGCATTGGAAAGAAAAAAAGAGTCTTAGAAGATGATTTAGACCAGCTTCAATATCTCAAGTTGGTAATAGAAGAGACTTTGAGAATTCACCATGTGGCTCCTTTGTTAGTTGCAAGAGAAGTCATTTCTCATTTTCAGATAAATGGTATGGCATTTTTTCTAAAGACTTGATAATTTTTAATACTTGGAGAATTGCAAGAGATCTTAAATATTGGGATAAACCTAAAGAGTTTTTTCTAAAAATATTTATAGATAATCTTTTTTTATTTTAAAGAACAACATTTTGAGTTTCTTCAATTTGGATCTGGTCGAAGAATTTGTCCAAAAATAAATATAGGCCTAGCAATTATAGAGCTTGCACTTGCCAATCTGTTGCATTGTTTCAAATGGGAGCCACTAAAGGGCATGAAAAATTATGAGATTAGCTTGATGAACAAGTAGGTATTGTTCTTTTTAAGAAGATACCTCTTAAACTTGTGTCTGTTACCCATCATTACTCATGAGCTTCATTATAGAAGAGTAATTAAGTTTTTATATATTCTCTACGGCTATAATGTTATCACATATGTGTGTGTGTGTACATCTATATACGTACTCATGTGTATTATATAAGATTAAAATATGCAAAAAAATGTATTATGAAATAAGAACATCAATTGCTCACTTTCACAAAGAAAAACAGTTTTTTTCTCTGCAATTCAGTTGTTTCAATTACTCTTTTACTTTAGTTCAATTATTACTAATTAATTAATTAATATTGAGCAAATAAGTTAGTTAATTAATTTGTTATATGAACTCAATGATTATTAATTTTATTTTATTGTATTTAATAATTTATAACTTAAGAAAAGACTTAAAATCATAAACACTATTAAATATCATATATAATTTTAGAATTAGTAAATAAATAATATAATTCAATGCACAAACACAATATTGTGCAAATTATATCATACATAATTTCTCATATTTATTTTTCTAAAAAAATTGTCTTTGTCAACAAATCTATTACTTTTTTTAAAAGAAAATATATAAGAGATTAAGTCATATTATGACTTTTGTATGGAAAATAATATATATAAGAAATATATATTATATTGAATCTTAAAATAAATAAATAAATTATACAAAGAAGCAATCCTGCTATGTAGAGCAGTGGCTGTTTGAAATGAGACAATATGATAACCGGATATACCACTTGTCATGGATCACACCCTGTCTTATAGGGTAATGACTGGAGCATATTTTTTTAAATCATATAGACTCAGTTAAATAAAATAACTTAACTTTATTAATAATAAAAGAGTAGCAGAAGCATTACATTCCTTAAATATAAAACATAAACATATATACGATACTCTAAATTTTCTTACTTATATTAATAAATAAAAATAAGAAACAGTAACTTTAATATCATAGTCTATTCTTCAGAGATTTTCTCTGTATCACCATTCACTCTGCAGCAGTATCTTCTGTATCCGGAGGGTGATAGGAGGGGTGAGATAAAATATCCAAATAAATAATATTATAAAATTACTACATAGTACATACAATATATAATTTCTTTACACACAACAGAACATATATCATATAATCTTTTCAAAATAGATACGAATCAAAAGGTAAAAGCACAAATCATAAAACAGATGCATCTTATATACTTCATCACTATTATGGAGGATCAATCAGTTACCATAAATTATTCATAGATACAGATACTTATCATTGATTTTTCATGTACCCGAACATAGAATGACATACATGAGTACCTTGAAATACTAATACTTCTTGAACACATAACTGTTAGGGTACGCACATCAGACTATTTTTTTATACACCTGAACAGAGAACGGTTATGTATGGGTACACACTTATCACTTCGCTAATACACCCGAACACGGAACAATTATGTACAGCCAGATTGAAGCCTAACATAATGCAGGTGCTTTCAGATAACTTCTTTCCATAATGAGTGATACACACATATCAAAATCACATTTCGAAAACATAAAATGAAATAACATTTATAACGAAGTAAAACTTTAACAAATATAAAAGACAAATTAAATATATGCACATTTTTATATTGAAAATATGTAAAATACTTCAGAACTACGTAGGCTATGAACTCATAATATCTACTTACCTTAGGTTCTTAGCAGTCGTAATCTTAATTTTGGCAGAGTTTTGACTTTATTTATAACTTTTTTCTCTAAAAATTCGATAGAGTTTCAAGATGATTTTTGGTCACTCTCTTAACTAAAAAATATACAACACAATACTAAAAAATTAATCTAAAAAATCAAAGAGAAACTGAACTTCAAAACTTAAGAAAAACTTACATTTCTAACGGTTTATAACTTCTTTTTTATCATGAACCTTATATTCTTCTCTTATTCTTTCTCTGCTTTCACAAATTTAGCAGAGTTTTTCTGAAATTTTTATCTAAAATCTCAAAATACTCTCAAATATCACACACTTTGTATTCCTGCTTCTTCCTTCACCTCTATGCTTCTTACTATTTTTCTCTTATATTTATAGGAGTGTGGAGCCACGAGAAAAAAGTTAACACCATTCCGTCTTACTATTTCATCTAAGAGTTGTCACTTTTCATCATGTCACTTCACTTAAAAAGTTACCACTCTTCATATATCGTTTTATCTAAAAGGCCTTTTAACATGCCACTTTCTCTACAAAGTTACAACTTTTCACATGCCGTTTTATCTAAAAAATATTTTCACAAGTCATTTAATTTAAAAGATTACCATTTTTTACGTATCACTTCATCTAAAAGTTGTCATTTTTTGTTATGTCATTTTGTCTAATAGTTATCACTTTTTATTATACTACTTTATTTAAAATATTCTCATATTTTCTCATGCTTCTTCATAGTTATTCCAGCTCCTTCATCCTCATCCATCATTTTTTCGTTTGACTCTATACTATGTTCTTAACCTAATTATATATTTTTAAATACATGCAAAACTAAATTAAATATATCAAAATATTTATCATTGTATTAAATCTTATTATTTTCTATGGACAACAATTCAAGAGTGCTAGAATTTTCTTTTCTTGTTCAGGTTTTTGAAAATTATTTCTCATTATGTGGAGAATTTTGTCTCATCAATACATATATATATATTGAAAACACACAATGAATATATTGTCACTTATAGTGATAATATATCAAACTACTAACATCAAATACATTTTTATTTTTTGAGACGACTTTTAATTTTCATTACTTCAATTCTCTAATTGAACGCATATGGAGAAATAATTGCCCAACTTTTGAGGCTTTTCTAAAGAAAGATTTGCAATAATTTGTTATTAATATTTTTAATATTTTCGTATTTATTTTATAAATATTTGAACTCTTCTTAGTCATATATTAAGTGTTAAAAATAATTTATAATTAATGTGTATTTCATTAAATATTACAATTATATATATAAATTTATTATGATGAAAAAAATGAATAATTAATTATGAAATATATATTTTTTCCTTTTAATTTAATTTATTTTATTTTTAATATTCTAATTTATTTTCTTTCTAATATCCTGATTTATTTCATCTTTAATATTTTGATTTATTTATTTATTTTTAAAATATTGGTTTACTTCATTTTAGATGTCATGATTTTCTTCGTCCTTTAACACTTCCTTTTAAGCTGAAAAATAAATATTGTTCATCCTCATCTTAGCGATAAGAAATTTGAATGTTGGGTTGCTTACACCTTTAATTAATATGTTTATAAGTTTAGAAGTAGCAGATATGTATGAAGTACATATTAAGCGGATACTAATTTTTTTAATAAAATATTTATTAATCTCAATGTATTTAATTTTATCGTGTTGTATTGGATTCCGAGCGACGTTTAACGTCAACTTGTTTTATTCTTGTTCTTCGAGTTTTGGATAAACATGTTTTGATTTCCAAGTAAGGGGAACACTTAATTTCATGTCATGAGCTCCAGTGGGTAGTTTCTAAGGGGTTGTTGAATTTTATCTATGAGATATAGCTCAAGCTTTAGTGTATCTATGGATGTACATATTAAGTGCAGAGATTTCTAAAAGGTGTTCCTTAAAGTAAAGGCTTTAAGTTTCTCCATATATGTGGATGTAACTAATAACATAATTGTCTTCCACTATTACACATTAGTAAACCCAATAATGCCGACAATTTAACTTACATTAGAGATTGCAAGTTTCCATTTATGTCATAATTTATAATATAGATTTTTAATATGGAAATGTATTTTTGCCATTTTTTAAGAAATTCCTACCATACTCTCTTCAATCAAACAAAAATTTCTAAGTTTTTAATATAATTAACCCTCAATCCAAGAATCTTTACTTTACTATACTCTATTTTCAGTCTACATTATTTTACAAATCTTGAAGTAGCATAGTGAAAGAGAACTAACTTATAGCAAGAGAAAGGCGGTAATTTATGAGGATATGATAATTAACATCCGAGACACAATTCTAGGAGAAAGAAATTATAATGTTTCTAATACTATTTGTTTGAGCCTTGTATATTCCTAACATGATTCCTGAAACACAAAAATCTCTAGTAGTTTCCTCCACATTCTACATTAGCCTTCAATTCAAGAGTTAGTTGAGGGAATTAAGATGACATTAATCACCTTTACTTCAGTACCTTCAGAGTCCCAAATTCTACTCCCAAGAGAACAGTGTCCCACTATACGATCAATTATTACAACATCCATTCAAAAACTAATGATTCAAGTTAATGTTTTTGGAAAATTTTAAAAAACCCTAGTTATTGAGAGAACTGATAAGGTTTCCTTCTGATAGAGGTTCTTGAACAATTCCATTTCTCTAAGAAAAATGCCCTCCAGCGAATACAACTTAACAGATCCACTAATCAATGATGAGCTTAAGGGCAATGCCAGC
This sequence comes from Carica papaya, assembly GCF_054855325.1. NCBI lineage: Eukaryota > Viridiplantae > Streptophyta > Magnoliopsida > Brassicales > Caricaceae > Carica > Carica papaya. Next base: position 27,906,506 of record NC_142316.1, on the reverse strand, counting down.
CTTGCCTTTTTAGGAAGATCTACTCTTTCATAAATCTTATATTTCTCTTTATTAGTGAAATCCTCTATCTCATTTGATTAGTAGAAATCACCTAATCCATATTTTTTTTGGACAATGCAAAACTAAAATCTTAGATGTAGTCATACCTTTGTCATGCTTTTTCTTGTAAACAGCATCATGAACAAAATCCTGCCATTTATCCTGTTTTCACTTTCCCATGAAGATTCTCCTTGTCTTTATGAGTATACAGCTTTCAATTTATGGAGAATAAGTTCATTAGTGTTAGCAAGTTATATGGAACTTACAAAATAGTCTAAACCATATAACCCACTTGCATTCTTACTGGAAGCACCAACCATTTTTGTAGTGTTGAATATCTTCACCTCCATCTTCAGCTTTATACTTACCAGATAATGCAGTATTTTGCCCTGTAATAAGTTACAATTTGATACATTACAAAGATCTGCAAAGACAAATGGTACCCAGATATGATCAAATAGTTGCCGAAGCAGTTCTCAGCAGTTCATGATCAGATAATTTCAAGTAGTTTATTTACAGTCATTGTATGTTCAGATTATCAGGAAAACAGTTGTATTTTCTCTTCTATTTAAGCATTTCTTCCAGAAAGGAAGTGTATGAAAATTATTAGCAAAACAATTCTGGTTTATTTCTCACCTTAAGAAAAAGCCTTTTCATGATTTTCTTTCTGTTATGATTGGTACCATATTATAATTTTTGAGATTAAAAACAAAACCGTAGGTCAACAGGAGTGATTGGGGGTCAAGAAGAGAGCAAAAGTGTAATGTCCATATTTAATTTAATGTAAATTAAATTAATTTATAAATATAATTTTTTAATTTTTTAATTTTAATTTAGTATAAAAATGAAGAAATTCGATGGAGGATGAAATTGGAAATAATTTTAAGAAAAAGATGTGAAAATTTGGGTTTTGAAGGTATTTTTAAAAGAAAAATCAGAAACTGGGGGGTCAAAATATAATTTAGAGAAGTTGTGCTATGTGGGATGTCTGGTCAGCAGCCCTGATGAACCAGGACGTGCCGCGTGGCAATGGACGCTGACGCGGTACCACGCGGGAGGCCATGCGGGTGATTCGCGTACCCACGATCGAACGACCCAGATTTATCCTCGTGCGCATGGACGGCCCAGATCCGTTCCCTATTTAAACGTGATCTGATGGCCCAGATTGGATCGTGATGAACGGTCCAGATTCACTCCTAATTTAATTGCAATCAGACGGTCAAAATCAAATACGATGGATGCTCCAGATCAAAAGGAGACGAATATAAATAAGCCCCTTCACACCAAACCCTAACCCTAGCCACCAGACCCCCCTCGCCAGAGAAGAAGATCTAGCCACCGAGAAGGAGGCCACCGCCACCCATCGTCGCGCTGGAGCTCTTTCCGACCGCTAAAAGAGGTAAAAAAAATTTTTTTGCTCGGAAATCAATTTTAAACAACCCCATGGTCAAATCGGAGCAAAAAGACTGGTGGATTGACCGAAAATCACGAGCAAAGCCCGGCACTGCCGCTGCAAGAAATTTTACAAAACGCCTCCGATGAGGCTCTTCCCGATTCTTATTATGTGTAATTTTTTCACCATTGTAATTACCGTTTCCTTCTCTACAAGTTAACAAGAGCAAAACACCAAATCACAACATGAGCTGGAGGAACCACTGCACCAGAGAGTCCCGCCGCTAGTGAGTTTCAGTTTTTTGTATTTTTTCGTTCAACCGAGATCTTTTAACGTATTTTTTGTACGGATTGATGCAAAATTTGACTGAAACCGGTCAAAAAAAGCCAATCCGAGGTGGACCTCTGTCGCGGGTGGCAGCACTGTCGCTGGAGCACAGCGGAGCCGCCATGCCAGATGTAACGAACCCCGGAATTTTAAAATGAAATATGTGTATTAAAAAGGTCAAATGCGGAAGCATAATAAAAATTTTGATTAACATCCCTTACACTAAAACCAAAAACGTGTTCAAAGTATAAAAGAACAAACTAACTAAAAGAGAAACTCGAAAATAAAAGCTATAAATATAACTATGGAGTCTTCAGGCGTCCCCTTCGCTGTCTTCCTGCGGAACGGGCTCGGGAACAATGTCTTCCTGATCTGAAATGATTAAATAAGGAATGAGCTACACCAGCCCAGTAAAGACATCACACTATCTCACCGTCACGGAGGTAAAGGTGGGTAGAAAACACAGAAAGACCAATGGAGCATAATTTACAACAAATTCTTTTATCAATAATAAAATCCTTTACTATCCACTTACCTCGGTGAAGTTCATAAAACAACATACGAAAGTAATAACATTATCATCATCATGAAATCATATGAACTGTATAACATAATACTTATCACGCCTTTTGCATTTCAATCATTACACAATATATTTTTCCTCATTTACCAGCCTACTAGTATCCATGGGGATCTATAGGGCTCCCACTACCCGTGAACCCTTAACACTTGTAATCAGATTCTAGGGCCATCCCCATACCCCGTACGGTATGGGTGCCAAAACTATAAACCTCAATACCCCATCCGGTATGAGGGTGAAACGGGCCGTCCTCGTACCCCGTCCGGTATGGGCACCAAAACACATTAGGTCTCCATACCCCGTCCGGTGTGAGAGACCACAATCCCGGTAGGGTTCCCTACGGACCCGGTCCGTCCACCATCTCTCAGGATATCTAGTCAGGCTGACCACATTATACAATTATCAATTTACATAACCTTTCATTTTCCTTTTCCTCGGTCAGCATCATCAAATCACACACAAACAAGCAAACCAGTAATTTATGCCAAACAAGACAACATACAACATCGGGTTCTCAGTTATTCAACCCATAATCAATAAAACAGTGATATATGCACACGAAACTATGAAATGAAAACATCAGACCTCATATTGCATTTAAAAACTGTAAAATAGGCCAAACAACAGCTGACCGACAAACACACCAGACTCGGGCTCCATTAGCGACCTTAAACGATTTCACACATCTATTGATTCATGAAATACCGTTTTATCATTTATTGAACTTTAATACCATGATAGGAAATAGGGTGAGGGGTCCTTACTTGTTTCGGGGTCTGAATATGGCTCTACAGTGCGCCTACAGGCTGTCCCTAATTTTTTTTGAATTTTTTTCGGGGAACTGAAACGCACTACTGGTACCTGCACATGTCCCAAAAAATCCCAAATTAGACCCAGGGCCCCTTTCGGCAAATATCGCAATTCCGGCACGGCGGCTCCGCCGTGCTCCGGCGACGGCGCTGCCGCTTGTGGCAGTGATTCGCCTCGGGTTGGCCGTTTTCAGCCGTTTTCAGCCGAATTCGGCCACACTTGCATTGGTCCCTGCGATAAAACAACCCTAGGGCCCTCGGGGGCCCAAAAAATTACGAAAAACTGAAGTTTACTGGCGGCGGTGCTCTCGGGTGCGGCGGCTCTCCGGCGAGGTTCGTGTTTTGGTGATTTGGCTCCGATCAACCTGTAGAGAAAAGAATGGTGATCACGGTGATATAAAAATTGTATCAAACGGAGGCTAGGAAGGGCCTCATCGGAGGCAAAAACCGAGGAGGGGCGCGGCGGCGCCGCTGGGTTTCGGCCGTGTTTTTCAGCTGTTTGGCCGGGATTTTGGCTCCGATTTGGCCACAGGAGAACTTAGCATTGAAAAACGAGCTGGGGGTATGAAATTTACCTCGATCGGCGGTCGAAAAACTCTCCGGTGCGACGGCAGGTGGCGGCGGCCGGCTCCTCCGGCATCTGGTTCGTCTTCTCCGGCGAGGGCAGGCGGCTAGGGTTTTTGTAGTCAGGTGTGGGGATTTTATTTATACCCTTTTGCCTTTTAATCACAGCCGCCTATCTTGATTAAATCTGGGCCGTTCGTACTTGATTGAATATGGGCCGTCCGTGCGCGTGCATCTGGGTCGTCCATGCGCGTGCATCTGGGCCGTCTGTGCGCACGGGGACGCATCTGGGCCGTCCGATCGCGCGCACGCGGATCGCCCACGTGGCCCGTTTCTGGGTCGACGTGGTATTGCCACGCAGCAGGTCCTGGTTGGTCAGGGCTGCTGACTGGGCCGCTAACGTGGCTGCTGACGGGGCGCAATTTTTCTAAATTGCGTTTTGACCCCTGGTTTCTGATTTTCTTTTCAAAAATACCCCCAGAATCCAAATTTTCACCCCTTTTTCCCAAAATTAATTTCAATTAAATCCAAATAATATTTTTACCCAATTTTATCATTCTTATTATTTTATTTTTATTAAATTAAATTAAATTAAATTAAATTAAATAAATCAATTAAAATTCAAAAATTATAAAATAAACTAAATAAAATAAATAAAAAAATTAATAATAATAATAATAAAAATTATAAAATTAGTGGGCGTTACAACTCTCCCCCCCTTAAAGAAATTTGGTCCCCCAAATTTGCCTCTTACTCTTAGTTGAACAAATGGGGTTATTGGGCTCTAAATTCTGATTCTAGTTCCCAAGTAGCCTCCCTGGGCGTGTGGTTCTGCCACACGACCTTTACAAATAATATTTTCTGGTTGCGGAGTATTCTGCTCTCTCGGTCCGTGATACCGACTGGTACTTCTTCATAAGACAAGTCCTTTTGGAGTGGAAGCGGTTCATGAGCCAAGACATGAGAAGGGTCCGGGTTGTACTTACGTAGCATAGATACGTGAAACACGTTGTGAACTCAGGAGAGCTCGGGAGGCAGTGCTAGTCTGTAGGCAGCAGTACCAATCTTGTCTAAGATTTCAAAGGGTCCAATATATCGGGGGTTTAATTTTCCCCTCCTGTCAAACCTACTAATTCCCTTGAAATGAGTGACCTTAAGAAACACACGGTCGCCTTTCTCAAATGCTAGGTCTCTCCTCCGGATATCTGCATAACTCTTCTGCCTACTCTGAGCTGTCTGAATGTTCTTCTTGATTTTAACTATCTTGGACGTGGTTTCCTCTACCAACTTCGGGCCGAATAATCTTCTATCGCCCACTTCCTCCCAACAAATCGGTGACCTGCACAGGCGCCCATATAGCGCCTCATGTGGAGCCATGCCGATACTTGCTTGGTAGCTGTTGTTGTAGGCAAACTCTATCAGGGGTAGATGGTCGTCCCAATGGCCCCCGGAGTCAAGGACACAAGCTCGGAGCATATCCTCAAGCGTACGAATTGTCCTCTCTGATTGTCCATCAGTCTGGGGGTGGAAGGCAGTACTAAGAGACAGCTTTGTTCCCATAGCTTGCTGGAAGCTACTCCAAAACCGAGAGGTGAACCTGGGATCTCTGTTGGACACTACTGTTACTGGAACCCCATGCAATTTGACTATCTCCCGGATATACATCCTTGCCAACTTGTCCAATGAATCGGTCATCCTGATGGCTAGGAAGTGGGAAGACTTGGTAAGTCGGTCAATGATTACCCATATGGCATCGTGTCCTGAACGCGCCTTGGGTAGCCCCGATACGAAGTCCATGGTGATATGTTCCCACTTCCATTCCGGGATCGGTAAAGGCTAAAGTAACCCACCTAGGCGCTGATGCTCTGCCTTGACCTGTTGACATACCAAACATTTAGATACAAAGTCGGCTATGTCTTTCTTCATCCCATGCCACCAAAATCGGGGTCGCATGCTTTGGTACATTTTGGTGCTTCCTGGATGCATGACAAACTTCGAGCCATGGGACTCTGTCATGATGTCCCTTTTTAACTCACTACCATCTGGGACACACACCCTGTCTTGGAAACGAAGTAGTCCATCGGCAGATATTCGGAATTCTGAGCTCCCTCCCTGTTCTGCATCCTTCTTGCGGGCTACCAGGGCGGGGTCAACTGTTTGGGCTTCCCTTATCCTCTGAATTAACTCGGGCTGGACTGTCAGGCGGCCCAAACATGTGACCCTCTTCAGATCATGAAGTCGAACCTGTTGTGTGGCCCCAATTGGTCTGCATTCTGAAACCATCAAATGGGCTAAGATACCTGCACTTTTCCTGCTGAGGGCATCTGCTACCACGTTGCCCTTACCTGGATGGTATAAGATGTCACAATCATAGTCCTTAAGGAGTTCCATCCACCTTCTCTGACGCATGTTGAGATCCTTCTGAGTGAATATGTGTTTCAAACTCTTGTGATCGGTATAGATCTAAAAGGTCTCTCCGTACAAATAATGGCGCCAGGTTTTCAAGGCATGAATGATTGCGGCAAGTTCCAAGTCATGGGTGGGATAGTTCTTCTCATGATTCTTTAACTGTCTGGACCCATATGCTATAACCTTTCTATGCTGCATCAGGACACAACTCAGCCCCAGATAGGAGACATCACTATAAACTGTATATCCTCCCGATTCACTCAGTAAGGCTAGCACGGGTGCAGTGGTCAGCCGCTTCTTTAATTCTGAAAAACTTCTTCCGCAGTCTTCATTTCACTCGAACTTGACATTCTTCTTTGTGAGTCGGGTTAGAGGAGCTGCTAGACTGGAGAATCCTTCAACGAACCTGCGGTAATAACCTGTCATTCCCAAGAAGCTACGGATTTCCTTAACTGATGTCAGTTTCTCCAAACCAAGTACCGCTTCAACCTTTTCAGGATTCACTGATATCCCTTCCTTCGATATGATGTGTCCTAGGAAGGCAGTCTACTCAAGCCAGAATCCACACTTACTCAACTTCGCATATAGCCTCTTGTTTCTAAGGACCTACAAAACTTGGGCCAGATGGTGAGCATGCTCTTCTCTGCTTTTTGAGTAGACTAAGATATCATCGATGAACACGATGACAAACTGATCCAAGAACTCTCTGAAAACTCCGTTCATCAGATCCATAAAGATTGCTGGGGCATTGGTTAGCCCGAATGACATGACTAGGAACTCATAGTGTCCGTACCTGGTTCGGAAGGCCGTCTTGGGGATGTCTTCTGTTCTTATCTTTACCTGATGGTAACCTGATCGTAGGTCTATTTTAGAAAAGACCTGTGCACCCTGCAACTGATCGAAAAGGTCATCAATCCGGGGAAGAGGATATTTGTTCTTAATTGTTACCTTGTTTATCCCTCTGTAATCAATGCACAGTCTCAACGTTCCATCTCCATTCCTTGCAAAAGTAACTCCGGCACCCCAAGGGGAAACGCTGTGTCTAATGAAACCACTGCCTTGTAACTTAGTGATCTATTTCCTTAGTTCTTCCATCTCAATGCGGCTCATTCGGTAAGGAGCAACCGAGATGGGCTGGGTACCTGGCTGTAAGTTTATGGTGAACTCGACCTCTCTGTCCACTGGTAGACCGGGCAGTTTATCCGAAAATACGTCTGGAAAGTCTCGGACTACTGGAATCTCTTGGATACAAACTTCCTTCTTGGGCTTACCTAGTTAGAGAAAATACAAGATTAAGGCACTGGGAATTAGGAAAACTTGCCATCAGGGAAAATCAGTACTGAATGATTTTATTAACTTGTAAATGGCTCCTGTTGGGAGGATTAAATACAACTTTTTTGTTAAAGCAGTCTATGGTGGCGTGATACGCCGCTAGCCGATCCATTCCTAGGATTACATCAAAATCCCCTGTGTCTAACCCTATCAGGTCTACCATCAGTTTCCTATCTACTATCTCCACGACACATGCCCTGTAGATAACCTCTCCTAGCAATGTTTCCCCCCCAGCGGTAGATACAAGCAACAATGAATCAAGTCTATTAGGTGATACACAAATTTTGGAAGCAAGAACATGTGAAACAAAAGAATGTGATGCACCAGTGTCAAACAAAATATGAGCAATGTGGCCAGATATAGTATACATACCATGTACCACGTTCGGGTCTGCGTCGGCATCCTTCTAGGTAAGGCTGTAAACTCTGCCCTGGATTGGAGGCCTTCTTTGATTCTGGTTCCTCGAGCATTCCCTTGCATAGTGCTGGGCACTGCCGCATATGCGACAGGTGTTGCTGAGGCGGTAGCAGGGTCGGTCCCCATGATCCCTACCGCAGTGCTGGCAGATCTTCCCACGTGCTGCCCCCGTAGCCTGAGGAGGGGCCTTGATGGTGGGTCTGGGCCTCTTACTGGGTTGGACAGGCGCGGTAGGTGCTGGCCTGCGGAGCGGGGCTGAGGGTCGGGAACTCCCTGTTAGCTGAGGGTGAGTGTCGAAGCTCCTTTCTATGATCTGCGCCTTTGCTAGGACTGCTGAATATGTCTCGAGCTCCATTACCAGTAAGTGCTGTCTGATCTCCGGGCGGAGACCCCACTGGAATTTCCTGGCCTTTCGGCCCTCATCCATCAATGTCTCCAGGGCATATCGGCCCAGCTCCAGGAACTTACGGGCATACTCCGATACTGTCATGTTTCCCTGGACCAATTGAGCAAACTCCATTTCCTTTAGGTGTCGGATGTGTTTAGGGAGATACTCCGCGTGGAAGGCTGCTAAGAACTGCTCCCAAGTAGCTGGTGTAGGCAGGGTGGTCCGCCTGAGCTCCCACCAGCGTACTGCTTCCCCTACCAGCATGTAGGAGGCAATGGCAGCCCTTTGCTCAGGAACTACTCCCAAGGTCTCGAAAGCTCTCTCAGCCTCTGCCAGCCAGTATTGGGCCTCTTCAAAATAGGATCCCCCTACAAAAGTAGAAGGGTTCAGTCTTCTGTACCTCTCTATGAAGCCGAGGTCGATCAAGGAAGGAGCGGGGTCCCAAGGTAGAGGGACTAGGGCCGGCTGAGGGTGAGCTGGGGGGCCTTGTGGTGGCACTTGCTGATGTGGTGGGGGTACTGGAATGTGCTGTGGCGGTGCCTGGTGGTACCGTGGCTGTGGTACCAGGTCGTACCGCGGGTGTGGTGCCGGGTGGTACTGTGGAGGAGCAGGCTCCTGCCGGGGTGGCTCGGGATCAGCCTGCTGTAGCGGGGGCTTAACCTGCGATAGCGGAGGAGGTCCGTGTAACTCCCTTCTCTCCTCTCGCCTTTGCTGGGCAGCTACGAGAGCTTCCACGAAAGCTACTAGGTGGACCTCTGTCGTGGGTGGCAGCACTATCGCTGGAGCACAACGGAGCCGCCATGCCAGATGTAACGAACCCCGGAATTTTAAAATGAAATATGTGTATTAAAAAGGTCAAATGCGGAAGCGTAATAAAAATTTTGATTAACATCCTTTACACTAAAACCAAAAACGTGTTCAAAGTATAAAATAACAAACTAACTAAAAGAGAAACTCGAAAATAAAAGCTATAAATATAACTACGGAGTCTTCAGGCGTCCCCTTCGTCGTCTTCCTGCGGAACGGGCTCGGGAACAATGTCTTCCTGATCTGAAATGATTAAATAAGGAATGAGCTACACCAGCCCAGTAAAGATATCACACTATCTCACCGTCACGGAGGTAAAGGTGGGTAGAAAACACAAAAAGACCAATGGAGCATAATTTACAACAAATTCTTTTATCAATAATAAAATCCTTTACTATCCACTTACCTCGGTGAAGTTCATAAAACAACATACGAAAGCAATAACATTATCATCATCATGAAATCATATGAACTGTATAACATAATACTTATCACACCTTTTGCATTTCAATCATTACACAACATATTTTTCCTCATTTACCAGCCTACTAGTATCCATGGGGATCCATAGGGGTCCCGCTACCCGTTAACCCTTAACACTTGTAATCAGATTCCAGGGTCGTCCTCATACCCCGTCCGGTATGAGGGTGAAACGGGCCGTCCCCGTACCCCGTCCGGTATGGGCGCCAAAACACATAAGGTCTCCATACCCCGTCCGGTATGAGAGACCACAATCCTAGTAGGGTTCCCTACGGACCCGGTCCGTCCACCATCTCTCAGGATATCTAGTCAGGCTGATCACATTATACAATTATCAATTTACATAACCTTTCATTCCCCTTTTCCTCGATCAGCATCATCAAATCACACACAAACAAGCAAACCAGTAATTTATGCCAAACAAGACAACATACAACATCGGGTTCTCAGTTATTCAACCCATAATCAATAAAACAGTGATATATGCACACGAAATTATGAAATGAAAACATCAGACCTCATACTGCATTTAAAAACTGTAAAATAGGCCAAACAACAGTTGACCGACAAACACACCAGACTCGGGCTCCATTAGCGACCTTAAATAATTTCACACATCTATTGATTCATGAAATACTGTTTTATCATTTATTGAACTTTAATACCGTGATAGGAAATAGAGTGAGGGGTCCTTACTTGTTTCGGGGTCTGAATACGGCTCTACAGTGCGCCTACAGGGTGTCCCTAATTTTTCTTGAATTTTTTCCGGGGAACTGAAATGCACTACTGGTACCTGCACATGTCCCAAAAAATCCCAAATTAGACCCAGGACCCTTTTCGGCCAATATCGCAATTCCGGCACGGTGGCTTTGCCGTGCTCCGGAGACGCCGCCGCCGCTTGCGGCAGCGATTCGCCTCAGGTTGGCCGTTTTCGGCCGTTTCTGGCCGAATTCGGCCACATTTGTATCGGTCCCTGCGATAAAACAACCCTAGGGCCCTCGGGGGGCCAAAAAATTACGAAAAATCGAAGCTTACCGGCGGCGGTGCTCTCAGGTGCGGCGGCTCTTCGGCGAGGTTCGTGTTTTGGTGATTTGGCTCCGATCAACCTGTAGAAAAAAGAATAGTGATCACGGTGATATAAAAATTGTATCAAACGGAGGCTGGGAAGGGCCTCATTTGAGGCAAAAATTGAGGAGGGGCGCGGCAGCGCCGCTGGGTTTCGGCCGTGTTTTCTGGCCTTTTGGCCGGAATTTTGGCTCCGATTTGGCCACAGGGGAACTCAGCATTGAAAAATGAGCCGGGAGTATGAAATTTACCTCGATCGGTGGTCATAAAACTCCCCGGTGCGGCGGCAGGTGGCGGCAGCCGGCTCCTCCGGCGTCTGGTTCGTCTTCTCCGGCGAGGGCAGGCGGCTAGGGTTTTTGTGGTCAGGGGTGGGGGTTTTATTTATACCCTTTTGCCTTTTTATCACAGCCGTCCATCTTGATTAAATCTGGGCCGTTCGTACTTGATTGAATCTGGACCGTCCGTGCGCGTGTATTTGGGCCGTCCGTGCGCGTGCATTTGGGCTGTCCGTGCGCACGCTTGATCTGGGTCGTCCGTGCGCGCGCGGACGCATCTGGGCCGTCCGATCGCGCGCACGCGGATCTTCCCCGTGGCCCGTTCCCGGGTCGACGTGGTCTTACCACGCGGCAGGTCCTGGTTGGCCAGGGCTGCTGACTGGGCCGCTGATATGGCTGCTGAAGGGGTACAATTTTTTTAAATTACGTTTTGACCCCCGGTTTCTGATTTCTTTTCAAAAATACCCCCAAAATCTGAAGTTTCACCTCTTTTTCCCAAAATCAATTTCAATTAAATCCAAATAATATTTTTACCCAATTTTATCATTATTATTATTTTATTTTTATTAAATTAAATTAAATTAAATTAAATAAATCAATTAAAATTCAAAAATTATAAAATAAACTAAATAAAATAAATAAAAAAATTAATAATAATAATAATAATAATTATAAAATTAGTGGGTGTTACACCAGAATTTTAGAATTGGCTAAAAATGGGTCCTGAGACTGATTTTGGATTTTTGGGACATTTGTATGTACTTATAGCATGTTTTAATCCATGAAAAAAATTCAGGGACCCCGGGGACCGCCAATAGGCGCAATCAACAGCTTAACTTTTCGAGCATCAAATTGTGTAAGAATCTCTCATCCTATTCTCTGTTATGGAATTGAAGTCTAAATAAATAATAATACGATATTTTGTGTAAATTAAAAAATATTTATAATTAATTACGGGTTACTAATGGAACTAGAATTAAAAATGATCTATTGTTGATTCTGTTGAATTATTTTACAGTTAATTGCATGATAGTATTTCATTGATCGATTCTATAGTTTTGAATGCATGTATTGTTTGATTTATGTGATTACCATTGAATTGGAAAATTGAGACTAAAAAAAACAAAAAATTGTGTGATTAAGTGAATTGATGAAACGACAGCCTTACTGCATATCCTGATAGATAGTGGATGGACCAGGTACAATAGGGAACCCTACCGTGAATGTTGTCTCATACCAGACGGGGTATCGAGACTTGGTAATTTGGCGTTTATACCGAACGGGGTATGGGGTCGGCCTGTTTCACTCTCATATCGGACGAGATATTGAGGTTTAGTAATTTGGTACTCATACCGGAAGAGGTATGGGGACGACCCGTTAATTGAGAATGTTAAAGAAAATGGTTCACTCGTAGCAGGGACATCCCTATGAACTCCCATGGATACCAGCAGGCTCAGTTGTTGTTTGATTTATTGAATATAGATTTATAATGTGTGCATGTTACCGATTGCATATGAAATCATGATAAGTACTATGTTATTGTCTCCATAGGTTGTTTTTATAAATGTCACTGCGGTAAGTGGACGGTAAATAGTTTTATTATTAATAAATCCATTTGTTTAATTAAGTGCTCAATTAGTTGTTTTGATTTTCTACCAACCTGTATTTTTGTGTCAGTGAGTAGCATGATATTCTTACTGGCTAAGTGTAGCTCATTTATTATTTAACCATTTAAGATCAAGAGGATCAGGATTCAGAGCCCGATCCACAAAAGGGTTGCGAGTAGGATGCTAGTTTTATTTATTTTCCACTTATTTCCTTATTTTTTGTATTTCTTTCAAAAGGATAATTCTCGTATCACTATTCGGTACTTTAAGTTATCGTGTAAGGAATGTAAAATTTAACAATTCATTTTGTTTTCACACTTAATTTATAATTTATTTCTTTTGGACATTCTGGGATCGTTACAAAGAGTCTTATATAAACTTTAATTTTGTGTGTATCACTTATTACAGTTATGGGAAGGAGTTACTCAATTGATCATGAAGCTTGTCATCTAATGTATTAAAGGTTACTTGTCTTAGAAAGATAGCAACAAAATTGATCGACTAAATTATACTGAAATATGTACCTTTTGTAATGTTAATTGACATATCAACATGATAAATTTGATGAAATTTGTCAAAATATTTTTTGATAGCCCTCAAATTATTTTTATATTTAAAAATATTATAATTTTAAAAATTATTTCAAAAAATTAAGAAAATACAACGTGACAATTGTCGATTATATATATAAGTTAGCTCTTAAAAAAAATTAATCGTATTGTATTTTATTTACAAAAGGAAATTAATACCTTATTCTCTTATAGAAATATTGTTTTTATTTTCTGCGATCCATAGAAGTGGACGTTAAAAGAATAAAATATTATTTTCTTGGACAACACTTCAACAGCTTCTACTTTTTTTAAAATCTTTTTTGTCTTATTCTTTTTTTATAAAAAGTAGTTTGTCATTGTGTAGACAATTTTGTTACAACAAGCAATATATTGTCACTTATATATAGTGGTCAGATGACACCCATCTTGTCAGTCGATTATTTACTTTCAGTTCTTTTTATTTTGTATTATAAACGAATTATAATTTTAAAATTAATTATATTATACAAATTAATTTATTCTATCTTTTATGTTTAGAAATTTTAAATCAGTAGTTATTTTATATTATCAACATTAGTTTTACATTAAAAATTATTTTAAATTTTGAGTGCATAATATATAATATTTTATCATTATATAATATATATATATATATACTCGATGAAGTTAAGATATATAAGATATATCTCAATAAATATAAGCATCTAATAGTTATAAAAATATGTTATCTACTTATATCCATCATCTACTTTTCACTAAAAGCATGAAAATATAAGGGGTCATGGTCATAAATGTGAGGTATAATTAGCCAAAAGTAAAAAATTATGGTAGCTATGGAATCTTTATGGTTTCTACTTCTACTCATCTTCTTCAGAAAGCCACAACATAAGATGTGCCACCAAGCCCTCCTAAGCTTCCATTAATAGGAAACCTACACCAATTTGGTGACTTGCCTCATTGATTTTTGCGGGATCTTTCTACGAAATATGTACCTATCATGTATTTTAAAATTAGCTCTTTACACATTTTTGTAGTCTCCTATGTTGAACCTATAAAAGTTGTCCTTAAAACTCATAATCTTCAAACTTATAGTAAACATAAATTTATCAACACTAAGAGACTCTCCTATAATTTTCTCGACATCTCTTTTTCTTCAGACACAGATTACTGGAGAGAGATAAAAAAACTAGCTATTCTGAGGTTTTTAACATTAAAAGAGTGCAGTCATTTCGATTCGTTAGAGAAGATCAAGTTGCTCTTCTTTTAAATGCCATATCCCAAGCAGCATATTTTTCAAATCCAATTAATCTTACACACAAAATGTTTGCTTCTAGTGTCAGCATATTATTTAGAATAGCTTTAGGCTATAGCTTTCAGGGCAGTGACCTTGATAAAGGTAATTTTCATTGTTTGCTTTACAATATTTCAACCTTATTGGGTGAATTTATAGGTTGGATTATAGACAGGATTAACGACCATCATGGAAAGTTTGAAAAGAGTCTTTCATGAGATAGACACCATATTTGAGAATACCATTGATGTCCATCTTATCTTAAGATAAACAACCGATAAAGTAAATACATTATTGATGTGATGCTAGAATTAGATGTGGATTATCAAGATCGCTCAGTTGGACCATTAGTCCAACATAATCACATCAAATGATTGCTCATCGTATGTTACATGTTCAAGTATTGCACTTTTATTTATCATGCATGTTATTTATCAATAATCAAACTATTTACCGTCCACTTACCTTAGTGGAATTTATAAAAACGACCCATAAAAACAATAACATCATAGATATCAAAAGTTCATACATAATCTGTAACATAATACATGTGATACTTTTATATTTCAATCATCAAACAACAGTTGCCCCCTTTTTATCAGTCTATTAGTATCCGTGGGGATCCATAGGGGTCCCCGCTACCCATGAACCATTCCCTTGACAAACTTAATTTTCAAGGCCGTCCCCATACCCCGTCCGGTATGAGGGTGAAGTGGGTCGTCCCCATACCCCGTCCGCTATGAGCGCCAAAATATTTAAAGTCTCCGTACCCCATCCGGTATGAGACAACGTTTCCAGTAGGGTTCCCTATGGACCCGATCCGTTCACTATCTCCCAAGATATCTAGTGAGACTATCAACTTATCCATTTATCAATTCACATACATTTTCTACTTTTTTTCTTAGTTTTTTGTTTCTCACATAAACATGAATACTCAAACCAGTAACGAGCATCTAACAAGGCAAGCATATCATCAGATTCACAAAATCAAGCCATAATAAAGTAAACAGTGATTCATGCATTCAAAACTATAGAATAAATAAATCGCATACCATACTGCATTTAGACTGTAAAATAAATCAAACAAGAACTGACATAGAAATATATCCGGTTCGAACTCCATTAGCAACTGTAATAATTATATATATCTATTTAATTCGTACAAATACAGTTTTATCATTTATTAGACTTTAATCCCGTGATAGGAAATAGAGTGAGGGGTCCTTACCTGATTCGAAGTCGAAAATAGGATTTTCACTGAGCCTACGGGCAGTCCGTGGGTTCCCTGAATTTTTATTCGGGAACTGAAATGCACTTACGGTACCTATACATGTTCCAAATAACTCAAAAATCAGACCCAAGGCCTATTCGACCAATTTCAAAATTTTGGCACGGCAGCTCCGCCGTGCTCCGGCGACAGCACTGCTGCTCGCGGCGGTGATCCGCATCGGGTTGGCTGTTTTCAGTCATTTTCAGTCGGATTCGGCCAAACTTTCATTTGTTCCTGTGAAAAAACACCCATAGGGCTCTCGTTGGGCTGAAAAAACATCGAAAACCAAAATTTACCGGCGACGAGACTCTCTGGTGCGATGGCTCCTCCGTCTCGAGTCGCGATTTGGTATTTTGCTCTGATCAACCTGTAGAGGAAGGAACGGTGGTCATAATGGTGTAAAAATTACATCGAACGGGAATCGAAAAGGGTCTCATCGGAGGCAAAAATTGAGAAAACCTGCGACGACATTTTCTGGCCAATTGGCCGGTGTTTTGGCTCTGATTTGGCAACAAGTGGGTTCAGCATTGAATTTTGAGCCAAAGGGAGAAGTTTTACCTCGTTTGGCAGCCAGAAATT
Source organism: Carica papaya (assembly GCF_054855325.1). Lineage (NCBI taxonomy): Eukaryota > Viridiplantae > Streptophyta > Magnoliopsida > Brassicales > Caricaceae > Carica > Carica papaya. Next base: position 27,890,323 of record NC_142316.1, on the reverse strand, counting down.
GCTCCGGTGCGGCGGCGGGTGGCGGCGGTCAGCTCCCCGGCGGCTGAGTTGTCTTCTCCGGCGAGAGCTCTGGCGGCTAGGGTTAGGATTTGGGTGTGGATGACATTATTTATAACCTTCCGCTTTTAATCTGAGCCGTCCATCGAGATTTAATCTGGACCGTCCGATGGTGATTAAAAAAAAATGAATCTAGACCGTTCATCGCGATGCAATCTGGGCAGTCCGTGCGCGATTCAATTTGGGTCGTCCGTGCGCGCGGGAATAGATCTCAGCCGTTCGATTGCGCACACGCAGATCGCCCACGTGGCCTCCCGTGTCAGCGTCTCTACCACGCGGCGTGCTCTGGTTGGCCAGGGCTGCTGACCGAGCAGCTGACGTGGCGTAATTTTTCTAAATTATATTTTAACCCCCAAATTTTAATTTTTTTTTCAAAAACACCCCCAGAACCCAAATTTTAACCCATTTTTTCCAAAATTACTTTTAATTAAATCTCTAAAATAATTTTACCCATTTTTATTATTATTATTATTGTTATTTCTATTTAATTAAATTAAATTAAACTAAAACTATATAAAAATTTATATATTCATATAAAAATTACAAAAAATCAAAATAAAATAATACTAATAATAATAAAAATAATTAGGGTGTTACAGTTTGAGTATAAAATTCATTCTCTATGAAGTTACAGTAAAATTAAATTGCCAACATCTGGTATCAGAGCATAAAGTTCGATCAATATGGTTTCTAATTTAACAACAAGAGTCCAAATTCAACATGTGCAATCATCAATTTTCAATTTTCATGCCAAAAATAATTTTGCAATGTGGAAGCACTTAATGGAGCTATATTTGAGAAGCAATGGTTATGGTAAAACTTTAAATAATGGTCTTATTGAAAAGAAAAAGCCATCAGCAGCAATATTACAAGACTTAGTTTGTGACTGTTCATTAAATGAGAAACATGAGTCCAAATTCAACTGGTGTAATAATCAATTTTCAAGTTTGATGGCAAAAATAATTTTTACAATGTGGAAGCACTTAGTGGAGCTCTATTTGAGAAACAATGGTTATGGTAAAACTTTAGATAACGGTCTTATTGAAAAGGAAAAGCCATCAGCAGCAAGGTTACAAGACTTAGTTCGTGATTGTTCATTAAATGAGAAAATTTTATTTTTAATTTGTTAATTTGTGAAATTGTGAGTCATGAAAAAAATATTCCATGCCAAAACAACAAAAGAGACAATATTTTAGTCAAAATATATGAAGGTGCAGATCCAGTCAAACGAATGCGACTGTAAAGATTAAAAAGGCAGTTCGAGCAAATGGAGCAAAGAAAAGACAAAAGTATTCATGATTATTTTTCATGAATGGAGAAATTAATAAATGAGATGAAAAATAATGGAGACTAAATAAATGAGAGAGATGTCATTGAGAAGATCTTATGCACGTTGTCTAATCTATTCTATTACATGGTGACAGTTATTGAAGAGTCTAAAAACTTAGACACCATGACCTTTAATTATTTACAAGCGTTATTAGAGTCATAATGTGGATGAATGAAAGGTCTCCAAGCATAATTAAGCAACCTTTGAAGGCGGAAGTAAATCTAAAGGATGATAAGGAAATGCTTGGATTGCAACATAATAAAAAAGGCTCAACTTTCAAAGGTAGGGGAGAAGAAAATTTCAGAACAATTTCAATACTCACAATAAAGAATGAATCTTCTCAAGATAAGTCTTGCATCCAATTTCATAAATGCAAAAAATATAGTCACTATCAATTAGAGTGTAAATCACATATTCAATGCCATAATTGCAAAAGATATGATCATTATAGTAGAAAATGTCATGCAAAGAGACCAGAACATAAAGAAAATCATGTAGGAATAGCCCAAAATGGTAGTGTAGAGACTTTGTTGATGGCAGACCATGATACTAATAGAAGTAACAATAATAAGTGGTTACTATACTCAAGTTGCAACAATCACCTAAGTGGAAATAAAGAAGTATTCTTTGAAGTAAATGAATCGTTTCGCTCTTCAGTGAAACTAGGCGACAACCACGAAGTCCTAATTTTAAGAAAAGGAAAAATTGCCATTAAAATAAAGAATGAGTCTACAGTTTATTTTTTTGAAGTTTAATATGCTCGTACTATTTGTCAAAATCTATTAAGCGTAGGACAACTAGTAGAAAAATGTTATGACTTGTGTTTCAACAAACACGGGTGCACTATAAGTGACATAAAGAAATGGATAATTCTAAAGATAAAGATGTCATCCAACCATTTATTTCCAACGCAGATCAATTACGGTAATGCCTCTTACTCTAATTCTATAATTATCAATGATAATTGCTATGGTATATAGGGCTCAAGCACTTGAATTTTGGGAGAATCAAATTTCCTGCAAATAAGGAGTGAGTTTTGGACTTACCAACTATTCAAGTTTCTGACCAACTTTATGAGCATTTTGTCTTGGGGAAAAAGCACAGAGTCCATTCCTTATAAAGCAGGCATGGAGAGTCAAAAGCCCACTTGAGCTTGTGCATTTAGACTTATGCTGCGTAGATGTTCCTTCTAATAGAGGTAACAAATAATTCATTACCTTCATTGATGATTTTAGTAGAAAGATATTAGTATAGTTTTGAAGCATAAATCATACACATATAGAGTAGTTGAGAATTTTGTGGCATTATTGAAAGACAAAGTGGTTACTATCTCAAAACTTTAAAAACTTATAGAGACACGACATATATTGTTTGTGATGATTTCTTGAGAAAACATGGAATTAAGCATTAATTAACGGCTAGGTACACTCCTCAACAAAACAAAGTGGCAGAAAGAAAAAATAAAACTATTATGGACATGGTGAGAAACATGATGTATTGTAAAAAGTTACCTAAGAGTTTTTGGGTAGAAGTTGTTGCTTGTCCAGTTTATATTTTGAACAGATATCCTGTTAAAAATATTCATGATAAAACACCACAAGAAGTATGAAGTGGACAAATGCCTAATTTAAGCCATATGAGGGTGTTTGGTCCTATCATTTATTCACATGTACCAGATGAGTTAAGGAAGAACCTTGATGACAAAGAGAACATCTACATCTTCATTAGTTATAGCATTGAAACGAATGGCTAGAAGGTGTACAACCTAAATACCCGAAAGGTAATCATTAGTCGTGAAGTTACTTTGATGAAGATGGAGTATGGGAATGGCTAGAAGACGAAAAGAGACTGTTATTAGTTTTGGTGTTCATAAACAACAAAATAAAAATAAGTGATCACACTGATGAACAGCCTTCTCCTCCAATTTTTGAAGAATCATCTAGTGTTATTTCATAAGTTTCATCTCCTTTTGTATTTAGACGTTCAGAACGAGATAATCATCCACCTACCTATTTAAAGGATTATGAAATTAATAATAATCCCAACGATGATGAAGATATTGTTCATTATGTTTTCTTTGTAGATTGAAATCCAATAGTGTTCGAAAAGGCGTCTAATAATGATTGGTGGATTAAAGTAATAGATGAAGAAATTTTTGCCATTGAGAAGAATAATACATGGGATCTAACTACTCTACTGAAAGGGAAGAAGCCAATTGGAGTCAAATTGGCATGCAAAATAAAGTACAAGTCTATCGGAGAAGTGGAATGGTTTAAAGCGAGGATAGCTGCAAAAGGATATAAGCAAAAGTTAGGTATTGATTACTTTAAAGTATTTGCACTTGTTGCTAGATTAGGTACTGTGCATATGATTATCTTACTTGTTGCCCAAAATTATTGGAAAATATATCAAATGGATATGAAATCAGTATTTCTAAATGGTGTACTCGAAGAAGAAGTGTACGTTGAACAACCACCTGGTTATGAAAAGAATGGTGAAGAAGATAAGGTTTATCGGTTGAAAAAGTCTTTTATGGGCTTTAACAAGTGCCAAGGGCATAATACACTCGTATTGACACCTATTTTCTTGATCATGATTTCCAAAAATGTATGTACGAATATACTCTGTATATCAAGACAAATAAGGACAGAGATATTATTGTTGTTTGCCTTTATATGAATGATTTGATCTTCACCGGCAATTATTCAAGTCTTCTGTCAGAATTTAGGGAGGATATGATTGCCCACTCTGAGATGACATATATTAGGTTAGTGTTTTAATTTCTTGGTATTAATGTCAATCAAAAAGATAAAAGCATATTCATTTCTTAAAAGAAATATGCAATAGATATCTTGAAGAAATTTAAGATGGAAGCATGCAAATCAATACTAACACCAGTAGAAGGAAGGTTAAAGCTTATAAAAGACGGAAGTAGTGATTTGGTTGATACAACAAACTTCAAGAGACTTCTTAGAAGCTTGAGGTACTTAACAACAATTGGACCTGACATTATTTATGGAGTTAGTATTGTGAACAAATTTATGGAATCACCATAAATGTTTCATTGGCAAACTGCAAAGAGAATATCGAGATGTATTAAAGGAATGCTTGATAAAAAGATTTTCTATTTAACCACTAACAAGATGGAATTAATTGGATATACAGACAGTGATTGGGCAAGTGATACTGAAGAAAGGAAAAGTGCTTCAGATTATGTGTTTAATCTTGGTTAAGGTGCATTTTCTTAGACCTCTAAAAAATAAGTGGTAATGCTTTCAAGAGCAAAAACAGAGTATATAGCTGCTGCAAGTTGCGCTGCGTAAGTAGTTTGGCTATGAATGATGCTTAATGAGTTAAAACATAAAAAAGATGGTCTAACAAAAATCTATTGTGATAATAAATCAGTTATCGCCTTAACAAAGAATCCAATATTTCATGGTCGTAGCAAACACATCGACGTCAAACATCGTTATATCCATGACTTAGTGAAAGATAAAGAGAGCGTGGTCAAGTATTGTACATCTGAAGATCAAATCGTAGATATTTTCACAAAGCCACTTAAAGCATATATATTTATCAAGTTAAAAAAATGTTAGAAATAATTAAATCAAATTTAAGGGAGGATGTTAGAAAATTAAACTTGAGTTAATTAATGGTGAAAAATTAAAGCTTGAATTAATTAACAATAAACAAAGGAATGAAAGAACGACAACAGTAAAAGGGGAACGACAACAATAATAGAAGGAAAATATAAACTGGCAATAATAAAGAATGAGAGACAAAATGACAATATTTCCATTTATATAAATAATTTTAGACATAAGAGAAATATACATTAGTGTGAAGAAAAAAATAATTGGAGACGTGAGGTGAAAAAAATATTAAATAAAATTTATTAGGTTTAACAAACTAATGCATAACGAGTTTGGGGTGTGAAATTTTATTTTATGAATATTGTAAAAATTATGTTATTTATGTTAATAAAATTTTGAGTGTTTGAGTATAGAATTCATTCTCTAAGGAATTACAACAAAATTAAATTGTCACAAGTGGATTTAGGTTAAGAAAAATCAAATATCATGCTTATAAAATTTAAAATGTAAATATTTTTCTATCATATTATATTTTAGGTAATTAATTCAATTAATTATTAAAAATAGTATTTAAGCTGAATCTTGAATGTCATCTTTTTATCTAAATAGCAATAAATTTTTTTTTTAAAAAAATAACAGATCATGCTTAATCACTTAGCTTTATAAAATAATATAAACTGAAAGTTAGAGAATATTATTTCTTATAAATCTAACTATAAAAAAAATTAAGAAAGTGTTAAGATTGTAATTTGGATGTAAACCCACAATAAGAAGACAAGAGAGAGAGAGAGAGAGAGAGAGAGAAGATCTGAGATATGATCAATTAAATCAATAGTTTCAGAAGGGAAAAAAACAGAAAAAAATGGATCCGACTTAATCTTTTCCTTTTAATATATTCCTCATGTGATCAGATACGTTTCAAAATGATTTTTCAATTTGAAAATCTTTGTAAATCTGCTCCGTGAGTGAACATGAAAAAGAAACATGATACGACTTATATATATATATATATATATATATAATATGTATAATATGGAGTTGATTGGCAGACAGCTTCTATCAAGTCAATCACTTTGTGAGTCTTTCATTCATATAAAAGTCTTGTTATTGCTATCTACTTATATAGAAAAGTCTCCCGTATATTACTTCATGCATTTGTCAAAATTTTAGGTTGTGATATCAAAGGAATAATTAACAACATATTTTATAATTAAAGTAAAGTAAATCATTAATTTTGTATACTAAAAAGAATTTAATGTTTTAAATATTTATTTTTGTATACTATCTACTTCATATAAAAACATAGTTTTGCATAAAAAGGGTGCATGGTGTTAAGTACATGGAATCAAAAGCTGAAAGTGAAAAAGTTAGGTAGCAATGGATTGCGTTTGGTTTCCTCTTTTCCTCCTTGCTATCCTGTTCATCATCTTGTTAAGAAAGACAGATCACCGAAAGATACCACCCTGCCCTTTTAAGCTTCCCATAATAGGAAACTTACACCAATTTAGTAACTTGCCTCAGATATCTTTATGGGATCTCTCTATCAAATGTGGGCCTCTCATTTTTTTTACCCACCTTTATAGTCCTCTACTGAAGCTGCAAAGGACGTTCTTAGAATCTATGATCTTCAAGCTTTAATAAGCAATAAAAAATTCTCTTATAATTTCCTTGATATTGGCTTATCCCCGTATTCATATTACTAGAGAGAGCTAAGAAAACTATCTGTTGTCGAGATCTTTAGTATTAAAAGAGTGCAATCGTTTCAATTCATTAGGAAAGATGAAGTTGGTCTTCTTCTGGATAACATCTCCCAAGCAACATCTTCTGCAAACCCAATCAATCTCACACATCAAATTTTTGCATATAATGCTAGCATAATATTTAAGATGGCTCTGGGCTATAACTTTCGTGGTAGTGATCACGATAAAGATAGTTTTCATTGCTAGCTTCATGATATTTCTAGCTTGTTAGGTGAATTCAGTGTAGAAGATGGCATACTATACGTGGGTTGGATCATTGACAGAGTTAATGGCCATCACAAAAAGCTTGAAATAGTCTTTCATGAATTAGACACCATCTTCCAAAATACCATTCATGTCCATCTTCATCCAAAGAGGAATAACTAACAAAATAAAGATATTATTGAAAACGAATATGTTAGAGATGAAATAGAAAATTATTTTGAGAAAAAAGGTTGAAAATTTGGGTTCGGGGGTTGTTTTTTTAAAAGAATTAGAAATAGGGAGTCTGAGTGCAAATAGAAAAAATTGTACCACGTAGGATTCCCCAATCAGCAGCCCCAACGAACTGAAGCACGTTGCGTGGTGAGCCGCTCTGACATTGATGTCACGCTGGATGCCAAGCGGGAGATCCATATATCCTGCGATTGGACGGCCCAGGATCGATCCCCCGTGCGTGGACGGCCTGGATTTATTTCTCTCTTAAGTGCGATAGGACGGTCGAGATCAAATTGTGATGAACGATCCAAATTCATTTCTTCTTTAGACACGATCGAATAGATGAGATCAACTCGATGGACGGTCTAGATCAACATGGGATGGATATAAATATGTCGCATCACATGGGAACCCAAACCCTAGCCGCCAGTCCCTGCTGGAGAAGAAAACTCAAACGCTGGATAAGGAGGTCGACCACCGACCCGCCCCACCGAAGCCACCATCAACCACCAAAAAAGGTAAAAATTCTCCCTACCCGCTTGAAATTCGATTCCGAGCATCCCTGTGGCCAAATCGGAGAAAAGAGAACGTTGAATGAGCTGAAAATTGCGGGCGAAGCCCGGCGGAGCTATCGTAGCTAAAACCCCAAAATCCCTCCGATGAGCCCTTTCGCGATTTTCGTTTCACGTGATTTTTTTATCATTATGTTTACCGTCCTTTTTTTGTGTAGGTTAGCTGAAGAAAGAGCCTCAGCTACGAAAGAGAACCGACAAAGCCACTGCCCTTGGAGGTCTCCCCTGTCGGTAGGCTCGGTTCTTTGTGATTTTTTGACCAACCGAGATCCCTAATGTATTTTTTTTTGCAGGGATACAACCAAAACTAGTCAAAATTGGTCAAAACTGGCCAAAACGAGGTAAACTGCCATCGTAGGCGCTAGAACCAGCGCCAAAAAACAACGGCGGTGCCGTGCTGGAACCCCAAAATTGGCCGAAATGAGTTTTGGACACTGATTTTGGATTTTTAGGGTATTTTTAGGTATGTGATGAGTATTTTGGATTCCGTATGAAAAATTCAGGAAATCCGGTAACTGTTAGGAGACGTAGTAAGCAGTGCGACGTCTCGAACACTAATTTGGGTAAGAATCTCTCACCATATTCTCCGTTATGGTAAATTGAGGGTTAATAATCGATAATTGTGTTTTGTGAAAAATTAGAAAATTTTAAAAATAATTGCAAATAGTGGAGACAAAATCGTTTAGTTCACATTTATCCTAATTCTCTGTTGATTTTTATGTACTACCTAAATTACTCACTATTGCATTGTGCATGCTTACATTAATAGTATGTATAGTCTTAACGATTATCTAGGTTAACTGGTTCCTTCCTACATGGTTTATCTGATTATCTGATTTCTCGATTGTTAGTTATGATATGTTTAATCGCTTGCTTAAATGCTATTTTATTGACGTGTGAATATAAAATAATATATTGGTATTGCGTGGTTGATTGTTATGTTAATGAAAATCTATTTGTGAAAGACTTATTGGGTAGTCGGGAAAGGGTGGACGGGCCTGGTACATAAAGAAAGCTACCGTGAACGTTATCTTAGTCAAACAGTGTTAGGAAGTCCCTTACCAATAAGGTCTAAGAGATATAGTTCACCCTCATATCGAACAGGATATCGAGGTGGTGGATTGTTTAGCACCCATTACCGGACGGAATATGGGGACGACCAGTTAATTATTTAATTGGATATTGGGTTCACGAGTAAGAGAACATCTCTATGGACCTCCAAAGGTACCGGTAAGCGGGTAAAAATAAAAAATGATCGTCTCTTGTTATTTTATATGTGAAAATAAAAAGTGTATGAATATGGGTCTTCATAGGTTGTTTTTGAAAAAAAACTTATTACGTAAATATGGAATAAATGACTTTCTTTATAATAAATGAATTTACATTAAATTAAGGGCTCCATTAGTTATTTTTCTGATTTTTTATCGATCTTCTGTTTTCCGTATATGTGATTAGTGTGGTATCCTTATTAGGCTAGTGTAGCTCACCCTTTCATTAACTGTTTCAGATCAAGAAGACCAAGATCCAGATCTTGATCAACAAGAGGGTTGAGTAGTTCACCACCCGGACTCCCTTCAAGAGCTAGTGAAGATCGTCCTAGGATGCTTAATTATTCGCTTTTCATTTATTTCTTTAATTTCTGTTTCTTCTTTTAGAATGGACATTCCCGTAGCCCTATTGAGCATTTTAAATTATTGTATAAGGAATGTAAACCCTAACCCTATTATTCGCTTCCGCATTTAATTTATAAATTTATTTCTATTTAAGTTCTGAATTTTTACAGTTGCTATCAGAATTGAGTTCCTCGGAACCATTACTTATACAATGACCTAAGAAAACACCAAAAATGCATTATCACTCAAACCTTCCTTGTGAAATATAGGTACAGATAGATGAGGAGAAGAAAATCCCCCACTAAACCGAGCAGCCCAGGAGGGTTCACTTCGAGAGGATGTTGACCGACTCTTTGAAATGCTGGAGAGACTCATTGCTGCCCAGCAGGCCTAAGAAGAAAGGAGGGAGCTAGCTGACCCTCCTCCACTACCACAGTTTGAGCCACCCTTACAACAGAAAGATCCAGAGCCATCTTGGTACAACCCTGCTCTTCCACCATACTATTCGGCACCACCACAGTATAATTTGATGCCTCCATCACATTACCCGGTGCCACCACAGTATAATCTGGTGCCTCCACCGTATAATCTAGTATAACCATAGAGCCATCCAGTCCCTCTCGATCACAATCCAGTCCCCTCCTCCATGAGACCTAGTTCCACTAATGATGGACCCAAACTACATTAAAATATACAAAAGACTAAATTCATCTACTTTTACAATGGTATCATCTTTTGAAGAGGCTAAGTACTAGTTAACTGAGATAGAGAAGGCTTTCACGACTCTTGGGTTGGTTCCTGAACAGAAAGTTATACTTACCACCTACAGGCTTGTGGAAAAAATAAGTCGCTGGTGGTAGCTCAAGTAGGCCACCTTGCCTGTTTCAGTCATTTAGGAATAGTTCCTGATGGCCTTCAATTTAGAGTACCTCCTAGAGTATCTCCGACATCTGAAAGAAATAGAGTTTGCACACCAAGTCCAAGATAATATGACTGTGTCAGAGTATGTCTGAAAGTCTAGAGTTGGACTGGTATTCCTTTGAGAGCATGATGGATGAAGGTAGAAAGGCAAAAAAGTTTTAGTGGGGCCTCCGTCCTGAGATTAGACAGCAACTATATGTATTCGAGTTCAGTACTTACTCAATCGTTCTAGCCAAGGCACAACTAGTAAAAAAGAACCTTTACATTTTTTTTCCAGCAGTAGGGAACCTTAGGCTCCCAGTTTTACACCGCAGATCAGCACCCACTGTTCAGCAGAACAAGAGACCTAGGCCAGTGACTCAAGCTACTCCTCATATTCCGGCAACAGGACGCTGTAGGACTTGTCAGCACTATGACAAGGATCATGGAGATCGACCCTTCTATCGCCTTAACAATACTTTCCGCATATGTGGGAGTGCCCAACACTATGCGAGAGAGTGCCCGCAAAATCAGAACAAGGCCAAACCTCCTATCTAGGGCAGAGCTTATAACCTCACTCAGCATAATGCTGAAGCCAACCTAGATGTGATACAGGGTACGTACACTATTTGTAATCACCTTGCACATATTTTGATTGATACTGGTGACTCACATTCATTTGTCTCACATGCTTTTACATCAAACTTGAATGTATTACCTAAAAGGATTGATTTTGTATTGTTTGTGTCTACTCCTAGGAGTAGGACACTACTAGAGGAGGTTATATACAGAGCTTGTATCATAGATATAGCAGATAGAAAATTTAGTGTGAACCTAATAGAGATTGACACGTGAGACTTTAATATAATCCTAGGAATGAACTAGATAGCGACATATCACGTTACCGTAGATTGTTTTCACAAGAAACTTGTATTCAACTCTCCTAATGAAGAATAATTTACAAGTTAATAAAAATTTTAGACATTATTCCCTCATGGCAATTTTTCTATTACAAAGTGGTTTAACTCAGTTGTTTTCTCTAACTAAGCAAACCTAAGAAAGAAATTTGCATTCAAAAGATTCCAGTAGTCCGAAACTTTTTGGATGTATTTCCTGATAAACTACTCGGAGTGCTAGTGGACATAGTAGTTGAATTCACTATAGATCTTCAGCTAGACACCTATCCTATCTCGGTTGCCCCTTACCGCATGAGTTGTGTTGAGATGAAGAGCTGAGGAAACAGATCAATGAATTATAGGATAGTTGGTTCATCCAACATCGTGTTTTTGGGGTGTTGGAATCACATTTACAAGAAAATGGGATATGACGTTAAGGTTATGTATTGACTACAGGGGATTGAACAGGGTCGCAATCAAGAACAAGTACCTTTTCTCCATGATCAATGACCTTTTTGACCAGTTGCAAGGTGCTCAAGTCTTATCCAAAATAGACTTGCGTTCAGATTACCATCAGATAAAGATCAGGGCAAAGGACATTTTCAAGACAGCCTTCCGAACCAGATATGGACACTATGAGTTCCTGGTCATGCCATTTGGACTAACCAACGTACCAACCATCTTTATGGACTTGATGAATAAGATTTTCAAACAATTCTTAGATCAGTTCGTCATTGTATTTATCGATGATGTCCTGTTCTATTCCAAAAGTAGAAAGGAACACACTTACCATCTGACTCAAGTTTTGCAGGTTCTCAAAAAAAAGATGTTGTATGTAAAGTTGAGTAAGTGTAGGTTCTGCCTCGAGCAGACTACCTTCTTAGGGCACATCATATTAAAGGATGGAGTGTCAGTGAACCCCAAAAAAGTTGAGGCATGCTTGGTTGGAAGAAATTGACATCGGTCAAAGAGATTCGTTGCTTTCTGGGAATGACAGGTTATTACCGCAGGTTTGTGAAAAGATTTTCTATTCTAGCTGCTCCTTTGATCTGGCTTACAAAGAAGAATGTTAAGTTTGAGTGGAACGAGGACTCTGAAATGAGCTTTTCAAAACTAAAGAAATGGTTGACTACTGCACCTGTGTTAACTTTACCAAGTGAGATAGGTGGATATACAGTTTATAGTGATACCTCCTACTTGGAGTTGAGTTGTGTTCTGATGTAGCATGAGAAAGTCATATCCCATAGGTCTAGACAATTGAAGAGTTATGAGAAAAACTACCCCACCATTTAGAACTTGCTGCTATTATCCATGCCTTAAAGACTTTGTGCCACTACTTGTATGGGGAGACTTTTTAAATCTATACCGACTATAAGAGCTTGAAACACATATTCACTTAAAAGGATCTCAACATGCGTCAGACACATTGGATAGAACTCCTCAAGGACTACGTTTGTATCACCCGGCTAAGAAAAATGTGGTAGCTGATACACTTAGCAGAAAAAATGCAGGTTTGTTAGCGCACCTGATTATTTCAGAATACAAAGTAATAGGGGTTGCACAACAAATACAACTTCAGGTTAGAGAGAGCTACATATTTGGCCCACCTGACTGTTCAACCTGAGTTGATCCAGAGAATAAAGGAAGCTCAATCCACTGATTCCATCCTAGTAGTTCTCAGGAACGATACAGAACAGGGAGTAAATTCAGAATTTTGAGTCTCTGTCGATGGGTTGCTCAGATTTCAGGATAGAGTGTGTGTTTAAGATGATAATGAACTGAAAATGGATATCATAACAGAGGCTCATAGCTCAAAGTTTGTCATGCATCCCAGAAGCACTAAAATGTATCAAAGTATGCGACTTCAGTTTTAGTGGAACATGATGAAAAGAGAGGTAGCCAACCTTATTTCCAAGTGTCTAGTATGTCAATAGGTTAAGACAGAACATTAATGACCAGACGGGCTACTTCAGCCATTACCGATCCCAAAGTGAAATTAGGACATGCTCAAGACATGATGCCATTTAGATATTTATTGAATGATTCACAAAGTCTTCTCAATTATTGGTTATCAAGATGACCGACCCCTTGGATAAATTAGTAAGAATATATATCCAGGAGATAGTCAGGTTACATGGAGTGTTAATGACAGTAGTATCCGATAGGGACCCAAGTTCACTTCTCAGTTTTGGTCTAGTTTTTAATAAATAATGAGAACGAAATTATCTTTTAGTACTGCATTCAACCCTTAAACTGATAGTAAATAAGATAGGACGATTCGCACACTGGAGGATATGCTCTGAGATAGTGTTCTTGACTTCGGGGGCCATTAAGATGATCATTTACCCTTAATAGAGTTCGCCTGCAATAACAGCTACCAACCAAGTATCGGCATGGCTCTGTACGAGGTATTGTATAACCGCCCATGCAAATCAGTGATCTGTTGGGAAGAGGTGGGTGATTGAAAATTGTTCGTCTTAGATCTTGTTGAGGAGATTACAACCAATATAGTTAAGATCATGAAGAACATACAGATGGCTCAAAGCAGGCAGAAGAGTTTTGAGGACATCCAGATGAGGGATTTGAAATTTAAGAAAGGTGATCGAATTTTCCTCAAGGTTACCCATTTCAAAGGAATTAGCAGGTTTGGCAAGAGGGAAAAACTAAATTTCCAATTCATTGGACCATTTGATATCTTAGATAGAATTGGTACCGCTGCCTACAGATTGACACTACCTCCAAAGTTATTCAAGGTTCATAATGTGTTTCATGTGTTCATGTTACGCAAGTACAACTCGGACCCCTCACACATCTTGGCCCACGAGCCCCTTTCATTCCAAGAAAATCTATCCCATAAGGAGGTACCAGTGAGCATTATAGACCGAAAGAGAAGAGTACTCTGCAATAGAGAAATTCCCTTTATCAATGTCCTATGGCAGAATCACACACAGAAAGAGTCCATATGGGAGCTAGAATAAGACTTCAGAACCCAAGATCCCAAACTATTTGATTAAGTGAAAGAGCGACAAATTTACAGGACCAAATATCTTCTTAAGGGGGAGGGGGAGAATTGTAATGTCCAGACTCGTAATTTGGCTCGTAATCAATGTTAACATTTAAAAATATATAGAAATTTATTTTTAAATTAATTTATTTTAATTTTTTTGAATTTATTAAAAAAATAGGTTAGGGATTAAATTAAAAATAATTTTGGAAAAAAAGGTAAAAATTTGAGTTCGGGAAGTATTTTTAAAAGAAAATTTAAAAATAGGGGGTTAGAGTGCAAATAAAAAAATTGCACTATATAGGACTACCCAGTCAGCAGCCTTGATGAACCGGAGCACGCCGCGTAGTGATGCGCTGACGTCAGTACCACGCAGGATGCCACGCAGGTGATCCGCATGCCCCCGCAATCGGACGACCCAGGATAAATCCCTCGCACGTGGACGGCCCAGATTTGTTTCTCTCTTAAGCACGATCGAACAACCAAGATCAAATAGTGATGGACGATCTATATTTATTTCCTCCTTATGTGCGATTGGATGGATAAAATCGATCGCGATGGATGACCGAGATCAACACGGGATGGATATAAGTATCTTGCATCACATGGGAACTCAAACTTTAGCTGCCAGCCCCTGCCGGAGAAGAAAATCCAGACGCCAAAGAAGAAAGCCGACCGCCAACCGCCGCCGCATCAGAGCCACCATTGATTGCCAAAAAAGGTAAAAATTCTCCATACCCACTCAAAATTCGATTCCGAGCACCTCTGTAGACAAATCGGAGTAAAGGGGATGGCAGGTAAACTAAAAACTGTGGGCGAAGCTCGGCAGAGTCACAGCAACCAAAACCCCTCTTATGAGCCCCTTCCCGATTCCCTTTTCACGTGATTTTTTTTATAATTGTGTTCACTGTCCTTTTCTGTATAGGTTAGTCGAAGAATGAACCTCAGCCACGAAGGAAAACCGGCGGAGCTGCTGCACCCAAAGGTTCCCCTGCTGATAGGCTCGGTTTTTTGTGATTTTCTGGCCCCTTACGTATTTTTCTGCAGGGATACGACCAAAATTGACTAAAAGTGACCAAAAACAGGTCAAGTCAAGGTGAACCGCTACTGTGGGCGGCGGAGCCGGCACCGGAGCACAACAGCACCACAGTGCCGAAACCCCAAAATTGTCCGGAATGAGTTTTGGATACCGATTTTTTATTTCTAGGGTATTTTTTAGGTATGTAACGTGTGTTTTGGATTTCGCATGAAAAATTCAGGAAATTTGGTAACTGTTAGGAGACATAGTAGGCAGCACAACATCTCGAAACACTGATTCGGGTAAGAATCCCTCACCCTATTCTCCATTATGGCAAACTGAGGCTTAATAATCGATAATTGTGTATTTTGTAAAAAATTAGAAAATCCTAAAAATAATTGTATATTACTAGTGGAGTTGGATCCAATTAGTTCACATTTATCCTGGTTCCCTATTGATTTTTATGTACTGCCTAAATTGCTCATTATTGCATTGTACATGCTTACATTGATAATTTGTATAGTCTTCACGATCATCTGGATTAATTGGTTCCTTCCTGCATGGTTTATCTGGTTATTTGATCTCTCGATTGTTGGTTATGATAAGTTTAATCGCTTGCTTAAATATCGTTTTATTGACATGTAAATTATAACGGCCCCGGAAATCCAAAAAGAAATATATAATAATTTAAGTGCAGAAGCGAAATAAAAAGTTAAGGTTTACATCCCTTACACAATAACTTAAAAGTACTAAACAAACATCACGGAATGAATTCTCTTTAAAAAACACGAGAAATGAGAAAAGCAAAGGAAAATATAAAGTATCTAGCATCTACTCGCAGTCTTTTTGCGGATCGGGTTCGAGAACTAGGTCCTCTTGATCTGAAATGGTTAAATAAGGGATGAGCTACACTAGCCCAGTAAGGACATCACACTATATCACTAGCATAGAAGCAAAGATTGGTAGAAAATCAAAACAACCAATGGAGCACTATATTTAAACCAATACATTTATTAAAATAAAAACCATTTACCCTTCACTTACCATTGGAGAATTTATGAAAATAACCTATAAAGACAATAACATCATACAGATCATAACCTCATGCACAATCAATAACATATAACATATCATAAATTCATATTCATCAACAATAACTAAATCATAACCGTTTCTCATTTCTCCAGCCTATTAGTATCCACGGGGATCCATTAGGGTGTCTCCACTGCACGTGTACTATTTTCCTTAACAATCTTAATTACAGAGCCGTCCCCATATTCCGTCCAGTATGAGGGTGAAACGGGCCGTTCCCATACCACGTCTGGTATGAGCACCAAATTACCAAGTCTCCATGCCCCCTCCGGTATGAGACAACGTTCATGGTAGGGTATCCCTATGAACCCGCTCCATCCACAATCTCCTAGGATATCTAGTGAGGCTGTCATCTTATCTATTTATTAGATCACACCCCTTTCCTGTTTTTCCTTAGTCTCCGTTACCAAATCAAACACAATCATATAAACAATAAACATGCACCCGGTAATGCAATCATATCTTAAATCCCAAAATCACACAGTGGTCAAGTAAGACAGTAATACATGCATTTAAAACCCTAAACCAGATACCATCATACCTTTAAACTATAAAATAAATCAACAGAAATCAACAGAGAACAATGTCCAATTCGGGCTCCATTAGCAATCTGTAATTAATTATGCATAACTATTTAATTTGTACAAAAGACCGTAATATTATTTATTTAAACTTCAATTCTATGATAGAAAATAGGGTGATGGGTCCTTACTTGATTCGACGCTGAAAGCTAAATGGTTACTGCGCTTACAGGCGGTCCTTGGGTTCCCTAAATTTTTCTTCGAAAACTGAAACACGCTTACGGTACCTACAAATGTCTCAAATAAACTCAAAATAAGTCCTAGGGCCTACTCGGCCAATTTCAAAAATCCAGCACGGCAGTTCCACCGTGCTCCAGCGACGGCGTTGCCGCACGTGACGGCAATCCACCTCAGATGGCTGTTTTCGGCTGAATTCAGCCAAATTTGCATTGGTTCCTAAGAGAAAACACACTTAGGGCCCTCGGTGGGCCGAAAAAACGTAAAAAACCAAAACTCACTAACGGTGGGGCTCTTTGGTGTGGCGGCTCCTCCGGCTCACGTTACAGTTGGGTATTTTGCTCTGATCAACCTGTAGAGAAGGAAACGGTGATCACAATGGTAGAAAAATCACATCGAACGAGAATCGAGAATGGCTTCATTGGATGTGGTTTTTAAAATACCATGCGGCGGCGCCGTCGGACTTTGCCAGCATTTTTCGGCCAATCGGCCGATCCTTTTGCTCTGATTTTATTATGGGTGTGTCTAAAATCAAATTATGAGCAAATAGTAAAATTTTTACCTCGTTTGGCGATCGAAAATTGCTCCGGTGCGGCGGCGAATGGCGGTAGTCGACTCCCCGGCGGCTGGGTTGTCTTCTCCAGTGAGGGGCTCTGGCGGCTAGGGTTAGGGTTTGAGTACGGATAGGGTTATTTATACCCATCCACTTTTGATCTGGGCCGTCCATCACTTTTAATCTAAACCGTCCGATCACGATTAAATAGAGAGTGAATCTGGAGCGTTCATCGTAATTCAATCTGAGCTTCCGTGTGCAATTCAATCTGAGCCGTTCGTGCACGATTCAATTTGGACCGTCTGTGCGCGATCTCAATCTGGGTCGTCCGTGCGCGCGGGAACGGACCTCAGCCGTTCGATCGCGTGCACACAGATCACCCACGTGGCTCCCCCCTGTGTGGCCTCCCGCGTCAGCGCCTCTGCCACCTGGCATGCCCTGGTTGGTCGGGGCTGCTAATCGGGCATCTGACATGATGTAATTTTTTTAAATTATGTTTTGACCCCCTAATTTCTGATTTTTCTTTCAAAAATATCCCAAGAACCCAAATTTTCACCCATTTTTCTCAAAATTATTTTCAATTAAATCATCAACTAATTTTTTACCCTTTTTATTATTATTATTATTATTTTTTATTAAATTAAATTAAAATAAAATAAACTAAATTAAATTCAATTAACAATAATTATATATATATAAATAAAAAAAAATTAAATGTTGGGTGTTACATGAATATAAACTAATATACTAGTATTGCGTGGTTGATTGTTATATTGATGAAAATCTGTATGTGAAAGACTTAGTAGATACTCAAGAAATAGTGGATGGGTCGGTGAACGTTATCTCAGTCGAACGAAGTTAGGAAGTTCCTTAACAGAAAGGTTTCGGAGATATGGTTCACTCTCATAGCGGACGGGGTATCGAGGTGGTGGAATATTTGGCACCCATTACCGAATTGGGTATGGGGACGGCAAGTTAATTTTTTAATTAGATATTGAGTTCACGAGTAGAGAGACATCCCTATGGACCCCTAGGGGTACCGATAAATGGGTAAAAATGAAAAGTGATCGTCTCTTATTATCTTATATGTGAAAATAAAAAGTATATGAATATGGATCTTCATAGGTTGTGTTTAGAAAAAGCTTGTTACGTAAATACGGAGTAAATAATTTTCTTTTATATTAAATGAATTTATATTAAATTAATGGTTTCATTAGTTATTTTTTTTTATTTTTTTACCAATCTTCAGTTTTTTGTATCTGTGATTAATGTGATATTCTTATAAGGTTAGTGTAACCCATTCATTCATTAACTATTTCATATCAAGATGACAAAGATCTGGATTCCGATCAACAAGAGGGTTGTGAGTAGTTCACTATCCGGACTCTCTTTAAGAGCTAGTGAAGGTCGTAATAGAATGCTTAGTTATTCGTTTTTCGTTTAGTTCTTTAATTTCCATTTGTTCTTTTAAAATAAATATTCTCGTAACTCTTTTGAACATTCTAAATTATTGTGTAAAGAATGATTCTATTATTCGCTTCCGCATTTAATGTATAAATTTATTTTTATTTAAGTTCCAAAATTTTACACTAGAAGTTGTGGAACTTACACTTGCCAATCTGTAGCGCCTGGAGAAAAGGGGCCGAAAAAAAAAAAAAAAAAAAAAAAAAGCCACGTTGGCAGCCACGTCAGCAGGCCCGGTCAGCAATCCCGGCCAACCGGGGCCTGCCACGTGGCAAGACCACGTCACTCCGGAACGGGCCACGTTGGCGATCCGCGTGAGCGCGATCGGACGGCCCAGATCAATCACGCGATCGGACGGCCCAGATGCAATCGCACGGACGGTCCAGATTAAAACAAAATGGACGGCTGAGATCAAAAGGCAAGGGGTTATAAATAGAACCCCCACACCAGACCACAAACCCTAGCCGCCTGCCGCTCGCCGGAGAAGACAAACCAGAAACCGGCCGCCGCCACCCACCGCCGCGCCGGGGAAATTTTCAACCGCCGATCGAGGTAAATTTCTTACCCCCGACTCGTTTTTCCACGCTGATTCCTCCTGTGGCCAAATCGGAGCCAAAATCCCGGCCAAACGGCCGGAATACGCGGCCGAAGACCAGCGGCGCCGCCGCGCCCCTTCTCGGTTTTTGCCTCCGACGATATTTGGCCACAGGAGGGGCCTTGGGGGCCCTGGGCCTAATTTGGGATTTTTTTTGGAACACGTGTAGGTACCAGTAGTGCGTTTCAGTTCCCCGAGGAAAATTCAGGGAAAATTAGGGACAGCCTGCAAGCGCACTGTGAAGCCGTGTTCGGACCCCGAAACGAATAAGGACCCCTCACCCTATTTCCTATCACGGTATTAAAGTTCAAAATGATAAAACGGTATTTCTTGAATTAACGAATGTGTGAAATTGCTTAAGGTGGCTAATGGAGCCCGAGTCTAGTGTGATTGGTGATTTGCTGTTATTTGGCCTGTTTATAGCTTTAAATGCAAAATGAGGTTTGATGTGTTCATTTTACAGATTTGTGTGCATATAGTACGTTTTTATTAATTATGGGTTGAATGACTGAAAAACTGATACTGTATGTTGTCTGTTTGGCATGAATTACGATTTGCTTGTTTAAATGTGAATTGACGATGCTGATTGAGGGAAAGAAGAATGGAAGATTGTATAAATTGATAATTGTGTAATGGGGTCAGCCTGACTAGATATCCTGGGAGATGGTGGACGGACCGGGTCCGTAGGGAACCCTACCGGGATTGTGGTCTCACATGCCGGACGGGGTATGGAGATCTTATGGTTTTGGCGCCCATACTGGACGGGGTATGGGGATGGCCCGTTTCACCCTCATACCGGACGGGGTATTGAGGTTTATGGTTTTGGCGCCCATACCGGACGGGGTATGGGGACGGCCCGTTTCACCCTCATACCGGACGGGGTATTGAGGTTTATGGTTTTGGCACCCATACCGGACGGGGTATGGGGACGGCCCTGGAAACTGATTATGAATGTTAAAGGTTAACGGGTAGCGGGACCCCTATAGACCCCCACGGATACTAGTAGGCTGGTAAATGAGAAAAAGATATGTTGTATAATGATTGAATTACAAGAGGCGTGATAAGTGTTATGTTTTACAGCTTATATTATTCCATGATTATGATAATGTTATTGTTTTTTCTTATATTGTTTCATAAATTCCACCGAGGTAAGTGGATGGTAAAGGGTTTTATTACTGATAAATGAGTTTATTGTGAATTATGCTCCATTGGTCTTTTTGTGTTTTCTACCCACCTTTACCTCCGTGACGGTGAGATATCGTGATGTTCTTACTGGGCTAGTGTAGCTCACTCCTTATTTAACCATTTCAGATCAGGAAGACATGGTTCCCGAGCCCGTTCCGCAGGAGGACGACGAAAAGGATGCCTAGAGACTCTGTAGTCATACTCATAGCTTTATTTTCGAGTTTCTCTTTTAGTTAGTTTAATCTTTTATATTTTAAGCACGTTTTTGGTTTTCGTGTAAGGGATGTTAAATGAAATTTTGATCTCGCTTCCGCATTTGATATATTTAAATACTCATTTCATTTTAATATTTCCAGGGTCGTTACCGTTGGTATCAGAGCCGCGTTTCCTCGGACCCATCCCTTACACAATAGTGCCTTAGATAAATACTCACCGATAGATCGTTACTCAATCATTCCTTGCGAAAACAGGTACACGGGAATGAGGAGAGGAAGGCCCCCACTAAACCGAGCGGCTCAGGATAATTCGCTTCGGGAGGATCTTGACAGACTGTATGAGATGGTAGAGGCTCTCGTAGCTGCCCAACGAAGGCAAGAGGAGAGAAGGGAGTTACCCGGACCTCCTCCGCTAGCGCAGGTTGAGCCCCCACTATAGCAGGCTAATCCCGTACCACCCCGGCAGGAGCCTGTTCCTCCACAGTACCAACCGGCACCACAGCCGCGGTACGACCTGGTACCACAGCCACAGTACCAGCAGGCGCCGCCACAGCACTTTCCAGTACCCCCACCACATCAGCAGATTCCACCACAAGGTCCCCCAGTTCACCCTCAGCCGGTCCCAGTCCCTCTACCTCGGGACCCCGCTCATTCCTTGATCGATCCCAGCTTCATAGAGAGGTACAGAAGACTGAACCCCTCTACTTTTGCAGGGGGATCCTCTTTTGAAGAGGCCCAATATTGGCTGGCAGAGACTGAGAGAGCTTTTGAGACCCTGGGAGTAATTCCTGAGCAGAGGGCTGTCATTGCCTCCTACATGCTGGTAGGGGAAGCGGTACGCTGGTGGGAGCTCAAGCAGGCCACCCTGCCTGTACCAGTTACTTGGGAGCAGTTCCTAGCGGCCTTCCATGCGGAGTATCTCCCTAAACACATCCAACATTTAAAGGAAATAGAATTTGCTCAATTGGTCCAGGGTAATATGACAGTGTCGGAGTATGCCCACAAGTTCCTGGAGCTGGGCCGACATGCCCCGGAGACATTGTTGGATGAGAGCCGAAAGGCCAGGAAATTTCAGTGGGGCCTCCGCCCGGCGATCAGACAGCACTTATTGGTGGTGGAGCTCGAGACATATTCGGCAGTCCTGGCAAAGGCGCAGATCATAGAAAGGAGCTTCGACACCCGCCCTCAGCTAGCGGGAAGTTCCCGACCCTCAGCCCCGCTCCGCAGGCCAGCGCCTACCATGCCTGTCCAACCCAGTAAGAGGCCTAGGCCTGCCGTTCAGACCCCTCCTCAGGCTATGGGGGCAGCACGTGGGAAGATCTGCCAGTACTGCGGCAAGGATCATGGGGACCGACCCTGCTACCGCCTCAACAACACCTGTCGCATATGCGGCAGTGCCCAGCACTATGCGAGGGAGTGCCCTAGGAACCAGAATCAAGGGAGGCCTCCAATCCAGGGCAGAGTTTACAACCTTACCCAGAAGGATGCCGACGCAGACCCGGACGTGGTACATGGTATGTATACTATCTCTGGCCACATTGCTCATATTCTGTTTGATACTGGTGTATCACATTCTTTTATTTCACATGTTCTTGCTTCCAAAATTTGTGTATCACCTGATAGACTTGATTCATTATTGCTTGTATCTACCGCTGGGGGGGAGACATTGCTATGAGAGGTTGTCTACAGGGCATGTGCCGTGGAGATAGCAGATAGGAAATTGAGGGTAGACCTGATAGGGTTAGACACAGGGGATTTTGATGTAATCCTAGGAATGGATTGGCTAGTGGCGTATCACGCCACCATAGACTGCTTTAATAAAAAGATTGTATTTAATCCTCCTAACGAGGAGCCATTCACAAGTTAATAAAATTATTCGGTACTGATTTTCCCTAATGACAAATTCTTTTCTCCTTAATTCCCAGTGCCTTAATATTGTATTTTCCCTAACTAGGTAAACCCAAGAAAGAAGTTTGTATCCAAGAGATTCCAGTAGTCCGAGACTTCCCAGACGTATTTCCGGATGAACTGCCCGGTCTACCAGAGGACAGAGAGGTCGAGTTCACCATAGACTTACAGCCAGGAACCCAGCCCATCTCGGTAGCTCCTTACCGAATGAGCCGCATCGAGATGGAAGAGCTAAGGAAACAAATCACTGAACTACAAAACAGTGGCTTCATTAGACACAGCATTTCCCCATGGGGTGCCGAGGTTACTTTTACAAAGAAAGGGGATGGAACGTTGAGACTGTGCATTGATTATAGAAGAATAAACAAGATAACAATTAAGAACAAGTACCCTCTTCCCCGGATTGATGACCTTTTCGATCAGTTGCAGGGTGCACAGATCTTTTCTAAAATATATCTACGATCAGGTTACCATCAGGTAAAGGTAAGAGCAGAAGATATCCCCAAGACGGCATTCCGAACCAGGTACGGACACTACGAGTTCCTGGTTATGCCGTTTGGACTAACCAACGCCCCGGCCATCTTTATGGATCTAATGAACAGAATCTTCAGAGAGTTCTTGGATAAATTTGTCATCGTGTTCATCGATGATATCTTAGTCTACTCAAAAAGTAGAGAACAACATGCTCATCATCTTGCCCAAGTCCTACAGGTACTCAGGGAAAAGAAGTTGTATGCAAAGTTGAGCAAGTGTGGATTTTGGCTCGAGCAAACCGCCTTCCTAGGACATGTTATATCGAAGGAAGGGGTGTCGGTGAACCCCGAAAAGGTTGAAGCGGTACTTGGTTGGGAAAGGCTGACAACAGTTAAGGAAATTCGCAGTTTCCTAGGGATGGCAGGTTATTACCGCCGGTTTGTCGAAGGGTTCTCCAGTCTAGCAGCCCCTCTAACCCGACTCACAAAGAAGAATGCAAAGTTTGATTGGAATGAGAACTGCGAAAGGAGTTTTTCAGAATTGAAGAAGCGACTGACTACTGCACCCGTGCTGGCTCTACCGAGTGGATCAGGAGGGTATACAGTTTATAGTGATGCCTCCTATCTGGGCCTGGGTTGTGTCCTGATGCAGCATGGAAAGGTTATAGCATATGGGTCTAGACAGCTAAAGAACCATGAGAAGAACTATCCTACCCATGACTTGGAGCTTGCCGCAATCATACACGCCTTGAAAATCTGGCGCCATTATTTGTATGGAGAGACCTTTCAGATCTACACCGATCATAAGAGTTTGAAGCACATCTTCACTCAGAAGGATCTCAACATGCGTCAGAGAAGGTGGATGGAACTCCTCAAGGACTATGATTGTGACATCCTATACCATCCAGGTAAGGGCAACGTAGTAGCCGATGCCCTCAACAGGAAAAGTGCAGGCACCCTAGCCCATCTGATGGTTTCAGAATGCAGGTCCATTGGGGCCACGCAGCAGGTTCGACTGCGAGATCTGAAGAGGGCCACATGTTTGAGCCACCTAGCAGTCCAACCCGAGTTAATCCAAAGAATAAAGGAAGCCCAGTCAATCGACCCCGCCCTAGTAACCCGCAAGAAGGATGCAGAACAGGGAGTGAACTCAGAATTTCAGATCTCTGCCGACGGATTGATTCGTTTCAAGGACAGAATGTGTGTCCCAGACGACAGTGAATTAAAAAGAGACATCATGACAGAGTCCCATAGTTCAAGGTTCGCCATGCATCCAGGAAGTACGAAAATGTACCAAACTATGCGACCCCGGTTCTGGTGGAATGGGATGAAGAGAGATATAGCCGACTTTGTGTCTAAGTGTTTGGTATGTCAGGAGGTCAAAGCAGAACATCAACGCCCGGGCGGGTTACTTCAGCCTTTACCGATTCCAGAGTGGAAGTGGGAACATATCACCATGGACTTCGTATCGGGACTACCCAAGGCACGATCAGGACATGATGCTATATGGGTAATTGTTGACCGACTCACTAAGTCTTCCCACTTCCTGGCCATCAGAATGACTGATCCTTTAGACAAGTTGGCAAGAATGTATATCCGGGAGGTAGTCAGACTGCATGGAGTTCCAGTAACAGTGGTATCCGACAGGGATCCCAGATTCACTTATCAATTTTGGAATAGTTTCCAGCAAGCTATGGGAACAAAGCTGTCTCTTAGTACTGCTTTCCACCCCCAAACCGATAGACAATCAGAGAGGACAATTCGTACGCTGGAGGATATGCTCCGAGCTTGTATCCTTGACTCCGGGGGCCATTGGGACGACCACCTACCCCTGATAGAGTTTGCTTATAACAACAGTTACCAAGCAAGCATCGGCATGGCCCCATACGAGGCGCTATACGGGCGTCCGTGCAGGTCGCCGATCTGTTGGGAAGAAATGGGCGATAGAAGATTGTTTGGCCCGGATTTGGTAGAGGAGACCACGTCCAAGATAGTTAATATCAAGAAGAACATCTAGACAGCTCAGAGTAGGCAGAAGAGTTATGCCGATACCCGGAGGAGAGACCTGGCCTTTGAGAAAGGTGATCGGGTGTTTCTTAAAGTCACCCCCTTCAAGGGAATTAGTAGGTTCGGCAGGAGGGGAAAATTAAACCCCAGATATATTGGACCCTTTGAAATCTTAGACAAGATTGGTACCACTGCCTACAGACTTGCACTGCCCCCTGAGCTCTCCCGGGTTCATAATGTGTTTCATGTATCTATGCTACGCAAGTACAATCCGGACCCTTCTCATGTCGTGGCTCATGAACCGCTTTCACTCCGAGAGGACTTGTCTTATGAAGAAGTACCGGTCAGTATCACGGACCGAGAAAGCAGAATACTCCGCAACCGGAAAATATCATTTGTAAAAGTCATGTGGCAGAACCACACGCCTAGGGAGGCGACTTGGGAACTGGAATCAGAATTTAGGACACAATACCCCCATCTGTTTGATCAAGAGTAATGAGGCAAATTTGGGGACCAAATTTCTTTAAGGGGGGGAGAGTTGTAGCGCCCGGAGAAAAGGGGCCGAAAAAAAAAAAAAAAAAAAAAAAAAGCCACGTCGGCAGCCACGTCAGCAGGCCCGGTCAGCAATCCCGGCCAACCGGGGCCTGCCACGTGGCAAGACCACGTCACTCCAGAACGGGCCACGTTGGCGATCCGCGTGAGCGCGATCGGACGGCCCAGATCAATAAAAAACGAACGGCCCAGATTAAAACAAAATGGACGGCTGAGATCAAAAGGCAAGGGGTTATAAATAGAACCCCCACACCAGACCACAAACCCTAGCCGCCTGCCGCTCGCCGGAGAAGACAAACCAGAAACCGGCCGCCGCCACCCGCCGCCGCGCCGGGGAAATTTCTGACCGCCGATCGAGGTAAATTTCATACCCCCGACTCATTTTTCCACGCTGATTCCTCCTGTGGCCAAATCGGAGCCAAAATCCCGGCTAAACGGCCGGAATACGCGGCCGAAGACCAGCGGCGCCGCCATGCCCCTTCTCAGTTTTTGCCTTCGACGAGGCCTTTCCCGGCCTCCGTTTGATGCAATTTTTATATCACCGTGATCACCATTCTTTTCTCTACAGGTTGACCGGAGCCGAATCACCAAAACACGAACCTCGCCGGAGAGCCGCCACACCCGAGAGCGCCGCCGCCGGTAAGCTCCGTTTTTCTGTGATTTTTTGGCCCCCCGAGGGCCCTAGGGTTGTTTTCTCGCAGGGACCGATGCAAGTGTGGCCGAATTTGGCTAAAAACGGCCGAAAATAGCCAACCCGAGGCGAATCGCCGCCGCTTGCGGCGGCACCGTCGCCGGAGCACGGCGGAGCCGCCGTGCCGGAGTTGCGATTTGGGCCGAAAGGGGCCCTGGGCCTAATTTGGGATTTTTTTTTGGAACACGTGCAGGTACCAGTAGTGCGTTTCAGTTCCCCGAGGAAAATTCAGAGAAAATTAGGGACAGCCTGCAAACGCACTGTGAAGCCGTGTTCGGACCCCGAAACGAGTAAGGACCCCTCACCCTATTTCCTATCACGGTATTAAAGTTCAAAATGATAAAACGGTATTTCTTGAATTAACGAATGTGTGAAATTGCTTAAGGTGGCTAATGGAGCCAGAGTCTAGTGTGATTGGTGATTTAATGTTATTTGGCCTGTTTACAGCTTTAAATGCAAAATGAGGTTTGATGTGTTCATTTTACAGATTTGTGTGCATATAGTATGTTTTTATTAATTATGGGTTGAATGACTGAAAAACTGATACTGTATGTTGTCTGTTTGGCATGAATTACGATTTGCTTGTTTAAATGTGAATTGACGATGCTGATTGAGGGAAAGAAGAATGGAAGATTGTATAAATTGATAATTGTGTAATGGGGTCAGCCTGACTAGATATCCTGGGAGATGGTGGACGGACCGGGTCCGTAGGGAACCCTACCGGGATTGTGGTCTCACATACCGGACGGGGTATGGAGATCTTATGGTTTTGGCGCCCATACCGGACGGGGTATGGGGACGGCCCGTTTCACCCTCATACCGAACGAGGTATTGAGGTTTATGGTTTTGGCGCCCATACCGGACGGGGTATGGGGACGGCCCGTTTCACCCTCATATCGGACGGGGTATTAAGGTTTATGGTTTTGGCGCCCATACCGGACGGGGTATGGGGATGGCCCTGGAAACTGATTATGAATGTTAAAGGTTAACGGGTAGCGGGACCCCTATGGACCCCCACGGATACTAGTAGGCTGGTAAATGAGAAAAAGATATGTTGTATAATGATTGAATTACAAGAGGCGTGATAAGTGTTATGTTTTACAGCTTATATTATTCCATGATTATGATAATGTTATTGTTTTTTCTTATATTGTTTCATAAATTCCACCGAGGTAAGTGGATGGTAAAGGGTTTTATTACTGATAAATGAGTTTATTGTGAATTATGCTCCATTGGTCTTTTTGTGTTTTCTACCCACCTTTACCTCCGTGACGGTGAGATATCGTGATGTTCTTACTGGGCTAGTGTAGCTCACTCCTTATTTAACCATTTCAGATCAGGAAGACATGGTTCCCGAGCCCGTTCCGCAAGAGGACGACGAAAGGGATGCCTAGAGACTCTGTAGTCATACTCATAACTTTATTTTCGAGTTTCTCTTTTAGTTAGTTTAATCTTTTATATTTTAAGCACGTTTTTGGTTTTCGTGTAAGGGATGTTAAATGAAATTTTGATCTCGCTTCCGCATTTGATATATTTAAATACTCATTTCATTTTAATATTTCCGGGGTCGTTACACAATCTCTTGTATTGCTTTAATTGGGAGGCACCGAAAGGCATGAAGAACTATGATATTAGTTTGGACGAACAAAGAGGTATTACTCTCTTTAAGAAATACCTTTTGAACTTGTGCTTGTTACTCATCCTTACTGTTGAGCTTCACTGTGAAAGAGTAATTAGTTTTCTATTTATTCCCTGAGATTATAACGCTACCATATATATGTGTGTGTACATATCTATATATATATTTGTGTGTATTATCTATGTAAAAATTTTATTGTAGATTTTTTTTATGGTAAATTATGAAATAAAAACTCTAGTTGCTCACTGTCACTAAAAAAATAGTCCTTTTCTATTCAGCATGCTTCAACTACTCTTTTACTTGAATTCAATTCTTACCAATTAATTAATGCCAAGAAACTTGGTTAGTTAATTAATTTGTTATGTGAATTTAGTTATTATTAATTTTATTTTATTATATTTAATAATTTATAACTTAAAAAGGACTTAAAATCATAGACACTGTTAAATATCATATCCAATAAATAGATAATACAATTCAATGCACATAACATACCATTATGCGATTAATTTCTCATATTTATTTTTCTGAAAAAAGAATTGTCTTTGTCATGAATACAGTACAAATTTATTAATTATTTAAAAAGGAAATTTATTTATGAGCCTTAAAAATGAAATAATTTATTTAATTAAATTATAACTATCATATAATTACTTATATTAATTAATTATTATCTCAAAAATGTGACCTTTGTTTTTTAATTACTAAATAAATTAATAAATCCATATAGAGGAAAAATGCTTGTGAATAACGTCATAAAATATATTATATATAAGAAATTAAATTATACTATTTCTGTATAGAAAATAATATATTTATGAAATATATTATATTTAATATAATATATTTATGAAATATATTATATTTAATATAATATGATGAATATGATATTGTATGTTTAGCTGTTTGAAATGAGACAATATGATGAATATCATATCTATATGCACTTTTCATTATGTGTTTAGCAATAAACGACCGAATATTATTTTTATAATTTAATATCTAAATTTATAAAATTTTATTAAACAAGAATTAGGATTCACAGTTGACAAAAATCCAACAAACTGTTTCTTATAATCATCTCAATAACACTTAGGTTTTAGTAGAAATAGAAAATAAAAAGAAAAATGAAGTCTATACTACGATTAAACAATATATATATATATATATACCAGTCACATTGATTTATTGCATATTAAAATATAAATTCTATGTTACACTTAAAAAAGATATATATGCGCATCTACAAAGCTTCAAAAATTCAAAACTTTAAATAATTAAATAATTTTTTTATGGCAAAACAGAATATAAAAAAAAAAAACTAGTACATAATAACTAGAAGGATATTCAAAATCAATTAAATTAAATAGTACAGTTATGAATATCTACAGAATCAACAAAAAAGTGGTAACCAAGCTCTGGCGGCCTAATCTCGAGCCAAATTCACTTAAAGATTGAGGAAAATGGTGACTTACATAAATAACCTCAAATTTTTCTATCCAGTCCTTATTAATCTCATGAGCTAAATTGGAATCTTAGGCTAAGTTTAAGTTGAGTTTAATGAATTTAAGTTTAGTGGAATTGCGATTTGGGTTTATGTTAATTGTATAGAGATGGATTGGATTTATTGATTTTATGAATTTAGTTTTAGGGCTCTGAATGAAAATATAAGTTTACTTAACTGATGATCTAAACTAAAGTTTTATTCACTTAGTTATTTTTAAAAAATTATATTTTATGTAAATTAATTAAAAATTTTAACCTAATTATTTTTCAGAAGTAAATAGTGGTTGAGAATTGTGATGTATAATAGTATTTAGCTGTGAAGTGGAAATAAAAATATAGCATTTAATTACTCAAAATGTGACATAAGGAATATAATTAAAGAGATTATTTAAAATAATATTTAAGTCGAATCTTGGATATCATATTTTTATTTAAATAATGATAAATCTTTTAAAACTTCACTAAACGATGGTTAATCACTCAGTGTAGTAAAGTAATATTCATTGAAAATTAGAGTATATCATTTGTTATTTAAACTTAACTATAAAAAGAATTAAAAAAAGGGATAAGATTCTAATTTGGATGTAAAAGCAATGTTGGGTACTGCACTGCAAACCCAAAATAAGAATAGAAAAGAGAGAGAGAGAGAGAGAGAGAGAGAGAGAAGATTTCAGATATGATCAAGTAAACTAATAGTTTCAGAAGGGGAAAAAAACAGAAAAAAAATGGATCCCACTTAACTTTTTCCTTTTAATATATTCCTCATGTGAGTGAACCTGAAAAAGAAACATGGGTACGACTTATATATATGTGTGTGTGTGTGTGTAATGGCAGGCAGCTTCTATCAATTCGATCACTTCATGGGCTATGTCTTAACAAATATGAGCCTGTCATTCTTGTAAAATTCTGCTCTCTCCTTATATCTTCTAAGTCATTCTTGTAAAATAATGACAAATGTATTATCTTATGCATTTGTTAAAATTTTTAGATGTGATATAAGACGAATAACTAATAATATATTTTATAATTAACATAAAGCAAAGCACTAATTTTGTAAGTTAAAAAGAATTTGATGCTGTAAATATTTATTTTGATATACTATCTACGATATATAAAAATATAATTTTACCTAAACTAGTTATTTTGAATATATCTTTATTTTGATAAAGAAAAGAAAACTGGAAACACAGAAACAAAAAAAAGTGGATGGTATCAAAAGCATGAAGTGAAGAAGTTTAGGTAGCTATGGATTCTGTTTGGTTTCCTCTTTTCCCCCTTGCTCTCCTCCTTATTGTTAACAAGACCTGACTGGAAGGTACCACCAAGACCTTTTAAGGTTCCCATAATAAGAAACTTACACTAATTTATTAACTTGTCTTACTAATCTTTATGAGATTTTTCCATAATATATGAGCCTTTCATGTTTATCAAAATTGCTTTCTACCCATTTTTATAGCCTCTTCTGCTGAAATTACAAAAGAAGTTTTTAGGATCTACAATCTTTAAATTTATAGCAGACCCAAGTTGATAAATAATCATAAATTTTCTTACAATTTATTAACATCGCTTATCCCCATATTCAGATTATTGGAGAGAGGTAAGAGAATTAATTGTTCTCAAAATTTTGTAACATCAAGAGAGTGCAATGGTTTTGATTCATTAGAGATAACGAAATTGGTCTTCTTTTAGATGTCATCTTGCAAGCAGCATCTTCTACAAATCCAATCAATCTTTCACTTCAAATATTTGCTTATAATGCTAGCATAATATTCATGATGGCTTTGGGCCACAGTTTTTGTGCCATTGATCATAACAAAGGTAGTTTTATTGTTTATTTCATGATATTAGTGCAAAAAATTACATTCCATACGTGGGTTGAATAATCGATAGAGTTAATGACAATCGCAAAAAGCTTGAAAGAATCTTTTCTAAACTAGACATTATCTTCCAAAACGTCATTTATGCCCATCTTCATCTAGAGAGGAACGACAAACAAAATAAAGATATTATTCATGTGATGATGAAATTAGACAAGGATAATGAAGATTGCTTAGCCAACCCATCCCTTCAAAATGATCATATGAAAGAATGCTCATGGGTTGTTGCATGTTCAATTATTATACCTTTCTTTATCATGCAGATTACTTTTACGTAAGGGGTTTTGTTATCTGTTAGTGTTGATTTTTATTGAACTCTACAGTGCAAATTAATTTACATGTCTTGATGTTGGTGTAATAGAATATTTTTCAACCATAGTTAATCGAATAAAGCAAGATGAGGAGAAGTTAATGAGAAGAATTTACAGTGCTGAAATTTGTTAAAATTGGTGTGATTCAAACGCGTCCAAATTTATGGAATCAAATCAGTAGAAATAATTATCAACTAATAAGTATATCAATAATAGTGTTAAATTTGATAAAATCTTTTGAATAGGATTCAATGGATTAATTGAAAACAAAGATATATCTCAAATTTGATGTAAAAATAATTATATCAATTTTTGAAGATAAAAATTTGTTCCAACTAATTTGTATATTAAACCTTTATATATAATATAATACAGCCACATATGACAAGTCTCAAAATGTTGAAATGGTTTTAAACAAAAAGAAAAAAAGTTGAACTGACAATAAAATTCTAATCAAATGTTAAAACGAGTAATTTCTTTTAACTAAAAGTAGGAGTTTTAATCAAGTTAGAATTTCGAAAAAAAAAAAAAAAGATTGTGTTATAGGAAATAAATAATATTTTTAGTGAATATATTTATTGTGTAACTAAAAAATACATTCTATATTACACTTAAAATACAAACCGAAGGGAAACCAGAAGTAATAAGTTACAAAATACATATATATTTGTGTTGAAAATCTGATATATAAAATTAAGTGGAGATATGTGGGAAGATTCTCTATATAATTTTTCAAGAACTCACGAAACTGTAAATAATTTTCTTTTCCAGCATTTATAAAGAAGTAACTCTCTTTTAGTTGTGCTTCTATATGAAAGTACTAATTATAAAATGCATGCCCGATATGAACTACTTGATAGATATATTAAATAAGAATTAGGATTCATAATTGACAAAGAATCCAGGAAAAAATATTTCTTACAGTCATCCTATAACTTCTGGGTTTAATAGAAATAGAAAATGAAAATATATATGTAAGTCAAAGAGGAAACAAAAAACTCAAATTTTAACATATTTAAAAGAAAACTAATTTAAAGTTGTAACTTTAATTACAAAATTGTAACAAAAAATAATTTTTAGACTCAATTTTTAGTAATTTTTTCGAAATTAACAAGCTTATAATTACTAAATTTGTAAGTAAATATATATATATATATATATATTTTATAGATGCGAATAGAAAATCAATGAAATATAAATAGTAGTAATTACCTCTAGTCGAGAACCCATGTTATGAACGCACTTAAGTTTTCAAGTTCCAGCTCTAGTTCTTATAAAATTCAATCCATGCTTTACTAATATAATTATAATTTTTTTAATTTAATGTAACTATTACTGTTAAAATCATTTTTTATTATTAAATCTATACTTCTTTATTGTGTAACAGACAAAAATGAAGTTTGTACTATACTTAAAAGATAAATATACGAGTCATATTGATTTATTGTATATCTAAAGAATAAATTCTATATCACAATTAAAAAGATATATATATATTGTAACACCCAAATTTTTTTTTTAATTATATTATTATTATATGAATATAATTATTATTTATGTAATTTTATATTGAATTTAATTTAGTTCATTTTTTTAATAAAAATAATAATAGTAATAATAATAATAAGGGATAAAAATTATTTAGAGATTTAATTGAAAACAATTTTGAAAAAAATAGGTAAAAATTTAGGTTCTGGAGGTATTTTTGAAGAACAAAATAAGAAACCGGTGGTCAAAACGTAATTTAGAAAAATTGTGCCACGTTAGCTGCCCGGTCAGCAGCCCCGGCCAACAGGGATACGCCAGGTGGATGACACGTTAACGCGAGAGGCCACGCGGAAGGGAGCCACGTGGGCGATCCGCGTGCGTGCGATCGAACGGTTGAGATCCGTTCCCGCGTGCACGGACGACCCAGATTGTATCGTGCACGGACAGCAAAGATTGAATCGCGCACGGACGGCCCAGGTTCATTCTCTATTTAATCGCGATCGGATGGTACAGATTAAAAGCGATGGACGGCTGAGATAAAAAATGGATGGGTATAAATAACGTCATCCGCACCCAAACCCTCACCCTAGTCGCCAGAGCCCCATGCCAGAGAAGACAGCCCAGCCACCGAGGAGCCGACCGCCGTACCGGAGCAATTTCTAGCTGCCAAACGAGGTAAAAATTCTATCCTTTGCTCAAAATTTGATTCTAAACCCACCTATGGTCAAATCGGAGCGAAATCACCGGCCAATTGGTCGGAAAACGCCGCTAAAGCCCAACGACGCCACCGCGGGGTGTCTCGATTTTTGCCTCCGATGAGGCCCTTCTCGATTCCCGTTCGATGTGATTTTTGTACCCTTGTGATCACCGTTTTCTCCTCTACAGGTTGACCGAAGAAAAACACCCAACCGCGACGTGAGCTGGAGGAGCCGCCGCACCGGAAAGCCCCACCGCCAGTAAGTTTCGATTTTTTGTATTTTTTCGGCCCACCGATGGCCCTAAGTGTGTTTTCTCATAGGAACCGATGCAAGTTTGGCCGAATTCGGTCGGAAACTGTCGAAAACAGCCAACCCGAGGTGGAGCCGCTGTGCCGAAATTCTGAAATTGGCCGAGTAGGCCCTGGGTATGATTTTTGAGTTATTTGGGACATGTGTAGGTACCGTAAGCGCGTTTCAGTTCCCAAAAAAAATTTAGGGAACTTAGGAACTGCCCGTAGGCGTAGTGAGAATCTAGTTTTCGACGTCAAATCAAGTATGACCCCTCACCCTATTTCCTATCATGGAATTGAAGTCTGAATAAATGATAATACTGTATTTTGTACAAATTAAGTAGATATGCATAATTAATTACGGTTGCTAATGGAGCCCAAACCGGACATATTTCTCTGTCAATTCTTATTTGATTTATTTTACAGTTTAAATGAATTGTGGTATCCGGTTTATTTATTTTATGATTTTGTATGCATGTATCACTGCTTACTTTACTACTATTTGATTTTGGGAATCTAAGATATGTTTGCTTTGTTGGATGCACGTTACTTGTGTATGTATTCATGTTTGAGTTGGTAACGAAGACTAAGGACAAAATGGAATGGGATGGGATTTGATAAATAGATAAGATGATAGCCTCACTAGATATCTTGGGAGATGGTGGACGGACCGAGTTCATAGGGAACCCTACCGTGAACGTTGTCTCATACTGGACGGGGTATGGAGACTTGGTCATTTTGCGCCTATACTGGACGGGGTATGGAGACTTGATCATTTGGCGCCTATACCGGACAGGGTATGGAGACAACCCACTTCACCCTTATACCAGACGGGGTATTGAGGTTTATTATTTTGGCGCTCATACCGGACGGGGTATGGGGACGGCACTGAAATTAAACTTGTTAAGGGGAATGGTTCACGTGTAGTGAGGACCCCTATGGATCTCCATGGATACTAGTAGGTTGATAAAAAGGGGCAATTGTTGTTTGATGATTTGAATATAAAAGTATGATATGTGCTATGTTACAGATTATATATGAATTCATAATATTTATAATGTTATTATTTTCGTATGTAGTTTTTATGAATCTCACTGCGGTAAGTGGACAGTAAATAGTTTAATTATTGATAAATGAATTTGTTTAAAATTTGTGCTCCATTAGTTGTTTTTGGTTTTCTACCAACTTTTGCTTCTGTGACGGTGATATAGTGTGATGTCCTTACTGGGTTAGTGTAACTCATTCCTTATTTAACCATTTCAGATCAGGAGGACCTGGTTCCCGAGCCCAATCCACAAGAAGACGGCGAGTAAATACTAGATACTTTATAGTTTCCTTTATTTTTCTTATTTATTGTATTTTCTCAAGAGAACTTATTCTGTGATATTGTTTAGTACTTTTAAGTTATTGTGTAAGAGATGTTAATCTTAATCTTTTATTTCACTTCCGCACTCAGATTATTATATGTATTTTCTTTTTAATTTTCGGAGCCGTTACATATATATATATATATATAGTCTATAAAGCTTCAAAAGTTCAGAATTTTAAATGATTTTCTTATAACAAACAAGAATACAACAGAGGAAAAGAAAAAAAAAATTAACACACATTAACTACAACAACATTCAAAATCAATTGAATTAACTAGTATAGTTACGAACGTGCCAAATCTACTTAAAGATGAAGAAAATTAATCTCGAGTTCATATATTTGACTTCAGAAATAACCTCAAATTTTTCTATGTACTCGTTACTAATCTCATGAACTAAATTGGTTTGTAGATAAAAGAAACGACTCCATTTGATAAGATTATATATATGTATATATTATATGTACTTATTATTATTATTTAATTAACTAAATCAAGTTTAATTTCTAACATTAAAAAAACTAATAGTTTCAGAAGAAAAAAAAAACAGAAAAAAATGGATCCAACTTATCTTTTCTTTTTAACGTATACCTCATGTGATTATATTCCTTTTCAAATTGATATGAAAATCTTCATAAATATGCTATGTGAGTGAAACTCGAAAAGAAACATGGACACGACTTGTATACATATATATATATATATATGTATGTATGTAATGTATAGTACGGAGTTAATTGGCTGGCAGCTTTTATCAATCCGATCACTTCGTGGGGCAATGTCTTTAGAAATATTTGCCTCTCATTCCTGTAAAAATCTTGCTCTCTGCTTATATCGAGTTCAAGAAACACGAACACTATATATATATATATATATATATATATATATATATATGTAATGTACAGTATGGAGTTAATCGGCAGGCACCTTTTGTCAATCCAATCACTCTGTGGGCCAATGTCTTGACAAATATGCGTCTTGACAAATATGCGCCTCTCATTCTTGTAAAAATCTTGCTCTCTGCTAATATCGAGTTCAAGAATCATGGATACAACTTGCACATATATATATATATATATGTATGTAATGTATAGTACGGAGTTAATCGACTGGCACCTTTTATCAATCCGATCACTTCGAGGGGCAATGTCTTGACAAATATGCGCCTCTCATTCTTGTAAAAGTCTTGCTCTCTGCTTAAAACGACAAGTCTTCTCTATTACCTCATGCATTTATCAAAGTTTTAAGATGTGATAGCAGGCATTAATTAGTAATATGTTTTATAATTAAAATAAAACAAATAACTAATATTGTAGATTAAAAAGAATTTAATATTTTAGATATTTATTTTTACATATTATCTACTTTATATAAAAATACAATTTTACTTAAACTAATACTTTTGAATTTTTTTTTTCTTTTGAAAAACCTCCAAACATGGAAATAAAAAGGATGCTTGGTAGCAAGAATACCATCTCAGAAGCAGAAAGTGAAAAAGTTATGTAGCTATGAACCTTGTTTTGTTTCCTATTTTCCTCTTTGCTCTCCTACTTATGGTATTGTTAACAAGGCCACAAAAGAGGAAGGTACCACCAGGCCCTTATAAACTTCCCATAATAGGAAACTTACACCAATTTGGCGATTTGCCTCACCGATTTTTGTGGGATCTCTCCATCAAATATGGGCCTCTAATGTTTATCAAAATTGGCTCTTTATCCACTTTTGTAGTCTCCTCTACTGAAGTTGCAAAAGAAATTTTAAAGGTACATGATCTTCACACTTGTAGTAGACCCAAATTGGTTAACACTCGAAGACTCTCTTATAATTTCTTCGATATTGGCTTCTCTCCATATTCAGATTACTGGAGAGAGTTAAAAAAACTAGTTGTTCATGAGATTTTTAGTATAAAGAAAGTGCAATCATTTCGATTCATTAGGGAAGATGAAGTTGGTTTTCTTTTGGATGTCATCTCCCAAGCAGCATCTTCTGCTGACCGAGTGAATCTCACACATCAAGCATTTGCTTATAGTGCTAGCATAATATTTAGGATGGCTCTAGGCTACAACTTTCGTGGCAGTGATCATGACAATGGTAGTTTTCATCGCTTGCTTAATGATGTTTCTAACTTGATGGGTGAATTCAGTGCAGAAGATTGCATACCATACGTGGGTTGGATCATCGATAGAGTTAATGGTCATCACAAAAAACTTGAAAGAGTATTTCATGAACTAGATACTATCTTCCAAAATGCCATTCATGTCCATCTTCATTCAGAGAAAAACCAGCAAAACAAAAACATTATCAATGTAATGCTAGAATTAGACAAAGATAATCAAGATCGCTCAACTGAACCATTCCTCGAAAGTGATCATATCAAAGCAGTGCTCATGGTATGTTGCTTGTTCAACTATTATATTTTTCTTTATCAAGCATATAACTTTTACATAAGGGGCTTTCTCACTTGTCAATGCTGATTTTTATAAACTATCTATCTTCTATAGTGTCAATCAATTTATATGTTTATGATAATTTTCTAACAGGACATCTTTTTTGGTGGAATTGACACTAGTGCAAATATTATAATATGGGCAATGACAGAACTTATTCGTAATCCCAGAGTGATGAATATCGCACAAAATGAAGTTAGAAGTTGCATTGAAAAGAAAGAAAGAGTTTCAGAAGATGATTTAGAGAAACTTCAATATCTCAAGTTAGTAATAGAAGAGACTATGAGAATTCACTTTTTAGTTCCTTTATTGACCCCAAGAGAAGTCATTTCTCATTTTCAGATAAATGGGTATGACATTTTTCCTAAAGACTTGATAATTATTAATGCTTGGGGTATTGCAAGAGATCCTAATTACTGGGATAAATCTGAAGAGTTTTTTCCAGAAAGATTTATAGATAATCCCGTTGATTATAAAGGACAATATTTTGAATTTCTTCCATTTGGATCTGGTCGAAGAATTTGTCCAGGAATGAATATGGGGTTAGCAATTATTGAGCTTGCACTTGCCAATCTCTTACATTGTTTTAATTGGGAGCCACCAAAGGGCATAAAGAACCATGATATTAGCTTGGATGAAGAAGGAGGTATTACTCTCTTCAAGAAGATGCCACTTGAACTTGTACCAATTGCCTATCCTCACTCATGAACTTCAATGTAGAAGAGTATCCTTGTGGCTATAATATTGCCATATATGTATTTGTACAAATACACGTGTGCTCATATGTATTTTCTAATGTTAAAATAAAAAAAAAAACTATTATTGTAGATGATTTGTTTTTATGATATATTATGAATTAAGAACTCTGGTTGCTCACTTTCACTTAAAAATGAAGTAATTTTTTTTCTCAGCAATGCAGCTACTTCAACTACTCTTTTATTTCAATTCAATTCTTACTAATTAATTAATATATAAAAAAACAAATCATACTTAATCTTAAAATAAATAAATGAATGATAAAGAAGCAACCCTACTGTGTACAGCAGTGACGTTGCATGCTTTGCTGGAAATGAGGCAATATGTTGAACAATTATATCCATATGCACTCTTCACTGTGTATTTAGCAACACATTAGTGGATATTAAAAGAATAATATATTTAGATAATAAGTCTTATTTTTTTCTATGGACAAGATTGAAGAATGCTAGATATATATATATATATATATATATTTTTTTTTTTTTTTCTTTTTCAGGTTTTTGAAAAGTATTTTTCATTATGTGGAGAATTTTGTATCGGCAATATATATATATATATATTGAATATACAACAATGAATATATCGTCACTTTTAGTGATAATATATCAAACTGCTAACTTTCAAATATACTTTTATTTTTTGAGACAAGACTTTCAATTCTTATTACTTCAATTATCTTTTGTCAGTTTACATTTATCACTCTAATCGCATGCATATCGAAAAATAATATAATTGCCTAACTTTTGAAACTTTTTCTAAAGAAAAGACTTGCAATAATTGGTTTAATTTTTGGAAGCCCCGAATAATAGAACTTGGCGTCAAGAGATCAATAAAACTTTTTAATTTACCACATAAAGGAGTACATTATTGTGTGTATCAATATATATATATATATGATATTATTTGAAGTCTTTCATCTTTTTTATTTTGTGGTAAGAATTAAATCATCCTAACTATATTTTTTTATTCCTCAAAATATTGTACAATAAAAATTCATAACTAATGTATTTCTCTCTAAATACTTAAAAAAGTCTTTTTAATCATATACGAACAAATACAAGCAAGATGATAAGAAATCACAAACTTTTGAAGATCATAATGACAATTATAATTGTCAAAATGAATGTAATAAGGTAAGTAATAAACATATCAAACACCCATTTGTGTTAAAAATCTAATTTTGTTTGTCACCATCATTAACCCCAAGTTTTGACATTCCCATTTTTTTTTACTGGAGGTTCAAAGTTAGAAATTTATTTGTTTATATAAAAGTAACTATTTTATTAATAATGAGTAATTTTTTTCACTTTATGTGAGTTCAAATTTTCTTAATTATTTTATCAAAAATTAGCTCTCAAGTTAAATTTTATCCTACTTTACTTAAAAGAAATCTACCTTATTCTTTTTTAGAAACTGACAGTTATCATATTATTATGAAATATGTTATACTTATACAATTTAGAAGCTAAATAA
Organism: Carica papaya; assembly: GCF_054855325.1. Taxonomy (NCBI): domain Eukaryota; kingdom Viridiplantae; phylum Streptophyta; class Magnoliopsida; order Brassicales; family Caricaceae; genus Carica; species Carica papaya. Next base: position 27,849,813 of record NC_142316.1, on the reverse strand, counting down.
TTAAGTACACTATTTTTTATCATATTATATTTTTCTAGTCATTAATCCAATCAATTATTTAAAATAGTGTTTAAATTCTTTTGAAATTTGATAGATCATGCTTAATCACTCAGTCATGTAGAGTAATACAAATTAAAAGTTAAAGATTATATAAACCTAATTATAGTAAAATTAAACCCTAAATAATTTGGATGTAAAGCAAAATAAGGAGATAAGAGAGAGAGAAGGTTTCATATATGATCAAGTAAACCAAAAATTTCCGATAAAAAAAAAAAAGAAAAAATGGATCCAAGTTATCCTTTTCTTTTTTATGTACTCCTCATGTGATTAGATTCGTTTTCAAATTCTTATAAATCTGCTACGTTATGGGACCTAAAAAAGAAACATGGATACGACTAATATATATATACATAATGTATATGTATGTAATGTATAAAATGGAGTTAATTGGCAGGCAGCATCTAACAATTCGATCACTTCGTGGGGCTCTCTCTTGACAAATATACGCCTCTCATTCTCGTAAGAATCTTGCTCTCTACTCATATAGTTAAGTCTCCTGTACTACCTTATGGATTTACCATAAGGATTTAATGTTTTATATATTTATTTTTATATACTATCTACTTTATATAAAAATAAAATTTTACTTAAACTAATAATTTTGAATATTTCTTTTTTCTTAAAAAAAAATCCAAGCATTGGAATAAAAAGGATGCATGGTTGTTAGTACATGTTTATCAAAAGTGGGAAGTGAAAAAGTTAGGTAGTTATGGATTATGTTTGGTTTCCTTTTTTCCTCCTTGCTTTCATACTCATCATCTTGTTAACGAGACCACAAAAGAAGAAGGTACCACCAGGCCCTTCTAAGCTTCCCATAATAGGAAATTTACCCCAATTAGGTGACTTGCCTCACCGATCTCTATGTGATTTCTCCTTCAAATATGGGTCTCTTATGTTTATCAAAATCGGTTTTCTATCTACCTTTGTAGTCTCTTTTGCTGAAACTGCAAAAGAGATTTTTAAGACCTATGATCTTCATACTTGTAGTAGATCTAAGTTTATTAGCACTAGGAGATTCTCTTATAATTTTCTCAATATTGCGTTTGTCCATATTCAAATTACTGGAGAGAGTTAAAGAAATTAGTTGTTTGCGAGATTTTTAGTATCAAGAGAATACAGTCATTTCAATTCATTTGGGAAGATGAAGTTAGTCTTCTTTTGGATGTCATCTCCCAAGCAGCATCTTCTTCGAACCCAATCAATCTCACACATCAAATATTTACTTACAATGCTAGCATAATATTCAGGATGGCTCTAGGCTATAACTTTCGTGGTAGTGATCATGACAAAAGTAGTTTTCATCGTTTGCTTCACAATATTTCTAGCTTGTTGGGTGAATTCAGTGCAGAAGATTATCTACCAAACTTGGGTTGGATCATTGATAGAGTTAACAGCCACCATGAAAAGCTTGAAAGAGTCTTTCATGAACTAGACACCATCTTCCAAAATGCCATTTATGGACATCTTCATCTAGAGAGGAACGACCAACAAAATAAGGACATTATCGATGTGATGATGGAATTAGATAAGGATAATCAATATCACTCAAATAAATCATCCCTTCAAAGTGATAATATAAAAGGATTACTCATGGTATATTATTTGTTCAAGTATTTGTACTTTTCTTTATCATGTATATAAGGGGTTTTGTCACTTTTCTGTGTTGATTTTTATTAAAATATCTATCTTCAACAATGTTAATCAATTTATATCTCTTTGATATTTGTGTAACAGAACATCTTCTTTGGTGGAATTGACACTAGTGCAAATACTGTGATGTGGGCAATGACAGAGCTTATTCGCAACCCAAGGGTAATGAAGATTGCATAAGATGAAGTTAGAAGTTGTATTGGGAAGAAAAAAAGAGTCTCAGAAGATGATTTAGATCAACTTCATTATCTCAAGTTTGTAATAAAAGAGACTATGAGAGTTCATCCTGTGGCTCCTTTATTGGCTCCAAGAGAAGTCATATCTCATTTTCAGATAAATGGATATGATATTTTTCCTAAGGACTTGATAATTGTTAATGTTTGGGCAATTACAAGAGATCCTAACTATTGGGACAAATCTGAAGAATTTTTTCCAGAAAGATTTATAAATAATTCAATTGATTTCAAAAGACAACATTTTGAATTTCTTTCATTTGGATCTGGTCGAAGATTCTGCCCAGAAATGAATATGGGACTAGCAATTGTAGAGCTTGCACTCTCCAATCTCTTGCATTGTTTTTATTGGGAGCCACCAAAGGGCATGAAAAATTATGATATTAGTGTAGACGAACAACGAGGTATTACTCTCTTTAAAAAGATACCTCTTGAACTTATACCTATTAATTATCCTGACTCATGAGCTTTAAGGAAGAGTAAGTAGTTTTTTATTTATTACTTGTTTTGTAATGCTCTGTGTGTGTGTGTGTGTGTATTATTTGAAATTAAAATATGCAAGAATTCTGTTGTAATAAATTACTTTTATGATATGATAGAATAAAAATTCTCTTTTTTGTTCGTATTAAAAGGAAAAAAAAAAGATATTTTTCACTCTTCTTTTAGTTCAATTCAATGATTATTAATTTTGTTTTATTTTATGTAGTAATTTATAACTTAAAAATTAAAATTATAGACACTACTAAATACCATATCTAATTTAGAATTAGCAAATAGATAATACAATTCATCGCGCATAACAAAATCATGTGCAAATTATATCATAAGTAATTTTTTATATTTATTTTTTCAAAAAAAAAAATTGTCCTTGACATGAATAGAGTACAAATCTATTAATTATTTTAAAAAGAAAAATTAATCATGAGCCTTAAACATGACTTTATAAATATCATATAATTACTTATACTAATTAATTTTATATCTCAAATTGTCATTTGCTTTTGAATTACTAAATAAATTAATAAATCTACATAGAGAAAAGTGCTTATGAAAAGGTCATACACTACAGTAAATGATAAAATATGTACGAAATTAAAATCACACTGACTTTATATGGAAAATAATATATAAAAGAAACATATATTATATTTAATTTTAAAATAAATAAATGAATAATACAAAGAAGTAGAGCAGTGAGGTTGCATACTTGGCCGTTTGAAATGAGACAGCACGTTGAATATCATATCCATGTGCACTTTTCGTTGTGTGTATTTTAGCAACACAAAACTGGGTACTAATTGCATCTTACTTGGATTCTATTTTGTCAGTTTGCATTTATCACTCCAATCGCACGCATATCGAAAAAGAATTGTTCAACTTTTGAAGCTTTTCTAAGGAAGGACTTGCAATAATAGAACTTGGCCTCAAGGGATCAATACAACAAAAGTTCAGCCACTTTCCATTCTCCATTTACTGTATCAAGTAATACAATTATTACGTTGGATACCCAACTAATATCTGATAATTTGTATTATTTATTCTTAGTTTATGATTAAGATTAATATAAATGATATCTGGTTCGCGTGCTTATTTGCATGTTATGAAAGTATTTCGGTTGAGAAAAAAAAATATTTCAAAACTGTAATTATGTAATTGATGTAGCAATTATATTTTATTTTTTATTTCTTTAAATTATTAAGTTATCGTTAAAAAAATTATAATATGTAGGATTATAAAATAATCTATTTGATATATTTGTATTTTAAAAATTAAATTTAAAATATATTTAACAGTTAATTTTTAAATTAAAATTATTTAAAAATATGAATATTATATGTGTATCTATACCAAAATTAACATTTGTTAATCAATTTTTTTATCAACAGAATGTATAAATAAATTAAATAATATTTATATTAAAATTTTTTTAAATTCCCTCAAAAGTTTTCTCTTTTGGTGTGCGGCTAGTCTTTTTTTCTCTTCTCCTCTTCACTAATAATTATTTTTGCAATCCCCACTCATATATATATATAGCCACTATGGGTGGTCATGAAGTCCTTTTTGACTTCTTCCTGTAGAGGTTCAAATCAATTTGGTATTATCTCCCTTTTTTATTTTCTTTTTCTTTTTAACACCCAATTATATACATATATATCTCATATATATATGTTGTCTTTTCTAATTATTATTATTTAATAAAATAATTTTACAAATTAATTCAATTTCAAATTAAATTTTATAATACACATATTATATTATTATATTAATAATATAATAACAAAAAATATAAATATTAATTTTTTATTTCAAAAATAGAAAAATTTAATTTGTCTCTAATACTAATTATATCCTCAGTACTATCAAATAATATAATAATATTTCATTTAGACCAAAAATATTTGTTTCTTGAACCTCAACCATTGGAGATTACAACTTCTTGTCATCTTCAAAACATCTAGTTCTTAAAGATATCCATCCAAAATCATCTCCAGATCAACTTCATCTGTTATTTCCTCCCCACCACACTCATCTGTACTGACTCACATTTGCGATGTTATCTCCTCCAGATTGTCTATCTCCAGCAGACTTCATCTTTATCTCAATAACTCAAGTATATTTATCTTATCTTACTTTCTAACTTCAATATTATCCAACAATGTACTATTTAAACAACAATATCTTCAATGAGAATATAACACAATTTCTACTTTATTTCTGGGTTCATAACATAGTATTAGAGCCATCATAGAACACAGAAAAACAATGGCTTCTTCCGATCAACTCTTCATCTCTGCTTCCTTAAACAACACTCCCATAACCACTCACCATTCCTTATCTATCAAATTAAATCCTAAAAACTACTTGGCATAGAAAACTCAGTTCATGCCTATCCTAAACTATCAAAATCTCAAAGGCCTTGTTGATGGAAGTGAATCGGCACTGCTCGAATTGCTAGTCACTAATGAACCTCCCACCACCACTGATAATCCTACATATCTTGCATGGTTTCAGAAAGATCAAATGCTCCTTTCGTGGCTTCTATCTTCCTTATCAAAAGAAATTTTTTTATACATTATTGGTCTCACTTCCTCATTTTTTGTTTGGAATGCCTTAGCAACTGCATTCGACTCTGTATCTCAGAACTGCCAACTTCAATTATATATTGAGCTGCAGGACCTAAAGCGGAATGACCTATCAATTTCACAGTTTCTCTACAAAGCTCAAGCCTTGGCTGATAAACTTGCATCCACTAGTCGTCAACTTTCTTCTGCAAAGTTCAAGCAGAGTTCAACGCGATTATTTCAGGAATTTCATGGAATCATCACTGCACTTAATATGAAACCTGAACCAATATCATTCCATGAGCTTTATGGGCAGCTACTTGCTCACAAAATTATAATAAAAAGCACTTAGGACGCACCGATTGCCAATATTGTTTACACCGCCAGCTCTCACAAAGTTGATAAAGAACCATCTCAATCGTCCTTTAACTACAACATGTCTGTTCAATCCAAACGGATGGGACCGTGCCGGATTTGCGGCTACCGAAATCACACTGCTGATAGATGTTGAAAAAGGTATCATCCACGACATCCTGCTTTAGCACAAGCCCACTGCACTTATGGTAATCCTGGATTAATTTCAAGCATTCCCCATCACAACCCCCAACCATACCAAGGTGCTCAGTATCTGTCGTGGAATTCAGACACAGCAGCCTCCCACCATATAACTCTGGACATTACTTTCCTCCATATTGCCAATAATTATAATGGTGATAATCAGCTCAAACTTGGTAATGGCCAAGATATGCAAATTGCTCACTCTAATTTTGCTACTTACTACTCTTTTTCCCATGCCTTTTACCTCAAAAATGTTCTCCATGTACCCAAAATTACACAATCTCTACTGTCCTTCAAAAATTTACACATGATAACAATTGTTTCTTCGAGTTTTAGCCCTCACATTTTCTTGTTAAGGATCAGGTAACCAAGAAAGTTCTTCTCTACAGACCCAGTAATAATGGTATTTATGAACTGCAACCACCAAGGAAGCAAGCATATGTCAGCATCACTTCCACCTTCATTGATTGACACTCCTGGCTTAGTCATCCTCATCATAGTATTGTCTCCTCTATCCTCAAGTCTCACAAGCTACCAAGTTCTCACTTCTCCACTTCCAACTCTAGTCAGTCTTATCCTATAAAAAAAATTATCTTGTTTAACTTTACATTCCATTGTCCACAAGAGTCTGGTGCCCTTTGAGTTAATCTATTCCGATGTATGGGGTCCGACACCATCTCTTTCGAGTCAAGATTATAGGTATTTTGCCATTTTCGTTGATGATTTTACACATTATACGTGGATGTACTTTTTAAAAAATAAAAGTGAGCTTTTATCAAAAATTTTTGAGTTCAATGCCTATGTTGAATATCAATTCAATTCCAAAATTCAATCACTACAATTAGACTTTAGGGGTGAATATCAAAAGGTAAACCAATTCTGTAAAATAAAGGGAATCACTCATCGTTTAGCTTGTCCTCATACGCATGAACACAACGGTTTATCAGAAAGAAAATTTGGTCATATTACTGATATGGGTCTCACTCTCCTTGGTGACTCAAATTTTGCCCTTCGATTTTGGAAATTTGCATTTGAGACTGCAGTTTCTTTAATCTATATACTACCTATCAATGTGTTAAATGATTCCTGTCCATTCACCATGCTTTTTGGTTTTGCTCCTCTTTACCAAAACCTAAAAATCTTCACGTGTCTCATCTTTCCTCTCCTCAGACTATATAATTGTCATAAGTTTTCATATAGGTCCAGTCTTTGTGTTTACTTAGGCAATTCCCCCTCCGATTCTAGTTTCTGTTGTCTTGATCCTTCATCCAATCGTCTATATATATGTCGCTATGTTAAATTTAATGAAATAGTCTTTTCATTTAAAATCTCTTCATCCTCTATTCCTTCCACCTCTCTAGGTGCTGCAGATGCTTCCTCTCCTTGGTTAACAATTCACACAAGTAACTCCCCTACACTTACCCCCCATATGTATCCCTTCCCTCTGATCTCTCCCCTAACCATTCCTCACCAACTAGACATCCTCTCTCTGATTCATTCCTCCACCTCACCCACTACCATGCCTCCCATTCCCCTTACAGTTGATCTCACCTAATACAATTCAAATACAAATCCCCCTACTTCTCCCCGGCATACCCACCCTATGAAACTTCGCCCTTCTATCATGATCCGTAAACATATCGCCTACCTTGCCAAACACTTTCTTAAACCAAACTCTCTTCAGACTGAGCCTCAAACTTATCAACAGGCCTCTCGTTACACAGAATGGAATGTTTCCATGAAGTCTGAGTTTGATGCATTGCAATCTACCAACACTTAGTCACTAGTACCCAGACCCACCTACAAACATGTCATTGGAAGCAAATGGGTGTTTCGCATTAAAAGAAAATCTGATGGCAGTATTGATCGTTACAAGGCCTAGTTAGTCGCACAAGGTTTCTCCTAGTAACCTAGCCTTGACTACAAGGAGACATTCAATCCTGCTGTAAAAGCTTCCACCATCAGAATTCTGTTATCTCTTGCCTCTACTTTCAAATGGGACATTCAACAACTGGACGTCTCGAATGCATTTCTCTATGGTACCTTGGAAGATGAAATTTATACAGAGCAACCTTTGGGTTTTGAATCTACTGCTCATCCTTATGTTTACAAATTACAGAAGTCACTCTACGGTTTGAAGCAAGCCTCGCCGGCATAGTTTACTAGGCTAAGTCAGTTCTTAATCTCGATTAGCTTTCATGTCTCCAAGGCTGATACCTTCTTATTCATCTATCATCATGGCACTGATAAACTCTTTCTCCTAGCATATGTTGATGACTTAGTTATCACCAGCAACAATTATAATGTCATTCGCCATATCATTACATCCTTCAAGTCTGAATTTTCCATACGCAATCTTGGACGACTAAATTACTTCTTGGGTATTAAAGTTAACTATGAGCATAATGGGCTGCTCCTCACTCAAACCAAATATATATATGATCTCCTCTCAATAACAGGCCTTGAAGATGCAAAACCGTGTCCAACACCAATGATTGGCTCTCCTATACTATCTAAATCTATGGGAACTTTACGTTTGGATGGCTTTATGTATTGTTAGGTAGTTCGGGCCCTTTAGTATGCAATCATCACCAGGCCAAACATTAGCTACTCAGTTATTAAATTATGCCAGTTTATGCATACTTCAACATATATACACTAGAAAACCATTAAACGAGTCCTGCAGTATCTCAAGTACACAGCCTCCCTTGGTTTACTTCTCTCATGTGACACATCTTTTGATTTCCATTGCTTCGTGATAGTGATTGGGGTGGGTGCCCGGGTGATCAGCATTATACCTGTGGATGTACAATTTATCTTGGCAAAAATCTTATATCTTGAGTTGCTAAAAAGCAACCGACAATAGCTCGTTCTTTCACTAAAAACAAATACAAAGCTATTGTTAATGCCACTTTGAAGCTCCTGTGGCTTCAGAGTCTGATGCATGAACTTGGATTTCCTTCCCTCAACAAGTCAACCTTATGGTGCGACAATATTGGTGTCATCTACCTATCTGCAAATCATGTCCTTCATGCTCGCACTAAGCACATTGAACTTGATTACCATTTTGTTTGAAAAAAGGTAGCAAACGACAATCTTCTTGTTTGTTTTCTGACAACTAAATATCAAATCACAGATGTCTTCACCAAGCCCCTACTTCGAGATCGGCTTTTATTTATTAGAGATAAACTTCACCTACAATCCTTGAAGGATGGGCTTGCCAGGGGGTGTTAAAGATATCTATATGAAATCATCTTTAAATCAACCTCATATGCTATTTCTTCTCCAACACACTCATCTGTACCAGCTCACGTCTGCGATGCTATCTCCTCCAGATTGTCTATCTCCTCAAGACTTCATCTTTATCTTAATAACTCCAATATATTTATCTTATCTACTCTACACATATCTCATCCTATTTTCTAGCTTCAATATTATCCAATAATGTACTATTTAAACAACAATATCTTCAATAAGAATATAACACAATTTCTACTTCATTTCTGGATTCATAACACTAGTAAAGGTTGTTCAACTTGTTTCTCATTATCATCTTGTTGTATTGATTCATTAGTTTTTTTAAAATTCATCAAGTTCAATTCTTTCACCATGATTTCTTTCTAAAAGAAATTTTCTTTTCAAAAAGGTTACTCTTATGGCCACAAACAATTTATGATCAGATGGGTGATAAAAATAATATCTCATTGTTTCTTTAGGATACTCAATGAATCTGCACTTATCAGATCTTGAGTCAAGCTTATCAATTTGCAATCTCTTAACATAAGTTGGATAACCTCTAACTTTAACATGCTTAAGGTTCGGTTTACGTTCTTTCCATATCTCATATGGTGTTGTAGAGACTGATTTAGTGGGTACTTTATTTAGCAAATATGTTGTAGTTTTCAAAGTATATCCTCATAAATTAATTTAAAGATCTATAAACCCATCATTGTTCTCACCATATTAAGAAGGTTCGATTTCTTCTTTCGGACACACCATTGTGTTGTGGTATTTTAGGAGGGATCCACTATGAGAGAATCTCATTCTCTTTGAGATATCCAATAAAATCATCACTAAGATATTCTCCTATTCTATTAGACCTTAGCACTTTAATACTTTTGCAATCTGTTTCTCAACTTCACTACGGAATCTTTTGAACATTTAAAAAAACTTAATATTTCGTAAAATACACAAATCTATATCTTGACATATCATTAGTGAATGTGATAAAATAAGAATATCCTCTCCTGGCTTGAATTTTCATGGGGCCACAAAGATCAATATGAATTAGTCTTAATAATTCAGAAGTTCTTTCTCCACTTTCAATAAATGGAGATTTGGTCATTTTTGCTTTAAAACAAGATGCACAAGTTAGATATGATTCATAATCGTATTTGTCAAGGTAACCTTCTTTGTACAACTTGCTTATTATTTTATCTTCAATATTACCAAGACTACAATGTCAAAGATATGTATGATTTACTTGATCATCTCTTTTTTTTCTTAAGACTAAAAACATATAAAATTAAATTTTTATTCGTAAAGACCCGGAACTTAAAAGGAAATAAAGTCATAAATTAAATACGGAAGCGAAATAATAGAGTTTATGGTTTACATTCCTTACACAATAATTTAGAATGCCCAATAGAATTACGTAAATATCTCTTCTAAAAGAATAAAAGAAAATCAAATAAATAAACAAAATACAATATACTGAGCATTCTAGGACAACTTTCACTAGTTTTTGAAGGGAGTCCAGATTGTGAACTATTCACAACACTCTTATTGATCGGGATCTGGGTCTTGATCCTCTTAATCTCAAATAGTTAATGAAACGGTGAGTTATACTAATCCAGTTAGAATATCACACTACTCACCAATACAGAAACTCAAGGTTGGTAAAAATCATAAAAATAACCAATGGAGCTCTTGATTTAAGTAAATTCATTTATTATAAAAAAAATTATTTATTGCATATATTCACCATTGCGAGATTTACAAAATCGACTTATAGAGATAATAACTCAAATAACATTCTAATATCATATTCAAATAAGTAAGAATAATAACTTTTCCTTTTTATTTGCCTATTGGTATCCTTGGGGGCCCATAAAAATGTTCCGTTACGCGTGAACTAATATCCAACATTATCAACTAACCAGCCGTCCTCATACCCTATCCAATATGAGCGCCAAAAATACCATCCCTCGTATGAGGGTAAATCAGGCCATCCCCATACCCCATCCGGTATGAGCACCAAAAATACTATTCCTCGATACCCCGTCCGATATGAGGCAACGTTCACAATAGAGTTTCCTATGTACCCAGTCCGTCCACTATCTCCCAGGATATCTAGTAAAACTACCATTCATTAATTCACATGACCAAATAATTTTTTGTTTGCATATTAATTTTCAATTTCACAAATCAACCTTAAATCACACACGACAAGCAATATATATATATATATATATATATATCAAGGAAGCACAATTGAATCATTTAACCATTACAGTATATCATCATGTATTTGAAGCTGTAAATTCACCAATCAATTAAATATGACAAATAAATAGCTAACCGATTCCTGCTCTATTAGTAACTACTAATTATTCTCAAAGTTTTTAAAATTACACAAAATACTATATTATCGATTATTAAACTTCAATTCCATAACAGAGAATAAGGTGAGAGATTCTTACCCGAATCGGTGTTGGAAACATCAAACTTTCTATTACGCCTACTGGCAATTCCTAGGTTTTCTGAATTTTTCTGTAGAGATTAAAACATGCTTCACGTACCTAAAAATATCCTAAAAATGTAAAATCGGTGTTAAAAACTTTTTCCGACCAATTTTGAGATTCCGACACAGCGGCACCACTGCCACAGCAGTGGTTTACCTCGGCCTGGTCATTTTTAGCCTGTTTTGTTTTGTTTCGGCCGATTTTATATGGGATTGTATGGGATAGATAAATCAATCTTCCAACTAATCTTTAATACATTTCTTTATTTATTAGCATATCTTTCTCCACTATTCCTAATTTGTGATTAGGATCAACAAGAGTGTTAACTTGTTTGCATGTTAGCATGCTAGTGTTTTTTAACAAGTTATTAATGTATTTCTGTTGAGAACTTAAAAAATTCAAATTTACAGTAGACAACTTCAATTTTTAAAAAATACTTCAATTTACTTAGTTTTTTTATTTTAAATTCTTTTGGTAGATATTATTTTAGTTTTCATTATTTCTTCTCATTATTTTCTATTAGAATAATGTCATCAACGTATACTAGGAGAGTTATAACTCCTCTTATCTTTGAGTATTTGATGAAAAAAGTGTGGTCTCCTTGAGCATATTTAAATTCCATATTTATTATTACCCTTGTTAACCTATCAAAACATGTTGTTGGTGATTGCTTAAGTTCATATAAAGCCTCATTTAGTTTATATATCTTATTTGGTCATACTCTTCTATCAAAGCTTGGTAAAATATCCATGTAAATTTCTTTTTCTAATTCTCTATGCAAGAAGACCTCGTTTACATCAAACTATTGTAATTGCAAGCCAAAGTGGGTTGCTAATGACAATAAGATTCACATAGTATTCATCTTGATTATTTGTGCAACTATCTCATAATAGTTTATTTAATATATTTGTGTATACTCTTTTTCTACCAATCTCATTTTATTTCTCTTGATTATATCAAATGTTTTATTTTTTAATTAAAAACTAATTTGGATTCCACTTGTTTCTTACATTTTTGGTAAATCCATCATTTCCTAAGTTTGATTCTTTTTAAGTAATTGCATCTCTATACTTATAACATTTTATTTCATTTTTTATAGGATAATGCCTCAAATATTGTGTTAACGATATACTCATTATTTAAATTTTTAAAAAAGAATTATATAAGTTAATGAGTACTTATCAAATGATACAAATTATGAAATAAAATACAGAAAATATTTAGTGCATTCTCTTGTACTTTTATGACGTGCAATATATGTATCATTATTGGATAATTATATAAGTTTTACAGGACTTAATCTCAGTTTCAAGATCAATGTCAAATTCTTGGACTTGCTTTATCTCAGTATTCAACACCTTCCTTTTCATATACACATGAGAAAACCTAGAGTCTAATATGATCTATTAAGATGATGGATTTTGAAGGGTTCCTTGTGGTAGTGAGTTTTTGCTAGGTTTTGAATGTTCTCTTATGGTGGTAGGTTAAAATCCATTCTAAATTTTATATCCTTATCTTATAATACAAACTCCTCCTAATAATAAGATTAGATAAAATAGAATTTTTGTTCAATAAATGCGACACCATAGATATATAGAATTTTTAAGTGGGTGGATGATAACATTTGTACCTATTTTGAAATAAGGAATATACCATAAATAGACGTTTCAAAATCGAGGGATCAAGTTTCCATCTTTGGTGAGAATAAATATGAACAAAGGCAACATATCCAATATATCTGATGGATTAGATGATTTGTGATACTTACTGCTTGATAAAATTATTGAAATGTTTTAACTTTTGAAATAAAAAACAATCGTAGGCAGACGATTAAAAATATAGGTGACAATAAAGACGAGTTCAACACAATGTTGTTATGAGACAATAATTTAGAAAAGAAAAGCTTTGGTAGTGGTTAAAATATTACTATTTTTTTGTCTTTTGTTGTAGGTATGGACATAAGATTATTCATGAAAGATTCGTTCTTGATAGAAGAATGATGAAAGTGTATAATTAAAAACATATTTGGCACTCTCGATAGGAAATTTCATTATGGATGTTCCATATTGTGTCTTTATCATTTATAGAACTGAAATATGATATGGGTAACATCATATTTGGCTTTTAGTAAGAAATAGTACAATCATCAATAAACGGCACAAACCATCGAGTCTAAAAAATAATATGTATGTGAACTAGTCCCCAACTATCATTGTAGATTAATGAAAACAAAACTAAAATTCGTTTGTTACTAATGGAAAATGTCATACACTTAGATTTTATAAACTCACATATATCACCGTATAAATTTTTGTATTCCAAATTCTTAAATAATGAGGAAACTATCACCTTTAAGATGGAGAATGATGGGTTCTCAAGTCTTTCATGGTAAAGCTAAATCTTGTATTTGAGGTCAATGCTAATAGCCAAATCTTATATTTTGTAAATTCACATATGTCGCAGTATAAATTTTAATATTTCATATTCTTAGAAAATGAAGGAAACATCATCTTTAAAATGGAGAATGATGAGTGTTTAGGTCTTTTATGGTCAAACCAATCTTGTGCACGAGTTCGATAATAATAGCAAAGAATGATCCCCAGGTGCCTTCAAGAAGTAGAAAATGATCCCCGAATTGCAGTCCTAAAGTCACAATGAGAAAAACAAAATATTATTTGACAATTTAAGTTGTGTGATAATTTACTTACTAATACAAGATTAGTACGTCATTTGAAGATATTTAATATATTTTTCATTATAATGGTAGGACTAAATTTGATATCGTCCTTGCCTCCAAAAGTATTAAGGAAACCATCTCAAAATAACAACCTTTTTATTATTTGGATATGAATGTTTTACATAAAAATATTTATAATTATTAATTTTATGATTTGTAACTCTTGAGTCTATAATTTAAGAGTTTTTAAAGGATTTATCTAGAACATTTAGTATCTGAAGTAAATTTAGAGTCTAACTCTTGATTGAAAGACAGATTCAATTTAAGCCTAGAAAAATAAACAAAGTACTGATTTATTAGTACATTCAAAGCCAAATCTCACATGAACTCAATAAGCCAAACTGCAATATATTATGTTTTTTTATACAGTTTTACGTTGGTTCAGAACTAGCATTTTTATTTTTAAATTATAAATTTAGTATCTAAAATTATAAAATTATTTCGTAATATGATTTTTTTTAAAATAATTTTTATTTTTAGAAACAGTTATTTGGGTGAGAAAAAAAAATTATTTAAGAAGATACAGAGTTTCAATTAAACGCAATTAGGATTCATTATTGAAATAATCCATAAACTTAAAAATAACATTTTAAGTTTAAGTACTAAGGAAAAAATTTTAGACTTAATTATGATATGAGGTTATAAGATTATAATACAAGAACTAAAATAATATTCTTTAAAAAAAAAATTAGCAAATGTATCATTTGGAAGTCAGTAGTTTTCTTTTATGTTTTATTAATATGGCAACAAAGAATCCATTTAAAATAAACAGTAATAGCTATCCTCTTACAACTATCACAAAACAATCATCTATCCATCTCTAATCTAGAACCCATGATAAGGAAGCAGACAGGTTCTGTAGTTCTTGTAGTAGAATTCAACCCATGGTCTTACTAACATTCTTAGAGCTCTTCTCAAACCTAATGTCACTCTCATTGTTATAACAATCTTTTATGATCAGACTCATACTTGTTACTATAATTAAAAAATGAATTTTAAGCAATATGTATGATACAATAAAATTGATTACTCATTTAAGAGCATTTACATATATATATAGAGTAAAGGAGAAAACCAAAAGACGACACTTAAGTATCTATAACTACGTCCAAAACTAATGGAATTAATGAGTAATGTTAGCAACTTATAAGAAAAAATCAACCAAAAAGCTGCAGCCAGGTGCCAGAACCCTAATTACATTATCAGTTTAACTAGAAACTGACAACATTATTCTCTTATATGTAGATGTCTCCATTGACTCCTTTATTTCTATCATGAACCAAATTGCTTTGTGGATGAAAAAAGCAACTCCTTTTACAATAAGATTCATTGCTACGAAGGAGTCTACATTACAGGATGATATGAAAATAACCATTTGATATCGGTTGAAAAATGCCCAACTCAATGTGTATGTGTGTGTACAACTTGTAGGACATCATATTGGTAAATTGGTAACAAAACCGATGACCAAGTGTCATGCATATCCCTTAAAAACAACTCTGTTGCAGCACGTCTTCTATCCTTAATAACACTAGCACATGCGTTCTCAATTGTATACGCTTCATTGTCCGTAGATTTTATCATTTTGTTGCTATTACTATCAGTCAGAGTCTACTTTCAACCGGTAACATGTTAAAGAGACATAAGTGGATCCTAGGAACTTTTTGGGCATGAAGCTGCAGTGTAAACTGCCTTGAAAAGAATGGATTTTGTAAGTTTCACGAGGTATAAACCCCTATTAACGAGGGTTGACTTCTTCACAGGTTTTTCCAGAACATTTGTTTTCTCTAGGACTTGCTTTGATGAAGAATGATTCTTTTTCAATCTTCTCTTTTTAGTGACAGGAATTGAACTATCCTCGTGATTATTGAGGCTGAATTGTTGATAGATTATTTTATTTAGGATGTTCTGACTTTTTCCTAGAAGAATATCTATCACATTACTTTCTGTTAACGAGGAAATTGCTCCATTTAAAGTATCTAAAGACCCACACATAATGGTTGTAAAAGTGGGAAGAAGATGGGCATTCCTGTCATTGATCAAGGTCATCTTGGATATGGTCTCCTCTTCAAGTGCAATGATTCCCTTCTAATATTAGTCCATGATCTGGTCATTCAACTTAAAACATTTCCTAACAAGATGGCTGAACAAACAATGGTACCTCCAGTAGTTCGGATCATTGTTTTTGTTTGTTTACTACAGAGGCTTCATTTCATACAATTTAATGAGCCCAACATTATGGAGATAATCGACATTTGAGATACATCAAAATAAGCAAACTGCTATTACTTCTCCCGTTTTTCATTCAAGAAAATATTTTTGCATTATTTGTCCCTTTTTCAGAGTTTTTTAATTTATCATTGTCCTTCCACTCTTGAATAAATATGTTTTGATTCCCAACTAACGGGAACACTTAAACTTCATGACATGAGCTCCAGGAGGTGGGTTCTAGAAGTTGTTGAATTTTCTCTCTTTGAGATATAGCTCAAGCTTTAGTGCCATTTATTGGATGTACTAACTCTTAAGTGCGGAGATTTCTAAAAGGTGTTCCTTAAAGTTAAGGCTTTATGTTTCTCCATCTATGGCTGTAAACAATGACATACTCGTCTTCCGCTATTGGACATTAGTGAATTCAATGATGCTGACAATTTAACTTTCCATTTTTGTCATAATTATATCATAGATTGTTAATATGGAAATATATTTTTGCCATTTTTTAATAAATTCCGACCTTACTCTCTTCAATCAAACTGAAATCTCTATTTAAGTTTTTAATATCATTAACCCTCAATTCAAGAATTGATTAGAACCGTTATTTTACTACACTATTTTCTTCTACATTATTTTACAAATCCATACGTTAGTTTCTTGAAGTAGCATAGTGGAAGAGAAAGGGGGTTAACCATTTAGGAGGATATTGATAGTTATCATCCGAGACAATTCTAGGAGAAAGAAATTATAATATTTCTAATACTATTCTTTTGAGCCTTGTATATTCCTAACATGATTGCCTAAACGCAAAAATCTCTATTAGTTGTGATCTCCTAGTTGCAGTTCGATAATAAAATACAAATCCACATTTTACATGCATTGGTTTTCTCATTGATGAGGTCCAATTTTCATCAGTATTTCATGGTGTATTTACATGATTGTTGTGCATTAATCAGAATTTATTTGTGGCCGGAGTTGATACCAGTTCAATCACCGGGATATGAATTATGCAGAGCTCTCCAAGAAGCCAGGACTAGGGGAACAAAACCCCAAAAGTGGAGTTAGACGAGAGAGAAGAAAGGTGGCACCCAAGATGATATTAATCACCTCACTTCGGTACCTTCAAGCCCCAAATTCTACTCCCAAAAGAATTATGTCCCACTATAAGATCAACTATTACATTTATGCAAAAATTAATTATTCACGTTAATGCTTTTGGAAATTTTGAGAAAACCTAGTTCCTGAGAAAACTCAGAAGGTTTCCTTCTGAGAGAAAAGTCCCATTGGTTTTACAGGGCAGCATCTTGTTATTGCCACTCGATACTGGTGGTAGAAGCTACATAAGGATATACATGGGGACAAGATAGAATCTTGCACTAGCAAACAAATCTCTTATGCTACTTTGACTGAAAATCATCGAGTGGAGCAAAGGAGGGAGGTGGAAACATGGAAGAGATAATTGGTTCTACAGCTACCATCTCTAAGAAAACTGCCCTCCAGCAAATACAACTGAACACATCCAGTGATCAACAGTGAGCTCATGCGTAATGCCAGCCTTACCTTTTTAGGAAGATCGGCTCTTTCATAAATCCTATATTTCTCTTGATTAGTGAAATCCTCTATTTATCTTAATTAGTAAGATATCACCTAGCCCACGTTTTTTTGGGCAATGCAAAAGCTGAAATCTGAAGTGTACCCATACCTTTGTCATGCTTTTTCTTGTAAACAGCATCATGAACAAAATCCTGCCATCTGTCCTGTTCTCGCTTTCCCAGGAAGAATCTTCTTGCCTGTACAAGTATACAGCTATCAATCTGTAGACAATAAGTTCATGTTAGTTACCAAGTTGTGGAATTTAATTCACCTCCTACTTAAAAAAATAATCTAAACCGTATAACCCACTTGCATTCTTGCCGGAAGCACCAACCATTTTTGTACAGAGTTAAATATCTCTGCCTTCATCTTCAGCTTTACACTTACCAGATAATGCAGCACTTTGTAACTGAAATCTTAAAATAATAAAAGAAAAGCACTTTGCTCTGTAATAAGGCATAATTTCTGAGATTAAAAACAAGACTGTTCAAAGGAGGGATTGGGGGTCGAAAAGGGAGCAAGGGTATCATATAAACTATTACATTCAGCAGCTCATACTATCAAAACTGTAAACAAATGCCCTTAAGCTTATATCCTAAACCGCATTACTAATAGAGAAAGGATATTAACCAGAGGAGCCAAAGCCCAAAATAAAACAAAGATGTAACATTCTATTTGATAAAACTATCCTAAAACATCAACTTCTTATCATGAAGGGTTTACAAAATTGACTCACTTTCTCCAAAAAAAGTGCCATGTGGAATAGTATGGAGAGAATTCACAATAGAACCATTGTTGAAAATATGAAGACACTATAAGGTGGCATTTCTTAAATGTTATGTATCAAAGGTTCACATTAAATACAAAAAAAGGGGGGAAAAAAAATGTGTAGTATAATCAGATAAGTGGCTCAGAAAGCTCCATTTCATTTGAAATTTGCTGCTGTGTTTCCGACCTCTGGAATCCCACAAAGTCCAGCCCAAGCCATTGCCAAGGCCAGCACACATATCTAGATCTGTTAAGTCCCCTCGTATCTCCCCGGGATTCAAGTTCTTCAAGCTGATGGCTGAGCTCCTCCACTCTGTCCCTCAGTCTTGACGCCCTTATATCTGCTAATCTCAAAGATTTCTCAGCTGCATCTCTAGCAGCCATGGCTGCAGCTGCAGTTTCTTCCTTAAATTTTACCTTCTTCTCTGATTCCAACATAGCTTGCTTTGTTTCTTCAAGCTCCTGTCTAAGTGCTGACAACTATTTACCAAAAATTGAGTCAGGCTAAGCTCATAATTATTTTGGGTAAAAATAGCAAGCAGCATCATGTACGTAAAGACCAAAAGTGTATTATTTCAGATGCTTGTATTCCAGGTAATATCTGAATCCAACACCCCCAATGGTGAATATTAGGAAGAACTGTCAAGTAATTAGGATTACACTATATTTGGAACAAATCCAAGATTTTGTAAACTTCATCTGTAAACTCACACTTGATCCAATTATGAAATAAATTAATTGTATTAGGATGACAAAAAATTAAAATTAAATGAAATTTCATGTGACCAGGAATGACAAATTCCAATTTTTTATCAATGTTAATCATTTAAGGAAGAATTTAACTATCTTATAATTGAACTAAGAGTAAATTTGTAAATAAATTCCACAAAATTCCTATATATTTGTTTCAAACATAGCCTTAATTCTATCATAGACTTTTGCAATATCATCTAAACGCTTCCGATTCCTTTAGATGATGCTTCCCATAGCTTATTTTTTGGTCACAGGGAGATTATAACTCTTAAAAAGCTTAGAATATTTGGTAATCAATGAAGAACTTAGCTTATAAGCTCTTGCAGAGTTGATGAGTTGGCTTTTTCTAAGAGTTTATCTTTAATAAGCAGGTGCAGAATAAGGAAATGATACCCTCAGTTTTGAATAGAGATAATACTTCAAATGCCTCTGTACTATTTGAAAATGTCCAGATTGACCTCCGTACATTTTTTCAGTTGAAATGCAACCTAAAGTTCTAAATTTGGTCTAGATTGGACCTCACATTTAATGGAGTTTGTAACCCTGTTAGACAGATGCCCGCGAGGCAATCGATGTGTCCACGTGGGCATTACATGTGAAAAAAAGGCCAGTATGGCAGATATGTGGCTGCCACACTGGCATCCACTTCTTCCCCTTTCTTCTTACCTTCTGCTCCTTCCTTATTTCCCTTTCTTCATCCATATTGTCAACCATTGGCAGCTGATCTTTGACTGGATGTGGCTGCAGCTCATCTTGTTTCAGCAGCGGTGCAGCTCCTCCACCTCCACGACCTGCCATGCTTCTCTCTATTTTTTCTTATTTCTTCTTCCTTCCATAGAGACCATCTAGACACCTCACTTAATCCTCACACAGAAACAACAAAAATTGTTAATCTCAAAAGATCCAACTTCTGCAAATCTCTAAAACTAAAAAACCCAGAATATAAAGAAAAAGGCAGCTTCTGCAAGTCCATCTTGGACAACGCCCCAAGGTCCACTGGTGCGTAAACACAGCAGGTGGAGATAGGCAGATTCATCATGCTAATCGTGTGCAAGAATACAGGATCCAAGATAGCTCCAAAACTGTCTTTTCCAGCTCAAATTTTTTCACTATTATTCTCTGTTTTCTTCAGCAAAATGGATTTCAATATGTTAAAGAAATCTTTTTACCCAAGCCTTCATTCATCTTTTTCTTTTGCTACTTTTTGGTTCGGTCCTGCTTCTTACATGAGTCGTGACTCAGCAATTGCAGAACATGCAGATTCTACTTCTCGTTGCTGATTTTTATCTACCCAACTGAATAAATATACTTCCTTTAAAATTGGTTGTAGTTGTGTAGATCAGTTCTTTATGATGAAAGTTTGTTCTTTTAATCACACAATCTTATCCCAGTTGGGTGATGGGTTATAGTTGTTAAAATGGCTATGTCTAGTGCGAAGTTAGTGATGTGAGGTCTTAGCTGAATGTCATTGATTTAGGAAGAGAAGGCTGTCTTCTTCTCCAAGATTTGGCTGGCTGCCACAACTAGATCAATACTTCTTCAATGAAATTCCCTTCTTAATGGTTTTTTCCATTTTTACTAGATGTAGGTGCCTTCTATTTTGGGAAGTGATTATCTTCTTCTTGTCAGCTTTGCTAAAGGATTTGTAAGTCGGAATTGGCAGTGATTCTCTTTGGAGTGCAGTCAAGGTTCAATAATGAGAAGGGAGAAGAAAGGGGAAGAAAACAGGAAGAAGAGAGATTAAAGGGGAATAAGCGTGAAGGAAAGCTGCATTGCTAGACACAGTGTTAGGGAGGAAGAAGAGAGAAGAAAGGGGAAGAAGACAGAAAAAAGAGGAGGAAGTGGGATGTCAACATGGCAACCACATGTCTCCCACACTAGCTTTTCCTTAAACATGATATCCATGTGAACATGCTGTTTGCCACATGAATATTTCTCTAGCGGTGTTAGGAATGTCATTAAATGTTAGGGCAATCTAGACTAAATTAAAACTTTAGGTTGTATTTCAAGCAAAAAAAGTACAGAAGCCAATCTGGACATTTTTGAATAGTAAGGGATCTTTTGGAGTACATATCCTATTTTGAATACTTCACATTTATAACATTTTAGGTAAACTTTTGACTTTCTATTTAATTAGATAATAGTATAGAAGTTATATTTTAACCAAAAAATCTATCAGAGCTTGCTCTTCACTTGATAAGCTTTCTTGGTTTTTAATCACTTTTTTTAGTCAATAAGCTTTCTCTATTTTATTATAAGCCAAACATCCCATTAATATTTTCCCTAACCAAATGAATGCAAAAGTTTGACTTTTGAATTATAATCAGATTTTACACATTTCTTTGGCACATAGGACATGTACAAGACATCGATGAGCCACATAGAAAGATACCCACCTTCCTTTGGCTTTCAATCCCAATGTGAATAACATTATATTCTAAACCTCTTAAAGTAGAAGTTATATAGCTAGTTGGCTCCTACAGATAATTTTCATATAAATCATTCAATATCAGAGACTTAAGTAAACTAAATTGAATTTAACACAATGTTTCCTGAAAGGTTTTACACACATCTGACTTGAAAGCATGTGATTCCTCCCCCACCCCTTGATCCCTTCTAAGCAATTAAAATATATTGGTGAATGTTTCTCCTCATAACAATGCGGTAAAAATGAGACTAGCCACATTTATAGCAAAGTAATTTCCCGCAGACACCATCTGAAGAATACATTGGCCAACCTGATTTGCATACCTGTGACACATACTCCTGTTCAACTGCTCGACCAGCAGCTGCTTCCTGCTCAGCTGCTACTTTCCACCTTGTAATTTCTTCTTCAGCAGCAGCAATGTCCATCATAAGCCCTTCAACCTTTCAAAACAAGTAGACCAAGTTAGAACTCAATGATGCAATTAGGCAGAAAAAGTCCTCTGATGTATGACAAATCATGGACAAATTATGAATACTTTCAGCATTCCCTCATTTTTTGGGTTGAGTGATGCAATTAAACCTTAACTGTCATGCTCAAGGCTTCTTAAGTGTGAAATTTAAGAACCTGAAGTGCCTAAGTTTTTTTCCAGAGACAGATCAATTCTAATTTGTCCTACATTACCTGTACATGGAAGAACTAAGATTCAAATTTATATGTTCACGACATTTTATTCATTACTGTGAAATGGTTTAGAAGGTTAAGGTTCACTTGGAAACTTTTTTCTGGAGGAAAAGAAGTATTATCAACAAGGCACCAAGGGGTGCCACCCAATATAAAAGAACACTTACAAGCCTAGACTAGAAATCAAAATCTCAATGAGGTTCCCCAGATCCTCTTCATAACTAAGAAGCTGACTATTAACCAAAAAATGCTAGCAAAAGATAGCCATAAAAAATCTTATTCTTCCTTTTTGTCTAAACAAACCAAGAGATAACCTAAGGGACTAGGGAGATGAACTTTTTCAGGAACTCGCACGCCCCAATAGCTTCCCAAGCCAATAATTCCTTTTCAATCGAGCCACTGGCTATAAAAAGCACATTTAGTAAGGACAAAGTTGGAGATCTCATAAACTTCTAGCCTAAACACACCAAATAAGCAAATAGTTAAGGAATTCACTTGCTTAATAATACATAGGACACCTCTTGACAATGAACATTCCCTGCTTCCTCATACTGTCTAATTTAAGAAGTTTTCCTCATGTGGCCTCCCAAGCAAAGAACGCATAAGAAGGAAGGCTTTTTTCTTCCAAATCTGCTTCTAGGGGAATCTAGGGACAACAGCACTTTGAGGAAGAAGACTGAAGTGAAAGGATTTGACAGACAACAATCATTCTTTGAGTGAGCTCACACGTGAAGATCTCTGGCAGTAGGGTCAAAATGACAGGAGCAAATGGAATTCAGGAGATAAATCATGTAATCAATTTCCCAATTATTAAGATTCTGTCACAGCTTGATGGCCCATAGCAAAGGAGATTCACCATTGATGACCAGAATGTCCCTAACAAAAGCATCATTATCTCTAGCAATAGCAAAAATGCTATAAACCTATCTTTAAGAGGACTATCACCGCACCACTGGTCTGTCCAAAGACTTAATGTCTAACCATTCCCAAGCCTAAACAACAATAAACCAAGGAGTTCTGTTCCTTACTAATCCACTTCCAGAGGTTAGTAGCATAACTGTGAGTAATCATGGCTGTCTTCCGGTCTCTTCTTTCTAGCCCATCTTTTGCAACAATTACCTCTCTCCATTAGTCTTGTATACATGAACTTTCATAGCCACCCTCTTTCATGGCAGTCAAAATCTAATGCCAAGACCCCCAAAGTCAAAGGTCTTTTCATGTCATCCCATGGAACAAAGGGGTGATGCCTCATATCTTCAGAATCCTCCTAAAGGAACTGACAGTGCAGAGATGTCAACCTCTTGGCAATGCTAACAGGGATAGAAAATAATGAAGTATCATAGATGGCAAATTGGAGAGGATACTTTTGATCACAGTTAGTTTACCATTTTCAGAAAGATATTTAGTAGTTCTTTTTCTAGGAGTAGTAGTTTATTCTAGCACAAATAGTTGCTATCAAAGGTTCCAATAACTTTACGTGTTTTATTTTCTGTATGGTTGATGCCTATATAAAGGACACCAATAGCCTAGCTTGAGATCAGACTTCTATTATTATTATGCTTAAGTTGGTCCGTGCTAATTTTTTTGTTAAATTTCTTTCAAAGCTCCATTTCCTACATACTCCACATCAACAGAAAGACAACTGATATGGTTTCCACTTTGCTAATTCATGTAGCTGTGTGCTACAATTTCTTCTCCTTTTACAATCAAGTTAATCAAATAAAACTGAATTGATCAGGGTGAATAATTTAAATTGTTCAATTAACTGTCAATTAAATATAAATAACTCACATTTTCATTAGCTACTCTCTCCTTCTCTTCAAGTTTCTCTATTCGATGCATTCTATGGCTGAGCTCCTTTGACTGTGCCTCTATATGCTCTTTAAGTAAACTTGACTCTGCCCTTAACACAGTAATAAGATGCAAACAAAAGAATAAATGGTCAATACAAGACAGATAAAATATGAGAATTGTGAAACTTTGATTCTGGAAGGTAACATACTCACCCAAACACATATAAAATCAGAATATAAGGACTGAAATCACAAAAAGAGATGCTAAAAGAACCATATATTAACTTCAGTACCATCATCTCATAATCTGATTAAGCTTCCTAGGATTGGGGTTTAATTGGAAATAAAGAAATCCCACAGATTATGCCACCATTTGGGCCAGAAGAAAGTATTATTTTGTATCCAAATCAATACATACATATGTACATGCATATATAATTGCAGTTTCCTTATAGAAAATAATTGTAAATACCTCAATTGCTCCACAGAATGCTGCAGCTCAATGATTTCAAGTTGTGATGCCTTAACAATATTCTCCAAAGCACCAGCCTGTGTATGATAAAAAACTAAACTAAGGAAGTGAAAATTAGGACTGGAGCACAACTCACATTGTAAACCACATTATCATCGATTAACAGAGGAGAAGACTTACCAAGGTATATATTTCATCCTCCTCTGTACCAGGCAAATTGGCCTTTTCTTGGGAGGACAAAACCTTCCCCTCCCCAAGAAGCTTACTAAATTTGAAATCAATTCCAGCCTCCTTTAAACCATTCTCTGCTGCTTGAAACAAATCACTTGTTTTAGATGATCGATCGAATACCATCTTCTTTGATAAAGCACTCCTAAGCAAAGAACCAATTTGCTCCTTCTCTCTAACCAACTGAGCCACAGTTTCGTTCAACCTTTTAACTTCACGACTCTTCTCGTCTGCTAAAGCTCTTGACTTTTCAACAAGAACTCCGGCCAACTCATGGATAGATTCCATCCCAGCCAAAGAAGCACGTATATTCTCATCCAAACCAGTCTCTTGAGGCATAAACAAGGACTCCGATAACTCAGATTGGTCCAAATTATCACCATCAACAATCTTAATAACTTCGTAAATCCGGTCATGAATCCTGCTTACGAGATTCAACTGATCAATCAGTAATGGCTGCTGCGAATCAATCTTTGATTCCAAACTCCTAAACTTGTCATCATACTCACCAATCAACTGCCTCAGCTCAAGAGATTCACTCTCCACCGAATGCACTTTACCAGACATCTCTCTCTCCATCTCAGCAATCTTCTCATCCCTGTCAACGATGCCTTTCTCCAACTCCTCTATGACAGAGCTTTTCTTGGAAACCTCTTCTCTCAAGCCACCGATGGTGGCTTCCAGCTGAGAAACCTCAATGGCGATCTCGTAATTCCTCTGATCCATCTGTTCCCTCACATCGTTCCTAGTCTTGGCTGTGGAATCAATCTGCCTAAGGAGCTCCTCGACGATCTCATTCGTCCTCTTGATCACTCCGTAAGCTACTGCTGCCAGTCCTGTGTACTTATGTGACTTAGGCAACCCGGGGCTCGTGAAATTCTTGAAGTTGCTTACTTTGCCGGATATCTTCTCGATTCCGGAAACCAACATGTGCGCCAAATTATCTATCTCCGACCTCAATGCGTCCTTTGCTCTGACAGCGTCATCCAGCTGCTTGGCCAACTCCTCGCGTTGCCTGGCCAACTCGTCCCTGCTCCTACTGGCTTCCTCCAATTCCTTAGACGTGCTCTCTTTCTCACGGACGGCCTCGTCCCGCTGCCTGGCGCATTCGTCGCGCTTCCTAATGGCCTCCTGCGCGAACGCTTTCAATCGGTTGAATTGTGTTTGCAGTTCGGATTTGGAATTCTCCGCGGCCTCGCGCGCCAGCCTCTCGCGATCCAGCTCGGCGAGCAGCTCCCTAAATCTCTCCGCCGACACTTCCTCTTCCCTAATCACGAGGGGAACCGGCTCGTCAGCTTCCACGTCGCTGAGCACCGAATCGGGATCGTCATCGCCAGCACTCGCCATTTCGTTTTATACCGCAGAAAATAAAATTCAATTGTTATTGACAAAAGATCTCCGCAATTATCAAAATGGTTGTTTGTATTGGTCGAGGAAAAAAAGCACAAAAACCCTAGAAATAGAAGCAGATGGCTGAAATTTAGTCAACCACTAGCGAACAGGAGGAAACAAAACGACGAGAGAAGATCGAACAAATGTTAGACAAGTGCAGTATTAATTCAGTTGGAGTATTTGCTGAGGTTTGCAGATAGCTTCAGACCGTTAATTTGTCGCTGGTTGAAGGGGGATTGACTAACGGTCAGAAGATCGTACCTGAAGGAAGACGGAAGCGGAGAACACAACAATTCGCTACCAACCGGCCATCAGTCTCCCTCTCCTTTTCTCGTGCATTTGTTTTTCGTTTCTGTTCTGAAAATGTATCTGAGGGATTCAGTAGTTTCTGGTACAGCCAAGACGAATACACCAAGGTTCTAGATCTTCGCCACGTGGTGAAAAGCTGACTAAGGATCTCATCTAACGGTAAAGGAAGGAAGCCTCCACTTTGGGTGCAACGGGTACTCACAGAGGATTTATAATCAGGATCTGGCCATGGAGCAGTTAGAAATTCCATGGCTAAATTTTGCAAGGAGAGTCAATTTTTTGTCAACGACGACCATAAACACAATCTTGCTAGATAAATTGGTATTTTATTTTCTTTATATGAAAAAGTTAAATGTTAAAACTAAATTTTGTATTTTTTTCTTAAGAGTTAATAGTATAGTATTAGATATTTATTAAAAATTTTATAAATATAATTAAATCAATGTAGTATTGTGAAAATTGAGAAATTAAGGACAGGGGAGGATTGGTCCGTCTTCATTCTCTTTATCTTTTGAGTTAATTTATTTTTGTATTAAGTTACTTAGATTGTTTATTTCTCTTACTCTTACTCAGTTTGATTTTCTTTTTCTTTTTTTCTTTTTTTAACAATATCTTGCTCTTTGATTTTATAGTGCTTTTTCTTTTGTGCATTATTGGCTTCCAATACCCCTTTTTGGTTTATAGTATGATTTCCCATGGTTTCAAACTCACACTTCAAGCTTTTCTTAACCATCTTTCATGTTTGCACATTTGACTCACCTTAACGGAGTTTGTGGGGTTCTAAATGACAATGTCTAACTTCACTGTAATATTTTCTTTTTGAATTTGCATTAAATTTTAGACTGAACGCAAAATATTTATACATGTTCTGTAACACCCTAATATTAATTTTTATTATTATTATTGAAATTATTATAATTTTGATTTATTTTAATGTCTAAATGCAGTGTAGTATCTAATTTCTTTATTTTGTGGCTTCGTATGCATGATTCACTATTTAATTTATTATGGTTTGATTATTGTGAACCCGATGTTATGTTTGTCTGGTTTGGTATTCGTTATTGGTTTACGTATTCATGTTTGATTGGGTAATTGAGACTAACAACAAATAAAAATGGGATTGAGTTGATAAATGGATAGGTTAACAGCCTCACTAGACATCCTGGGAGATGGTGGACGGACCGGATCCATAGGAGACCCTACCGAGAATGTTGTCTCTCATACCGGACGGGGTATTGAGTTTTATTATTTTGACGCCCATACCGGACGGGGTATGGGGATGGCCCTGGAATTAAGTTGTTAAAATGAATGGTTCACGTGTGGCAGGAACCACTATAGATCCTCATGGATACTGGTAGGCTGGTGAAAGAGGAAATTTGTTACTTGATGATTGAAATATTAAAATATTAAAATATATGACATGTGTTATGTTACAAAGTGCATATGATTTCATGATATTATAATGTTATTATTTCCATAAGTTGTTTTCATGAATCTCACCGAGGTAAGTGGACAGTAAAGGGTTTTATTATTGATAAATGAATTTATTATAAATTATACTCCATTAGTCTTTTTTTTTTTTACCAATCTTTACTTCTGTGACAGTGAGATAGTGTGACATTCTTTACTGGGCTAGTGTAGCTCATTCCTTACTTAACAATTTCATATCAGGAAGACTTAGTTCCCGAACCCGTTCCGCAAGAAGACGGCGAATAGATGCCTAAAGATTTTATATTTTTCCTTATAGTATTCATTTCTAGTATTCACTTTAGTTAGCTTATTCTTTCATACGTTTAATACATTTTGGTTATTATGTAAGGGATGTTAATCATAATATTTTATTTAATTTCCGCACTTAGAATTTTATATATGGCATTTCCTTTTAATTTCCGGGGCCGTTACAGTTGGTATCAGAGCCGCGTTCCTCGGACTCGTCCCTTACACAATAATATTTAGACAAATACCAACCGATTAATCGTTACTCAACCCTTTCTTGTGAAATGCAGGTGCAGAGAGATGAGGAGAGGAAGATCTCCACTAAACTGAGTAACCCGAGATGATTCGTTTCGAGAAGATGTGGACAGAATATTTGAGATGCTAGAAAGGATCATTGCTGCCCAGCAAGGCCGAGAGGAGAGAAGGGAGTTACCTGACCCTCCTCTACTACCACAGGTTGAGCCACCGCTATAGCGAGCGAATCCCGAGCCACCCCGGCATGAGCCTCCTCCTCCACAGTACCCCCTGGCGCTACCGCTGCAGTATAATCTGGTGCCCCAGCCACAGTACTGCCCGGCACCGCCACAGTACAATCTAGTGCCCCCATTATATCAGTAGGTGCCACCACAGGGCCCCCTAGTCTACCCTCAGCCCGAACCAGTCCCTCTTCCACGGGACCTAATTCCTTCCCTGATTGACTCGGGCTACGTAGAGAGGTACAGAAGACTGGACCCTTCCACTTTTGCAGGGGAGTCCTCTTTCGAAGATGCTCAGTACTGGTTGGCGAAGACAGAAAAGGCTTTCAAGACCTTAGGAGTGGTTCCCGAGCAGAGGGTTACCCTTGCTTCCTACATGCTGGTGGGGGAAGTAGGTCATTGGTGGGAGCTCAAGCAAACCATCCTGCCTACACCAGTCACTTGGGAACAGTTCTTAGCAGTCTTTCATGTGGAGTACCTCCCCGAGCACATCCGACATCTGAAGGAGATGGAGTTTGTCCAGCTGGTCTAGGGAAATATGACGGTATCGGAATATGCTCGTAAGTTCCTAGAGCTAGGCCGATACTCCCCTGAGACATTGATAGATGAGGGCAAGAAGACTATGAGGTTCCAGTGGGGCCTCCGTCCAGAGATCAAGCAGCACTTATTGGTACTAGAGCTCAAGACATATTCAGCCGTTTTGGTAAAGACGCAGATCGTGGAGAGGAGTTTCAACACCCTTCCTCAGTCAGCAGGGAGTCACAAACCCTCAGCTCCACCCTGCAGACCAACACCTACTGCGCCTGTCCAACAAAATAAGAGGCCCAGATCGGCGATCTAGGCTCCCCCTCAGGCTCTAGGGGCAGCACGTGGCAAGATCTGCAGCACTGCAGCAGGGACCACGGGGACCGACCATGCTATCGCCTCAACAACACCTGTTGTATATGTGGTAGTGCTCAGCACTATGCGAGAGAGTGCCCGAGGAACCAGAATCAATGAAGACCTCCTATTTAGGGCAGGGTTTACAACCTCACACAGCAGGATGCCGATGCCGACCCGGACGTGGTACAGAGTATGTACACTATCTGTAACCATATTGCTCATATTTTATTTGACACTGGTGCATCGCATTCATTTGTTTTACGTGTTTTTGCATCCAAACTTAATGTATCACCTGATAAACTTGATTCAATGTTATTTGTGTCTATTGCAGGGGGTAAATACAGGGATTGTGCTATAAAGATAGCAAATAGAAAACTGAGTGTAGACCTAATAGGGTTAGACACGGGAGATTTTGATGTAATTTTAAGGATAGATTGGCTAGCGGCGTATCACGCCAGCATAGATTGCTTTAACGAGAAGGTTGTATTTAATCCTCCTAATAAGGAGCCATTTACAAATTAATAAAATCATTTGGTACTTATTTCTTGATGGCAAGTCTTCTTAATTTTTAAGTACTTTAACCTTACTATTTTCTCTAACTAGGCAAGCCTAAGAAGAAAATTTGTATCCAAGAGATTACGATAGTCCGAGACTTTTCAGATGTGTTTCTGGACGAATTACTCGGATTGCCAGTGGATAGGAAAGTTGAGTTCACTATAGATGTATAACCAGACACCCAGCCCATTTCGGTTGTTCCTTACCGCATGAGCCGCATTGAGATGGAAGAGCTGAAGAAACAGATCACTGAATTGCAAGACAGTGGTTTCATTAGACACAGTGTACCTCCTTGGGGTGCCGAAGTCACTTTTGCTATGAAGAGAGATGGAACGTTGAGACTGTGTATTAATTACAAATTATTGAACAAGGTCACAATGAAGAACAAATATCCCCTTCCCAGAATTGATGACCTCTTCGATCAGCTGCAGGATGCGTAGGTCTTCTCCAAAATAGATCTGCGATCAGGTTATCATCAAGTGAAAATTAGAACAGAAGATATTCCCAAAACGGCCTTTC
The DNA here is from genome assembly GCF_054855325.1 of Carica papaya. Taxonomy (NCBI): domain Eukaryota; kingdom Viridiplantae; phylum Streptophyta; class Magnoliopsida; order Brassicales; family Caricaceae; genus Carica; species Carica papaya. The sequence continues at coordinate 27,818,993 of NC_142316.1, read as the reverse complement.
AAACCCAGTACAGATACTATGAGTTCCTAGTCATGCCATTTGGGTTAACCAACACCCCGACCATCTTTATGGATCTGATGAACAGGGTCTTCAGAGAATTCTTGGATCAATTTGTTATCGTGTTCATCGATGACATCTTGGTCTACTTAAAAAGCAAAGAAGAGCATGCTCACCATCTAGCCTAAGTTTTGCAGGTCCTCAGAAAAAAGAAGCTATATGCAAAGTTGAGTAAGTGTGGATTCTGGCTTGAGCAGACCGCCTTCCTAAGACATATCATATCGAATGAAGGAGTATCAGTGAATCCCGAAAAGGTTAAAGTGGTACTTGGCTGGGAAAAGTTGACATCAGTTAAGAAAATCCGTAACTTCCTGGGAATGGCAAGTTATTACCGCAAGTTTGTCGAAGGATTCTCTAGTCTAGCAGCTCCCTTAACCCGACTCACAAGAAGAATGCCAAGTTTGAGCAAAATGAGGACTGTGAGAGAAGTTTTTCAGAATTAAAAGAATGGCTGACCACTGCACCCGTGCTATCTTTACCGAGTGGATCAAGGTGATATACAGTTTATAGTGATGTCTCCTATCTAGGACTGGGTTGTGTCCTAATACAGCATGGGAATGTCATAGCTTATGGGTCCAGACAGTTAAAGAATCATGAGAAGAATTATCTCACCCATGACTTGGAACTTGCCGCAATCATATACACTTTGAAAACCTGGCACCATTCTTTATACAGAGAGACCTTTCAGATCTATACCGATCATAAGAGTTTGAAACACATATTCACTCAAAAGGATCTCAACATGCGTCAGAAAAAGTGGATGGAACTCCTTAAGGACTATGATTGTGATATCTTGTATCATCCGGGTAAGGGCAACGTGGTGGCAGATGCTCTAAGCAGGAAAAGTGCAGGTATCTTAACCCATTTGATGATTTCAGAATGCAGGCAAATTGGGGCCACACAACAAGTTCGGCTTCAGGACCTGAAGAGAGTCGCATGTTTGGGCCGTCTGACCATCCAGCCCGAGTTAATACAGAGAATAAAGGAAGCCCAGTCAGTCGACCCCGCCCTAGTAGCTCGCAAGAATGATGCAGAACAGGGAGTGAGCTCAGAATTTCGAGTCTCTCCCGATGGGTTACTCCAGTTTCAGGACAGGGTGTGTGTCCCAGATGACAGTGAGTTAAAGAGAGACATCATGACAGAGTCTCATAGCTCGAAGTTTGCGATGCATCCCGGAGATACCAAAATATACCAAAGCATGCGACCCCGGTTTTGGTGGAATAGGATGAAGAGAGACATAACTAACTTTATATCTAAATGCTTGGTATGTCAGCAGGTCAAGGTAGAGCATCAACGCCCAGATGGGTTACTTCAACCTTTACCGATCCCGGAGTGAAAGTGGGAACATATCATCATGGACTTCATAACGAAATTACCCAAGGCACGTTCAGGACATGACGCCATTTGGGTAATTGTTGACCGGCTTACCAAGTCTTCCCACTTCCTAGCAATCAGGATGATCGATCCCTTGTACAAGTTGACAAGAATGTATATCCAGGAAATAGTCAGATTGTATGGAGTTCCAGTGACAGTGGTATCCGACAGGGACCCCAGGTTCACTTCTCGGTTTTGGAGTAGCCTTCAGTAGGCCATGGGAACAAAGCTGTCTCTCAATACTGCCTTCCATCCTCAGATTGATGGACAGTCAGAAAGGACAATCCGTACACTTGAGGATATGCTCTGAGCTTATGTCCTTGATTCTAGGGGCCATTGGGACGACCATCTACCCCTGATAGAATTTGCTTACAACAACAGCTACTAAGCGAGCATGGCATGGCTCCGTATAAGATGTTATATGGGCGCCCATGCAGATCACCGATTTGTTGGAAAGAAGTGGGCGACATAAAATTGTTTGGCCCAGAGTTGGTGGAGGAGACCACGTCTAAAATAGTTAAAATAAGAAAGAACATTCAGACAGCTCAGAGCAGGCAGAAGAGTTATGCGGACACCCGAAGGAGAGATTTAGCATTTGAGAAAGGTGACTGGGTATTCCTTAAGGTCACTCCTTTCAAGGGAATTAGTGGGTTCGACAGGAGAAGAAAACTGAACTCCCGATTTATTGGACCATTTGAAGTCTTGGACAGGATTGGTACTGCCGCCTACAGACTAGCACTGCTTTCAGAGCTCTCCAAGGTCCACAATGTGTTCCATGTGTTCATGTTATGTAAGTACAACCCGAACCCCTCTCATGTCTTGGCTCATGAACCGCTTCCACTCCAAAAGAACTTGTCTTATGAGGAAGTACTAGTCGGTATCACAGACCGAAAGAACAGAATACTCCGCAACTGAGAAATATCATTTGTAAAGGTCGTGTGGCAGAACCACACGCCAAGGGAGGCTACCTAGGAGTTAGAGTCAGACTTTAGAGCCCAATATCCTCATTTGTTCGACCAGAAGTAAGAGGCAAATTTGGGGGACCAAATTTCTTTAAGGGGGGTAGAGTTGTAACACCCTAATTTTAATTATTATTATTATTATTAGAATTATTATAATTTTGATTTTTTTTAATTTTTTTAATTGATTTATTTAAGTAATAATATAATTATTTTAATTTAGTTTATTTTAAGTTAATAGAAATAAAAATAATAATAATGATAAATATTAGTAAAATTATTTTCGGAGTTTAATTGAAAATAATTTTGGAAAAAAGGGGTGAAAATTCAGATTCTGGGGGTATTTTTGAAAAAAAATCGAAAATCGGGGGTCAAAATACAATTTAAAAAAATTACGCCACGTCAGCAGCGCGGTCAGCGACTCCAGCCAACCAAAACACGCCGCGTGGCAGAGACACTGACGCAGGAAGGCCACGCGGAACGGGCCACATGGGCGATCCGCGTGCTCGCGATCGGATGGCCAAGATCCGTTCCCGCGCTCATGGACGACCTAGATCAAATGCGCGCGCGGACGGTTCAGATTGCACGAGTGCAGACGGCACCGATTGAATCACGCATGGACGGTCCAGATCTCATCGCATGGACGGTCCAGATTCATTTCTAATTTAATCGCGATCGGATGATCCAGATTAAATCGTGATGGATGGCTCAGATTAAAAGGGAAAGGTTATAAATAATCTCATCCACACCCAACCCCAAACCCTAACCGCCAGAGTCCTTCCCGGAGAAGACAGCCTAGCCACCAGAGGAACCGACCGCCGCCGCACCAGAGCACTTTTCGGCCACCAAACGAGGTAAAATTTCTCTCCTTAGCTCGGATTTCGATACTGAACCCCCCTGTAGCCAAATCGAAGCTAAACCACCGGTCAATTGGCCGAAAAATACTGCCGCAGGTTTTTTTTCAATTTTTGCCTCCGATGAGGCCCTTTCTGATTCCCATTCAATGTAATTTTTACACCACTGTGACCACCGTCCTTTCCTCTACAGGTTGACCGGAGCAAAACGCTAAATCGCGACTCGCACCGGAGGAGCTGTCGCACCCGAGAGCTCCGCCGCCAGTAAGTCTCAGTTTTTTAAATTTTTTTGGCCCACCGCGGGCCTTACGTGTGTTTTATCACAGGAACCAATGCAAGTTTGGCCGAATTCGGCCGGAAATGGCCAACCCAAGGCGCTTGCGGCGGCGGCATCACTGGAGCACGGCAGAGCCGCCGTGCCGGAATTTTAAAATTGGCCGAGGAGGCCCTGGGTCTGATTTGGAGTTTTTTGGGGACATATGCAGGTACCAGAAATGTGTTTCAGTTTCTGGATAAAAATTCAGGGAATCTAGGGTCTGTCCGTAGACACAGTGAAAAAATCGATTTTAGACTTCGAATCAAGTAAATATCTCTCACTTTATTTCCTACATGGTATTAAAGTCTAATATATGATAAAACAGTATTTTATGAATTCATGGATACGTATAATTAATTAAGGTTGCTAATAGAGCCCGAACTTGATATGTTTTTCGGTCAGTTCCTGTTTGATTTATTTTATAGTCTAAATGCAGTGTAGTATCTGATTTGTTTATTCTGTGGCTTCGTATGCATGATTCATTGTTTAATTTATTATGGTTTGATTATTGTCAACCCGATGTTATGTTTGCCTGTTTTAGTGTTCGTTACTAGTTTACGTATTCATGTTTGATTGAGTAATTAAGACTAACAACAAATAGGAATGAGATTGAGTCGATAAATGGATAGGTTAACAACCTCACTAGACATCCTGGGAGATAGTGGACGGACCGAGTCCATAGGGGACCCTACCAGGAACGTTGTCTCTCATGCCGGACAGGGTATGGAGACTTTAAATATTTTGGCACTCATATCGAACAGGGTATGGGGACGACCCGCTTCACTCTCATACTGGACGGGGTATTGAGGTTTATTGTTTTGCCACCCATACCGGATGGGGTATAAAGACGACCCTAGAATTAAGTTGTTAAAATGAATGGTTCCCGTGTGGCAGGAACCCCTATGGATCCCCATGGATATTGGTAGGCTGGTGAAAGAGGAAATTTGTTGCTTGATGATTGAAATATTAAAATGTATGACATGTGTTATGTTATAGAGTGTGTATGATTTCATGATATTATAATGTTATTATTTTCATAAGTTGTTTTCATGAATCTTACCGAGGTAAGTGGACAGTAAAATGTTTTATTATTGATAAATGAATTTGTTATAAATTATGCTCCATTTGTAATTTTTGTTTTCTACCAATCTTTACTTCTGTGACAGTGAGATAGTGTGACATTCTTTACTGGGTTAGTGTACCTCATTCCTTACTTAACAATTTCAAATTAGGAAGACTTGGTTCCCGAACCCGTTCCGCAGGAAGACGGCGAGTAGATGCCTAAAGATTTTATATTTTTCTTTATAGTATTCATTTCTAGTATTCACTTTAGTTAGCTTATTCTTTCATACGTTTAATACGTTTTGGTTATTGTGTAAGGAATGTTAATCATAATATTTTATTTTATTTTTGCACTTAGAATTTTATATATGGCGTTTCCTTTTAATTTTTAGGGTCGTTACATGTTCATTGTATTTTGTGTATTTAAAACATTAAAAATATTAATTACCTTTTTTTTGAAGTTATACTATTGTCTGGTTTGTGTGATTAATTAAAGAGGTATCATTTTTTCTTAATGGCTATTTGATGAGAAGGGAAATTACAGGATAAATTTTTTTAAGTTTTCGGCTCCCTTAGAGCACGAATATACAACCTGAAAGGTAAACAAAGACAAACAATTTTGTGAAGAGATAATAGAAGAAAAATAAAATATATCATATCAATAAAATTTATTTTTTTGTTAATATTAATAAGTGAAGAATGTCTATGTGTCGTTTTTTTTTTCTTTATTTGATGCATTATTCTTCTATGTTTGTAAAACGGTGCGTATTTAGCTAGTTTGTTACGGTTGTTATTTGTTATTTTTTCTGTTACAGCCTTTTTGGCTCTTTGTGCCTGACTTGAGCAGCAGCTTCTCTCTATATGTAAGAAGCATGCTGCAGCCGTATTTTACATAATGAGAAGATTTTATGAAACCATCTTTCTCTCCATGGTTTTAACTATGCTCAATAAGATATCAATTTATATTTAATTTAATAAAACAGTATAGTAATATAATTAGCGATCATGGGATAGAATATTTAATAGTTTGGAGAGTATGGTTTTCTAAAATTTAATAAAACAAATATAATTTTCTCTAATGTTAAATGCAATTACTATTAAAATATAAATGATTTTGATTCACTCTCAAGAAAGAATTTAACCATACTTATCACTCATTTCGTTTGCAAAGAAATGATACGAACTAAATTCACTTGTTGGTTAATAATTATCAAGAAAATTTCCTAAATTTGTTTCAGTCAAAAAAAAATTAAAGCAAATAATATCTCAGAAATTAAATTTAATTATTATTATTATTATTATACAATTAGTTCGTACATAAATTTATAAAAATAAATGTAATTTTATAAGAATTAGATACTAAAACAACTAAATAACCTAATAAAATAGCTTAGTGTTCAAATTAACAATCAATACTAGATAAGATATACTAAAAACATTTTCAGTAAGAGCACATATGTATCTTTGGAAAAAATGTGAATTTATGTCCAAATAACTGATGACTTTTAACAAATTATTAAAATATAAACTCATAAACATTATTAACGTCAGATGAAGATATTATTAGTAAATAAAATGTCGTTGATAATATAAATATCATTCTTCTTAAACACAAAAAGTATGAAGTATTAGTAGCGAAATTGGTTTTTTGTCGGTAAATTTTTTATGGGTCTTTTTTTCTCCCATCATTTATACCTGCAATATATATATATATCAGCATGGAACTCGTGTATGTGTGTATATGTATCAAACAAAAGAATCCGAATGGAATTGACAGACTTCCAAACCTCTAGACGTGGCTGTAATCATCATCGTAAGTAATTTCACAACCCACTAAAATAAAATAAACACGTTTACATTTCGCTACGAAATGTGTCACCACCCCGAACCTAACCATTATACTTTTTTGTAATTTAAATAATTACACTGTTATAATTAGTTTAAGTGAATAAAACTGGAAATTCAACTTTAGCAATTATATCTCACCAATCATTTTTTACTTAAATAATATTTTTTATTTTTCTTTATACAATTATAAATCTGAATCAGATTATACTTTCATATAATATTAATTGTATTAATTACTTATTAAAATTTAGTTATATTATTATTAATATATATAAATGTTATTCAATTATTAAAATATGTAAATTTTATATTAAAAAAATTGTATCTCCACTATACATATATAACATGACATATTAATCAGTTGAAGGTAAAAGCTTGAGACAACTCTATTGTTTTTTATTTCTTTTCTTAATTTATCATGGTGCTTTTAAAGTATATTTGAAGTTGCTAATTTTGTTAGTAGAATAAACTTTATCACTTTTTTTTTTATATTTTATAATTCAAATAATTAAATTGTATATTTATTTATACATTTTATCTCTATAGACTGAGAAAAAAGGAAGCTCAGCGAGAATAGGGTTGTACCATAGAAGTAAGGAGGTCTAACCTCTTTCAAATATACAACATGGATTATGGCAATGCAATGTAGTTGGATTTTTATGTTGATCCGAATGAATCATCTTTTTCGCAGAGAATGGCGAGTTACAAATTCTGTTTCGTTAGGACATGTATTTCTATTACTATGAAAATTTATAAATGAAATAGTTAATCGTGGGGTTACCACTATCTATTGTTTTTATTTATTTTTTTAATTTATCATAATGCTTTTAAAGTATATTTGAGATTGCTAATTTTGTTAGTAGAATAAACTTTGTCACTTTTTTTTTATATTTTAAATATACATTTATAATTTAAATAATTAAATTCTATATGTATTTATACATTTTGTCTCTGTAGACCGAGAAAAAAGTAAACTCAGTGGAAAGAGGATTGTACCATAGAAGTAAGGAGGTCAACCTTTTTTAAATATACAAAATGGATTCTGGCAATGTAATGTAGTTGAATTTTCATGTTGATCCGAACGAATTATTTTTTCTACGGAAAATAGCAAGTTACAAATTTTGTTTCGATAGAACATGTATTTCTATTACTATAAAATTTATAAATAAAATAGTTAATCGTGAGGTTACCATTATCTATTGTTTTTTGTTTCTTTTCTTAATTTATAATAGTACTTTTAAAGTATATTTGATGTTGTTACTTTTGTTAGTAGAGTAAACTTTCATATTTTAAATATACATTTATAATTCAAATAATTAAATCCCATATATATATTTATACAAAAAAAGTTAATATTTATATTAAATTTATATTAGTAAGTTTAATATATAATTTTTATTAGAAAACAGAGAATGATTTCAGAGAATGAATAATCTGCTGATTTTTTCATTGATGAATGATGTAATGAAAAATATACATAATTGTACAAAAGAGCAAAAAGACAAAAATGGTTATAACAGAATGTACAACCAAAGATATCACAAATTCTAATTCTGATTTTAATACTCCCCCTCAAGATGAAGAGTACATATTGATTGTACCCATCTTACTCAGAAGATTATGAAACTGTGTAGAAGGAAGAGCTTTTGTCATTAAATCCGCTAACTGATTATGTGAGGAAATGTGCATGGTCCTCAATGTTCCATCTTGAATTTTCTCCCTGACAAAGTGACAATCTAATTCAATATGTTTTATTTGCTCGTGATATATTGGATTGGCAGTTATGTGTAGTGCAGCTTGATTATTACAATATAACAGTGCTGATCCTTGGTGTTTCACTTTCAGATCCCGTAACAGATTTAAGATCCATACTATTTCACATGAAGTATTGATCATTGACCAATATTCTGCCTCCACGGATGATCTAGACATAATCTGTTGTTTCTTTGATTTCCACGAAATGAGGGATGATCCAAGAAAAATGCAGTAATCAGTCAAGGATCTCCTTGTGTTATGGCAAGTACCCCAATCAGCATCCGAGAAGGCTTTAACTTGAATGACTGATGATGAAGGAAAGTGAAGACCTTGTTTAGGTATTTTATTGACATACTGTAAGATGCGTAGTGCAGCTTGAAGTTGATTTGTCCAAGAAGCAGCCAAAAACTAACTTAACCTATTGACAGAGTAGCAAATATCAGGACGAGTGATAGTTAAATACAGTAATTTACTAATTAATTTCCTGTAACTTGTGACATCTTCAAGAATTTCTCCATCATCTTTTGACATTTTAAGATTGGGTTCCATAGGAGTTGAAGAAGGTCTGCATCCCAAATATCCAGTTTCAGTTAACAAATTGAGAGCATATTTTCTTTGACAGAGTGTGATACCATCATTGTTTCTTGCAACTTCTAGTCCAAGAAAATATCTGAGAGGCTCTAGATCTTTCATTTTGAATTTCTATCTCAAGGTGGATTTCAAATTATTGACGGCTCCTTCATTATTGCTAGCTATCACAATGTCGTCAACATATACCAGAAAAGCCAGGAAAGTACCTTCTTGATTTTTAATGAATAGTGAATGATCATATTGTGACTGATGAAATCCTTCTTGACTCAAAACGGTGGAGAACTTATGGAACCATTGTCGTGAAGCTTGTCTTAAACCGTAGATGGATTTATGCAATCGACAAACAGCATGTTGTGGAAAAATCTCCCCCTCTCGAGGAAAATATCCTGGAGGAATGGATATGTAAACTTCTTCGTCGAGATCTCCATGAAGAAAAGCATTAGTAACATCAAGCTGAGTAAGACTCCAATTAAATACAGCAGCAAGAGACAGCAAAATTTTCACAGTAACCAATTTTACAACAGGAGAAAAAGTTTCAGTAAAGTCTATTCTAAACTGTTGTGTAAAACCTTTGGCAACAAGGCGTGCCTTGTGCTGTTCAATGGATCCATCAGCCTTATATTTGATCTTGTACACCCATTTACAGTCAATTGATTTCTTGCCTGGCAGAAGAGAAACGACAGTCCAGGTATGATTGTTCTCTAAAGCACGTAACTCCATGTTCATGGTATCTCGCGATACTGGTGTCTGGAGTGCCTTAGCAAAGGTTTCTGGCTCAGTGTGGGAAGAAAAAGCAAATATGTAATTAAGGTAATGAGGCTTGATTTTACTATATGTGAAGAAGGAAGATAAGGGATGATAGGTCTTGGTGGTCGCAGTGTGGTAGCAGTGATAGTCAGACAAGTGGGACGGTGGTCTAGTGACACACTGAGGACAAGATGTAGTAATGGGAAGAGTGGGGGGTAGTGTTGATCAATGGGCCGTGAAATCTCATTGTCAAAAGGAGTAGGAAGAACTCTATCATGAAAGATGTCATTGTGGGTGTCAGTGTGTGGTAGAGAAGAAAAAGGGAAGATATCCTCATGAAATATGACGTGCCGTGAGATGTGGATTTGATTGCTTTCAAGATCAAGGAGCTTGTATCCTTTATAGCCAAAGGGGTAGCCAAGAAAAACACAAGCACGAGAGCTGGGTGAAAATTTATGTCTGTGGCTCTCGAGTGTGGAACTGTAGCATAAACAACCGAAAGTGTGTAAATGGTCATATGAAGGTTTCTTGTTATATTTAGTAACTCAAAATGTGTTTTATTGGAGAGTAAAGGAGATGGAGTGCAATTGATGATGTATACGACAGTCATGACACAATCCCCCCAATAAATTAGTGGGACATTAGATTGAAAGAGTAAAGCACGTGCAACATTCAGAATATGCTGGTGTTTACACTCAACAACAGAGTTCTGCTGTGGAGTTTCAACACAGGAATGGAAAGAAATGATTCCTTTAGATTTGAAGAAAAACTGGAAGCTTAGTTCATGCGCATTATCAGACCTCACTGATTTAATTAGAATTTTATATTGTGTGAGGATAAAAGTATAAAAATTAGGAAATGTGGTGTGAACATTAGATTTATTTCGAAGAAGGTATACCCATGTAGCCCAAGTACAGTCATCAACAAAGGTGAGAAAATACTTATGTCTTTCCGTAGTGGAAATGGAAAAAGGACCCCAGATATCAATGTGAATTAAATCGAAAGGATTATCAGACAATTAATTTGTAAAAATGAAAGGTAAACGTTTTTGTTTTGCAAGATGACAAACTTTACAATGATAAGGAATATTCCTTGAAACATCATAAACTTGTAATTTTTTATTTAAATATTGAAATTTAACAAGAGATGGATGACCCATTCTAAAGTGTCAAAGACAACTTTTAGCATTAACATGATCAAAGTTAACTGAATTATAAGCAAAATTCTCAGTAATTAAGTAGTAGAGATTGCCAACATGACTACCATTCCCAATCGACAATCCCCGAGTGAGGTCCTGAATGACACAAGAATTAAGAAAAAAATTAACAGTGCATAAATGAGTTGTGATCAAACTACTAACACTTATGAGATTGAAAGTAAATTCAAGAATATACAGGACATCGAATAAGGTTATGGATTCTGTCAAGACCACGCTATCGACTTGATTGACTATCACGAAGCTACCATTAGGTAAATTAATATGGAGGGGTTCAACATGCTTAAGGGTTGTAAAAAGGGATTCAAGGCAGCAAGTGTGATGTGTGGCTCCTGTGTCAAGAAGCCACACTGCCGAGATGGGTGTGCGTGTAAAAAGGGATAAGCAATAGGGAGGTATACCTGAGCTTGATAGATTGAAGGTATCAATGGAGGCAGAGGTGGAGGCAACTTTCGGAGCCGGTATGATAGAGGCAGAGAACGGAGCATGGAGGCTTGCGTTTAGATGGGCTATTACGTTCTGTATCTGCGATGGGCTGAGTGCGGCAACAGAAGCGGTGGAGCTGAAGTCAGAGGCTGGAGACGCAGCGAAAACAGGGGCGGTCACGGACGTGACCGAGGAAGAAGACCCCGAGCTGTGCCCTTTCACGTGGGCCTAAGAAGATTTGAGAATGGCCTGTGGTTGCTACTGTTGCTTATGGGTTTCAGTAGTGGGCTGAGGGAAATAATGGACTGCAGGCCCTCCAGGCCCATTGCCATGTTGAGTTGAACGATTGTGAAAGGATGTGGTACGGGCCTCAAATTGAGGCCCTTGGACTTTAGTAAGTGGGCTCCTGGATTTGGGCTTATAACCGATGGGGTAGCCGTGGAGCTTATAACAGCGGTTCACAAGATGGCCCATGAGCCCACAATGAGAGCACAAGGGCCTTCGTCTTCCACCTTGTGCTAGGGCAACAGTGCCCACGCCTACAGCTGCTTCTGAACCAAAAGGCGCCCCTTTGATTCCTATGGAGTGATGTCGCTCCTCCTGCACTACTAAGCTGAAGACCTTCGCAATTTGAGGAGAAGATTCCATCATCAGAATTTGGCTACGTATTCCGGCGTATGATTCGTTGAGTTCCATCAGAAAGAGCATCAGCAGCTCTTGTTCCTGGTAATCGTTCCAAGCCCTCATTCCACCACAATGGCATACGTGTGTGGGCTGATAAGTTTTTAGTTCATCCTACATAGTCTTCATTCTGGTATAGTATGCATTCACGGTGAGGGAGCCTTGCGTGAAAGCGTTCATGGATTTCTTCAACTGAAATATTCTTGGTGCATTGCTTTGTTGAAATCTATGTTGTTAATCGGAGCAAATAGCTTGAACATTTTCAAGGTAAAGCAAATTATCTGTGATGTCCTTCGCGACTGCATTGAGAAGCTATGAAATCACCATGGAGTTGCAGCGAGACCATGCTCCTGCCATGGAGTCTGTACTGTCGGGTTGCGGCACCGAATCGTCTATGAAGCCCAGCTTGTTCTTCTCGTTCAACGCAATTCGCATCGCACGCTCCCAAGTGTTGTAGTTATTTCCATTCAAGACGTGGATGACCAAGATTAATCCCAGATGATCACCACTGTGGAGGAAGAAGAGGTTATGAATGTCGTCGCTCATTACAGCTTGACCAGCTTGCGGATTATGAGCGATGGAAGAATCTGATTGGGGATTGCTGGAATCACCACCTCTGGCTATTTGGCGAGATAAATCGCGGCACGATTTGGCAGCAGATCAAGAGCAATATTGCTTTGATACCATATTAGAAAACAGAGAATGATTTCGGAGAATGAATAATCTGTTGATTTTTTCATTGATAAATGATGTAATGAAAAATATAAATAGCTGTGTAAATGAGTAAAAAGACAAAAACAGTTATAATAGAATGTACAATAAAAAATATCACAAATTTTAATTCTGATCTTAAGAGTTTTTTTAATAAATTAATAATAATCTACTTATTGTTACAGTAAAAATAAAAGACGGTTAGATTTTAAAAATAGAATATCATTTTAATTATTAATAAAAAATAACTTAAGTTATTTTGTGAAGAAATAAAAGTTTAGTATTTTAGATTTTGTAGGTGTTAAAGCATTAGTGGTGGTGGAAGATTACGAGGATCATTATTTTACCAAACCCCCATCGCCAAGGTCTTTGGATGAAGTCTTAATTTAATATTAAATGGAATAAATTTCCACGGCGTCTAGATTTGCGTGAGTAATCACAATTAGCATTACTTTTATTATTAAGAAAATAGTCATATTAGTTTGATTTATTTATGTCAGACTTTCCTCTCATGCGTAAGAGATTACCTGTTAAGATTAAAATTACAAATACTGCGGTAAACAAATTTTACTGAAATTAATTTTTAATTAATCTAGGTCAGTCAACTGATTACTTCTATCAAATTCTGACCAATATTAGTTTTTGATCCTGACAAAATTTAGTTTCAAATTTATTTTAAATTTTTTTTAATTTAGTGATAATCAATATAGAGTGGTTTAATTTCAGATGCATTGAACTAAATTTAACCCTTAATTCAACATAAGTACAATCAGATAAAAAAAAAGACGAGTTTAAATTATTAGCTAAAACTTCAACTTTTAATAAAATTAATAAATTCAACTGCCTGCCTACGCTGATCATTAGATTGAGCAGAAAAAAAAGAAGAAAGAAAAAGAGTAATTGATTATTGAATGAAGTAAAAAGACTTTTAACCACCATGTCAAGTATAATGTTTTGACAAAACAGAATATACATTTGCTTGCATATTTGTATCATCTTTCGTGCTTATCAATCAAAATCCACCTGTCACTAATTCTGATTTGCCTCGTATGAAGGAGTTTTTTTCAAGTCTATCATCATTGAATTTGTGGGTCAGGAAAATTTTAAAAGTAAACGTTTTGCAAGATTAAATAAAATGAAAATTTCAATGGACGATGTTATTTGAAACGGTCATTTCCAGCCGCTTTTCGCAGTAATTTGTCGTACTTTTAATATTACCTTTTTCTTCAAAGAAGTTTCCTTTTCTTTTTGATATTTCCCACCATAATGATTAAATACCATGTATAATTAATTTCCTTTTTTAATAAACAATTGATTGAATCTCTATTTCGGAGCATCCCCGAAATTCCCATTTTGAGAAAATGTCTCTTTGATTGGTGATTAGCAGGAAGGTCAGCTATGCTGCTTGATATCACTATATAAGTGTTGAGGTGCAGAAAAAGAAATTGGTAAAGTTGTTTCTGATTTGGGGAATTACTGAATTCGAGTCCTGAAGTAGCATATATTAGAGAAGTATTAAATTGGTGATGGGAGGTAGTAGTTCAAAAAGATCGAGGCAGGGACTGTCTTCCTCGAGTGGGTCTGCAAATTCTTCTCCATGGAGTCATTATGGATATCCACAACAACACCTGTATTATACGCCGCAGCATCGACATGCGCCTGCAAGTTCGTATAGTTCGCAGACGCCACGGCCGCATAGGACATTTGAAAGGAAATACTCGAGAATAGCTGATAACTATACCACCTTGGAACAGGTTAGAGGCGTCTGTTTGTAGGCGCTATTTACTCTCATTTTCTCTTGTATCTGCACTTTTAATTCATGGGGTGCGAATAGCACCTGCTCATTTGCTGTTTTCAGTGTCTGTTTGGTAAGGTGCCTGGGAATTGGGAATGGTTTCTTGCTTATTTATGGCTGCTTAAGGATTGATTGATCATCAAAATGAATATGTATTTTGGATTTATGGCAGGTTACATCTGCTCTTGCACAAGCTGGGCTTGAGTCTTCTAACCTCATTGTTGGTATTGATTTCACAAAAAGCAATGAGTGGACAGGTTCTTAAGATTAATCTTGATGTTAAGAACTTCTATACTTGCCTAGATGCAACATCTGCTTATTTTTGTTTTGGAATTAGGTTCTAGGTCATTCAACCGGCGAAGTTTGCACGATATTGGAAATGGTTTAAATCCCTATGAACAAGCAATAACAATTATTGGAAAGACTCTATCTGTTTTTGATGAGGATAACTTGATTCCCTGTTTTGGATTTGGAGATGGTAATACTAATTGTTCTTTTTCCATCTTTTGTTTCTATTGCAACAAATGTTTTGCTGAGAGGAGATGATATTTAATGTGCTTCCTTTCTAATTTTGCAGCATCAACACATGATCAAGATGTCTTCAGCTTTCATTCAGATGAGACGTTTTGTAATGGATTTGAGGAAGTCCTAACTTGCTACAGGGAAATCATTCCCCGACTTCGACTTGCAGGTGCTGCAACTTGTTTTATCGGCTTGTATCTTATAAATCATTTCAAGTTCAACTAGTAAGTTCCTAGAATATGTGACTTATTTTTCTTTATTGCAGGACCCACATCTTTTGCACCTATTATTGAAATGGCCATGACAATTGTTGAGCAAAGTGGCGGTCAATACCATGTTTTGTTGATAATTGCAGATGGCCAGGTAACTGATTGCTTTCAATATTTGTGGAGTGTATAGAATCTTAATGAGATACCAAGAAATCTCAATAATTAGTTTAGAACCCCACAATGGAAAGTGATATTTTCCCTGTATTAATGACACTTCAAAGCTTACAGAAGGAAATTCCTGGTAGCAATTGGATGAGAAAGTTGACAATTGTTATAGCTGTATGCAATTGAGGTTTTGAGGAGTTAGAATTAAGTAAAACTTAAGGAAAATTGTGACAAGATAAATATACAGACATTTTTATTTGCCTTGTCTTCTGTAGGAAGACATCTGCCTAAATAAAGTTGAGAAGGTATGAAGTATGGTAAAGCTTTCTGCTGCAAAAACATAGATTCAGGAAGCAGCTGTATTGTACATACATCCATGCAATAGAGATATGCGTGTGGGTGCGCTTACCATTGTTACTTCTTCAGTGAGAGTGTATCTCAGTTTTTATTTACTGATATAAGGAACGCCCACAAACAAACAGAAAAATAGTTTTTAGTCAGGAAGCTGACTCCAATCCCGACAACTATAATCCCAAATACTGTCCTTAAAGGCAGAAATATATCTTATTCTGTTCTAAACAATTTTCTTAAACAGATGGCATATCCCTTCTGGTTTCTGTTCTAGCAATTGTGTTATGACAGAAATTGTCCACTTTGTTAGGTTACAAGAAGTGTTGATACACAGCATGGTCAGCTTAGCCCACAAGAACAGAAGACAATTGATGCAATTGTGAGAGCAAGGTATACATCCTAACTGTGAAATGTAACAGTGGCATATTTTAAGTAACTTGCTGCTATTAGGTTTCTGAGCCACATACTTACCTGCTTGTTTAATTGCAGTGAATTTCCTTTGTCAATAGTTTTGGTTGGGGTTGGAGATGGTCCTTGGGATATAATGAGGGAGTTTGATGATAACATCCCTGCTCGTGCTTTTGATAATTTTCAGGTAAGGAGTAGCTTCTGTAATTCCTTTCTTCATATATTTAAGGAACATTATTTCTTTACATATTTGAAGTTGTGATATTAATGTCCTTAAACAAGAATAACTGGAAATAATTTTTTTTTTTTGGTCTTGTTAGTTTGTGAACTTTACAGAAATTATGACAAAGAAAATAGATCCATCCAGAAAACAGACCGAATTTGCTCTTTCAGCCTTGATGGAGATACCATCTCAATATAAAGCAACTATAGAACTAGGCATATTGGGGTACTCACTGATATTTAATGTACATTATCATCCATGGATTAAGTTATACATGATATTAAAGCTGCACTTTTTTTTTCTCTCACTTGAAACTTTAAAGCAGTCAACGGACAGGAAATGGACCGGACAGGGTTCCTCTTCCCCCACCTCGATATGGTGCATCCTCTTTCAACAGCAGCAGAAAGACCTCTCGCTCAAATAGTTTTCAGCAGCCGCTACATTCATATTCTGGATATGATGCAGGAGTTAGTGCAGCCCCATCTTCTAGTTCAGTTTATGATAATCAGGTACATGTATCGTTTCATCGGAAGTAAATCCATTTCAATGGTTATTGTTTTTGTTCCATGAGCACCTGCATGAGTGTTTTCCTACCTCTTCGAGAATAAACAAGTTTCTTATTAGTGGGTTCATCTATATCTTCACCTCTCGACTGCCACTAAAAATGCTTAAATCTCTTCTCATTCACTCACAATTTTCTTTTATTTGGTGAACTAAAATAGCTTTGCCCCATTTGTCTTACAAATAAGAAGGATATGGCCTTTGGTTGTGGTCATCAGGTAAGTTACATATCTTTCCCCATTATTTATCCCAAAGGATCATGATCTAGGGATTGTACTGACATCAAACTTTGCTTCTCTATTCGGCAGACTTGCTGTGACTGTGGAGAAGGCCTCGAATTATGCCCCATTTGTCGGAGCGCCATCGAGACTAGAATTAGGCTCTTTTAATAAGCTTTCTTGTACATATATGATCATATTTGATTGGCAACAGCTGAATCAAATTTTCATGACTGTCTGGAAGTGAAAGGATTCCATAGGTTATTACAACTTCTACTCATCCCAGAAATGAAAATTGTTGAAAGGTGAGTTTAACTGGAAACCGACGAGGCTCCAAACAGATGATGTCCTTATGTCGGTGCATGTTTTTGGTACATGCATGAGAAAACGAAAAGAGTAGGTAATCACTGGCTGGCAGAGGTCAACAGAAGCTGGGCTGTTGATCTGATGAGATAATCACCCTTTTGCTTGGTACTTGATTACTTGTTAAAAAAGAATTACTGGAGAATTAGGTTTGGTTTGTGAGAGTGATAGACGAATAAAGTTACAGAAGCATCCTCGTTCTTTTGTTCCTTCATTGTGTGTAATCTCTTTTCCTTTTCCCATCCTTGAGTGCTAGCAAGGCTCAGACTTGAACCCGATAGGTGTCCTCGAGTTTGTATAGTTTATTCATGCTCCTACCAATGTACATATTTGTTTCAAGCTTCCAACAGTTGTGTTTATAACATTACTGAAGAACATTGTAGTCACAATTCTGCTTCAAATTTTCTTTTGCTGCTGCTAGTGTACAATATTTTTCTGGGTACTGACTCCTATTTTGAAGTCTGATTCTTGATATTCTTACTGTATGTATGGAATAAGAATATTTCAGCTCCACTTACTGAAAAGTCGAATTTTCATTATTTATAATGAATTAATTAACAAGAACCCATGATCCAATCACATGAATAACAAACAAATTTTCAATAGAGAATAAAAAAGAGTGTAGATAAAGATTGGAACATAAGAGAATCATAGGAGTGTAATGAAAGATTTTTCTGAGTGTTATGATTGACATGAATTCTTTTCAGCTGTGAATCTCCTTAATGTTAGAAATCCGACTAGGACTCTACCCTCTTAGACATTTCATTACTGATTGTGTTAACATCATCAAAGATCTGAACCCATAACCCTTTACCCTCAAATTGTTAGGTTGCAGTATATGAAAACTATTGATGGAGGAAATGATTAAGTCAGTGAATTGCCTTACAAGTTTAGAAAAGGTTCTAAAAGAGAGAACTCTGCAGTTGCAATTCGAAAGGTGGCTCCCAGATTGTCCCCCACGCCAAACCCAACTATCAATATATAACTTGGCTTCTTTCCAACAAAAATATATAATATTTATATTATTTATGTCATATAAATGTAGAAATCATATTTCTGAACTTGATCAAGTGAAGCAAGAGAATTTCTGACGACTGTTATTGAGTCCATGTGATCATGGCTTGTGGGACATTTTTGCCTCGGCATAAAACCGTGTTTTCAGTGTCTTGAAATCATTTAGGTTTCCCTAAAATCTTGTGTTGATCGCGAGTGTCTTCGGCACTTTTTACTTTTCTTGGTAGCTGTTGTTGCCTTTAAGTTTCGTGTTTCCCTTAATAGTTTTTGCCTTCAGCTTATTGCAATAATTCTTAACTACAAATGATGATTATGGTAAAGTAAATTATGTCTTAGGCTCCTAAATATGTCTTTAAAAAAAAAAATTAACAGTAAATTTAATTATCTCCAACAGTTGGAAATATTAGCTGACAACTAAAATTTATGAAATGAGATTTTTATAATCCATAGTCAAATTTGATTTTCTTTAATCCTGATAAAATTAATTAAAGGATTTTAAATTCCTTTTAATCAAGTATATAAGTGTGACTTCCAAGTTTTATATGCGGACTCCAAAACACAAATCCAGCAATGGAGAAAACGAGGATCATTTCCTTTCTCCTTCTCTTCTTCTTTACCTTCCTCTCTCTTCACCTCATCATCATCACACTACAAAATACTGCTCTGCCAACCATGGCCATCCCTCTCTCCACCGATAATCGTTGGATTGTGGACGAGAACGGGCAGCGAGTGAAGCTGGCTTGTGTTAATTGGGTGACGCATCTGGAGCCAATGGTGGCGGAGGGACTCAGCAAGCGCCCCATGGATTCGATCTCAAAAACAATTGTGTCGATGGGATTCAACTGCGTACGGTTCACTTGGCCGACTTTCTTGGTCACCAACGACTCTCTAGCCTCTCTAACTGTGAGACAGTCTTTTCAAAAACTCGGTCTGTTTGAATCCATTGCTGGTATCCAAGCAAATAATCCGTCTATAATTGATCTTCCTCTCATCAAAGCGTATCAGGTAATTAGTTTCTTCTTCTTTTGAATTTTCTCAGAAAAAAAATCAAAAAGAAGATTAGGATTAGGATGAGGTCAAAAGGCTCAAAATCAGAAAGGCAGGATTTGATGATTGGTGAGGATTGAGCATAAGGTATAGGTGGAGTGACCAATCAGATAGCGACACAGCAGAGCATTTGAATAATATCTAATATTGGTTGTGTTTTTAATTAATAGTTGAACTTTTCTTTTTGTTTTTTCTGTTGAGTAGTATGTTTAGTTGATCACCTTTTTCTTACTGAATTAAAAATTGAAAAATTTTTAAAATATACATTAAACTATTAAATGATGTATGACCTATAGATAATGTTTTGATTCTTATCTTAATTTTTTTTTTTTTTTAAAAAAAAAAATCAGACAGTGGTATCGAACCTCGGAGAAAACAAGGTGATGGTGATTCTAGACAATCATATAAGTAAGCCCGGTTGGTGTTGCAGTAACTTGGATGGTAATGGTTTTTTTGGCGATCAATACTTCAATCCTGATGTGTGGATTGCTGGTTTAACTCGAATTGCCACCATGTTTAATGGTGTTTCCACCGTGATTGGTATGAGTCTCAGAAATGAACTTAGAGGTCCTAGACAGAACGTAAATGATTGGTACAGGTACACTATATTTTTAAATCATTTTTATTCTTAAATTAATTTTAAAAGTTTAATTATTTTTTATTTAAATAAATATAAAATTACTCGTCAACATACATATGTTTTTAAAATATTAATTTTAATATTTTGATTTTATAAGTAAAATAATTATTTAAAAATAATTAATTATTTTATTATATTTTTAAATATTATTATATTAGTTCTAAATCATACTATATTTTAGAAGAACAAGACACAAGGGTGGGATAACATCAAATTAAAGTATATTTTATTACCTTTTTAATTTGGTTTTGTTTACTTCTGTACTAATAAATATTTTTTAAAAATAATTAAAAAACAAAATATAGTAATTATGATGTTGTTGTGCATAGAAGAGAGTTATACAAATTTATTATATTGTAAAATATTTTTATTTATTTCTACATTTTAAGATATATATTTAAACTAATAAATACTTTTCTAATTTTTTTCATTTTATTTAACTAATCATTTTTTTTTAAATATTTTTAAGCATCTAATATATTTCTTACAATTAATCAACCATGTCGACTAAGTATTAAACTAGTGGTATTAAATATAATACTATATCATCTAACATATCATTACCTTGTGGTAGTAATATCATTTATTAATAATTATATAATTATATTAAAAATTTAAAATAAATTAAAATTAAATCGATAAAAAAAATAAAATTATCATACAATTAAAATAGGAGAAAATAAAATTAGATATAATTTATTCAATCATTCTTTATTTATTTATTTTAATCTATTCAATGGTTTCTCATATTTTTCTTCTTCCGTGACTCCTAAGCTCCTTTTTCCTATGAACTCATCAATGATTGTAAAACTTAATGAACAAAAACTAAATAAAAAGTGTTAAATAATTTTGAATATATTAGACTATTTTAAACTTAAAGATTGAATAAACTTGAAAAATATAAATTATGAAAAGTTTGTTTAATAATTACTATTAGTAATTTTAACGAATTGAATTTGAAGGTACATGGTAGCAGGAGCAGAATCAGTGCATGAAGCAAATCCATACGTTCTTATTATACTTTCTGGTCTAAACTATGATAGAGACTTATCTTTTGTTCGAAACCGAGCAATAAATTTGACATTCACTGGAAAGATAGTATTTGAGTGGCATTGGTATGGATTCTCGGATGGTAGTGCATGGGAAAGTGGCAACCCAAATCAAGTGTGTGGCAGAGCAATGAGTAATATGAAGCGCACATCAGAATTCTTATTAGATCAAGGTTGGCCATTGTTTGTGAGTGAATTTGGGGCAGATCAAAGAGGAACAAATGTGAATGACAACAGGTATTTAAATTGTTTCATGGGTGTGGCAGCTGACCTTGATCTAGATTGGGCATTGTGGACACTTGTTGGAAGTTATTATTTGAGAGAAGGGGTAATTGGATTAAATGAAAATTATGGGTTATTTAACTGGAATTGGTGTGATATTAGGAATTCAAGCTTCTTACAGAAAATATCTGCCATCCAAACTCCTTTTCAAGGTACATACGTATGATCTCTTTCTATGCATTAAAAAGTTTATAATTTGTTTTATTTTAAGTTTCTTAATAATTTGTTTTAAATTGCAGGACCAGGACTATCTGAAAAGAATAAGCATAAAGTAATATTTCATCCATTAACAGGATTTTGTATCCTAAGAAAATCATTACTTGATCCACTAATATTGGGTCCATGCACTGAATCTGAGGGTTGGAGTTACACATCTCAACATATTATATCCATTAAAGGAACATACTTATGTTTAAAAGTTGAAGAATTGGAAAAACCTGTGAAATTAAGTATTATTTGTACAGATTCTAGTTCAAAATGGGAACTTATATCAGATTCTAAGATGCATCTTTCTTCTAAACTAAGCAATGGAACATCTATTTGCTTGGATGTGGACTCAACCAACACTGTCGTTACAAATAGTTGCAAGTGTTTGACTAGAGATAACAAGTGTGATCCTGCCAGTCAGTGGTTTAAACTTGTTGATAGCACTAGAAATTTATCTGTAATAAATTCTTTTCGTCGAACTAATCCAATTTTAGAATTGCCTAGAAGTGGATCGACGCAATAGCAATTTATAACAGTGAAAATATATATCTACCTTTACTATGAGTAACTCATATTACATGTGTATCAAGATATGTTTCTAATTTTTTACTAGTTTATGTTGCATAAATTTGGACTTTATTTGTGTAAATGCCCAAAACCTTAAGAAAAAGAATATATATTGTAATGGCAAAAACAGATAATAATTAGGGGTTTATATTTCTTACACAGTAAATTAGAATGTCCAATAAGAATACAGAAATGTCTATTTTTAATAAGTTAAAATAATAGAAACAGAAATGAAAGTAAAATCTTATAAGATTAACCTCCAATTGCAATTCTGACGGGGTTCGGGAGATCACCTTTACTCACAACCCTCTTACTGTTCAGGATCCGGATTTTAGTTTTCTTGATCTGAAATTATTAAATAGGGGGATGAGCTACACTAAACTGGTAAGAATATTACACTAATCACTGATACAAAAAATCAAAGATTGGTAAAAATTATAAAATAACTAATTGATCAATTAGTTTAGATAAATTCATTTAATATAAAAACATAAGCTTCATACTTACTATTACAAGTTTTCAAAATCGACCTATGAGGATAATAACACAAATAACATTGTAATTTCATATCTAAGTGAGCAAGAATAGCAACCTACCTTTTTTACCTGTTTACCGGTACCTCTAGGGGTCTATAGGGATGTTCTCCTATGCGTGAACCCAATATCCAAATTTATCAATTAACTGGTCATTCCCATGCTTCGTTCAGTAATGAGCGCCAGATATATCATTGTCTTGATACTCTGTCCGGTATCAGGGTGAACCATATCTCTCAAACTCTTTTGGTATGAGACTTCTCAGCTCTATCCGACTGAGGTAATGTTCACGGTAGAGTTTCTCTCTATGTACCGGGTCCGTCCACCTATTTTCAGAGTACCTAGTAAACTTTTAATACATAGATTCATATTATCAACGAATCACCAATTATATACTAATATCTCACATTTACAATAAACAATCGGTCATACAAAGAGACGATACGTAAATTAAGAAAACATGATTGAGACATTTATTGTCAAACAAACCAACATATGAGAGCTACATAGTTAGGTAACTAAATAACCAAGAAAGCAATTAAAACTATTAATTTAAAGCACATACTATAACAGTAAGCATTTTAAACAATATACACTAACCAGTTCCGGCTCCACTGATGACCTGTAATAAATTTTTAGAATTTTCTAATTTTTACAAAACACAATGTTATTGATTATTAAGATTTAATTTACCGCAACCACAAAAATAATGAGAGATTTTTATTTCGGATTAGTGTCCAAAATACTGGACTTTCCATTGCGCTTTCTGGTAGTCCTTAAGTTTTCTAAATTTTTAATGCATAAATTAAAACACCCGTTACATATCCAAAAATACTCCAAAATGCCAAAATATGAATTTTAAAATCTTTCCAGCCAATTTTAGGGTTCCAGTACAACATCTGTAACACCCAAAAAGTTGTATTTTTATTATTTAATTTATTTTAATTTTTATTAGAATTTTTGTTCAATGTTATTCTATTTTAATATTTAATTTATAAGGTTTTAATTTAATTTAATAGAAACAATAATAATAATAATAATAAAATAAGGTAAAATTATTATTGGGATTTAATTGAAATTGATTTTGGAAAAAAGGGGTAAAAATTTGGATTATGTGGGTGTTTTTGAAAAGAAAATCGAAAACTGGGGGTCAAAACGCAATTTAGAAAAGTTGTGCCACGTCAGCAGCTCAGTCAGCAGCCCCGGCCAACCAAAATATGCTGCGTGGCAAGGACGCTGATACGGGAGGCTACGTGGGCGATCCGCGTGCCCGCGATCGAACGGCCTAGATCTCACGCGTGCGGACGGCCCAGATTGAATCACGCACGGACGACCCAGATTAAATTGTGATGGACAGCTGAGATTAAAAGGAAAATGTTATAAATAACCTCACCCACACCCAACCCCAAACCCTAGCTGCCAGTACCCTCGCCGGAGAAGAAGAACCAGTCACCGGAGGAGCCGGCCGGCCCCACCCGCCGCCGCATCGGAGGATTTTTCGATCGTCAAACGAGGTAAATTTTCTCCCATTGGCTCATTTTTCGATGCTAAATTCGCCTATGGCCAAATCAGAGCCAAACCACCGGCCAATCGGCCTAAAAACACTGCCGAAGTCCAGCAGCGCTGCCGCAGCTTCCCTAGGTTTTTGCATCCGATGAGGCCCTTCCCGGTTCCTGTTCGATACAATTTTTATACCACTATGATTACCGTCCTTTTCTCTATAGGTTGACCGGAGTAAAACATCAAATCGTGACTCGCGCCGAAGAAGTCGTTGCACCCGAGAGCTCTGCCGCCGGTAAGTCTCGATTTTTCATGATTTTTTGGCCCATCGAGGGCGCTAGGGTTGTTTTATCGCAGGAACCAATGCAAATTTGGCCGAATTCGGCCGAAAACGGCCAAAAACGGCCAACCCGAGGCGGATCGCCACCGCAAGCGACGATGTCGTCGCCGAAGCACGGTGGAGCTGCCATGCTGGAATTCTGATATTGGCCAAAAAGAGCCCTAGATCTGATTTGAGATTTTTTTGGGACATGTGTTGGTACCGGAAGTGTGTTTCAATTTCCCAAAAAAATTTAGGGAATTTAGGGACAGTCCGTAGGCGCAGTGAGAATCCGATTTCAGATCCCAAAACAAGTAAGGATTTCTCACCCTATTTTCTATCACGGTATTAAAGCTCAATAAATAATAAAACGACATTTCATGAATTAATACATGTGTATAATTAATTAAAGTTACTAATGGAGCTCGAATCTGATATATTTTTCGGTCAGTTGTTGTTTGATTTACTTTACAGTTTTAAATGCAGTATGGTATTTAATGTGTTTATTCTATGATTTTGTATGCATGAATCACGGTTTCGTTTATTATGGTTTGAATTATTGTGAACCCGTTGTTGTCTTGTTTGGTGTTCATTACTAGTTTACGTGTTTATATTTGACTGGATAATTGAAACAAAAAAAAAATGGAAAAAGGTATGTGAATTGATAAATGGATAATGTCGATAGCCCAACTAGATATCCTGGGAGATGGTGGACGGACCGGGTCCGTAGGGAATCCTACCGAGAACGTGGTCTCTCATATCGAACGGGGTATAAAGATCTTATGTGTTTTGGCGCCTATATCAGACGGGGTATGGGAACGACCCGTTTCACCCTCATACCGGACAAGGTATTGAGATTTATGGTTTTTGGCGCCCATACCGGACAGGGTATGAGGACGGCCCTGAATCAAGTTATCAATGTGAATGGTTTACGTGTAGCGGGGACCACTATGGATCCCGATGGATACTAGTAGGCTGATAAAAGAAAAAAATCTGTTGTCTGATGATTGAAATGCAAAGGTATGATATGTGTTATGTTATAAAGCGTGTATGATTTTATGATATTATAATGTTATTATTTTCTTATGTTGTTTTCATGAAGCTCATCGAGGTAAGTGGACAGTAAAAGGTTTTATTATTGATAAATGAATTTATCATGAATTATGCTTCATTGGTTATTTTTGTTTTCTACCAACCTTTACTTATGTGACAGTGAGATAGTATGATGTCTTTACTGGGCTAGTGTAGTTCATTCCTTATTTAACCATTTCAGATCAGGAGGATTTGGTTCCCGAGCTCGTCCCGCAGGAAGACAACGAGTAGACGCCTAAGGATTTCATAGTTTTATTTATAGTATTCATTACTAGTATTTACCTTAATTAATTGATTCTTTCACACGTTGAATACATTTTTGGTTATTGTGTAAGGGATGTTAATCAGAATTTTTATTTCGCTTTCGTACTTAGAATTTTTAATATATACATTTTCTTTTAAATTTCCGGGGCCGTTACAGCATCACCTCTGTGCTTCGGCATTGGCTTCGCCACCCACAGCAGCAGTTCGCCTTAGTCTAGCCAGTTTCGACTAGTTTTGGTCAGTTTTGGTTGGTTTCGCATATAAACCTACGAAAAACTTAAGAAGCCTCGATTGGCTTAAAAAAGCAAAAAATCGAAACTTTACCGCAAAAGGTCTCAGGGTGCGGTGGCTCTGCCAGTTCTCCTTCGCAGTCGTAGTTCCCCTTCGATTAGCCTACACCAGAGAAGGACGGAGAACACAATAGTAAAAAAATCACGCAAAACAAGAAACAAAAAGAGGGTCATCAGGGAAGGTTTTAGGTTTTGGTTGAGGCAGCTCGGTCGAGCTTCGCTCGTGATTTTTGGCTCACCCATCAGCCCTTTAGCTCTTATATGAGCATAGGGAGACTCGATATTGAATTCCAAGCAGTGAGAAAATTTTACCTCTCTCGGTGTTGGCAGTGGCTCCGGTGCGGCGACGATGGCGTCCCTCCAGCAACTGGTCTTCCCTCCGACCGCCCTTATTATTTTTCTTCTCTGGTCAAGTGTCGAGTAAGGTTTTGGGGCCGACTGAAGAGAGGTTTAAATACCTCTCTTCTCTTTGATCCTTGTTGTTCATCCGCGTCAACGTGGAGCGAGGAGAGTCGTCTAATCGTTGCCTCTTTAGGTCGATTGCGTGGGTGAATCTAGACCATCCATCGCGATCAATCACATCCGTGCGATTGTGCTTGAAGAGGGAATGCTTCTAGGTCATTCGTGCTCGCGGGATGCAACCTGGGCCGTCATATCGCCCAGGTATGCGAATCGCCCGCGTGGAGCCGATGTCAGCATGTCCACAATGCAACGCGTTCTGACTCATCATAGTTGCTGACCGGGCCGTCCAACATGGCCAAACTTTCTTTTTTTTTGCATTTTTACTCATTGTTTTCAAATTTCTTTTCAAAAACACCATCCTTATTCACAATTTCACCCATTTTCTCCATAGTTGTTTTTAATTTTTTCTCTCATTCTATTTTTCTCAAAATTTCTAAAAAAATTAAAATAAAACAAGATAAAATTATTTATATATTTTTTTTTATTAATTCAAAAAATTATCTGTAACGGCCCCAGAAATTTTAAATAGAACTTTAAATTCAAAAATATCAAATGCGGAAGCGAGATCAAAATTCCAGTTAACATCCCTTACACGAAAACCAAAAACATACTTAAAATATAAAAGATTAAACTAACTAAGAGAGAAACTCGAAAATAAAACTATGAGTATGACTACAGAGTCTCTAGGCATCCCCTTCGTCGTCCTCCTGCGGAACGGGCTCGGGAACCATGTCTTCCTGATCTGAAATGGTTAAATAAGGAGTGAGCTACACTAGCCCAGTAAGAACATCACGATATCTCACCGTCACGGAGGTAAAGGTGGGTAGAAAAACACAAAAGACCAATGGAGCATGATTTACAACAAATCCTTTTATTTATGATAAAACCTTTACCATCCACTTACCTCGGTGGAATTCATGAAACAATATAAGAAAACAATAACATTATCACAATCATGGAATAATATAAGCTGTAAAACATAGCACTTATCACGCATTTTGTAATTCAATCATTATACAACATATCCTTTTCTCATTTACCAGCCTACTAGTATCCATGGGGGTCCATAGGGGTCCCGCTACCCGTTAACCTTTAACATTCATAATCAGTTTCCAGGGCCGTCCCCATACCCCGTCCGGCATGGGCGCCAAAATCATAAACCTCAATACCCCGTTCGGTATGAGGGTGAAACGGGCCGTCCCCATACCCCGTCCGGTATGGGCGCCAAAACCATAAACCTCAATACCCCGTCCGGTATGATGGTGAAACGGGTCGTCCCCATACCCCGTCCGGTATGGGCGCCAAAACCATAGGATCTCCATACCCAGCCCGGCATGTGAGACCACAATCCCGGTAGGGTTCTCTACGGACCCGGTCCGTCCACCATCTCCCAGGATATCTAGTCAGGCTGACCCCCATAATACAATTATCAGTCTACACAATCTTTCATTTTCCTTTTCCTCAGTCAGCATCATCAATTCACATTTAAACAAACAAATCGTAATTCATGCCAAACAGACAACATACAGTATCAGTTTTTCAGTCATTCAACCCATAATTAATAAAAACGTAGTATATGCACACAAATCTGTAAAATGAACACATCAAACCTCATTTTGCATTTAAAGCTGTAAACAGGCCAAATAACAGTAAATCACCAATCACACTAGACTCGGGCTCCATTAGCCACCTTAAGCAATTTCACACATTCGTTAATTCAAGAAATACCGTTTTATCATTTTGAACTTTAATACCGTGATAGGAAATAGGGTTCGGGGTCCTTACTCGTTTCGGAGTCCGAACACGGCTTCACAGTGCGCTTGCAAGCTGTCCCTAATTTTCCCTGAATTTTTCTCGGGGAACTGAAACGCACTACTGGTACCTGCACGTGTTCCAAAAAAAACCCAAATTAGGCCCAGGGCCTCTTTCGGCCCAAATCGCAACTCCGGCACGGCGGCGAGTCGCCTCGGGTTGGCTGTTTTCGGCCGTTTGCGGCCGAATTCGGCCACACTCGCATCAGTCCCTGTGAGAAAACAACCCTAGGGCCCTCGGGGGGCCAAAAAATCACGGAAAAACGGAGCTTACCGGCGGCGGCGCTCTCGGGTGCGGCGGCTCTCCGGCGAAGTTCGTGTTTTGGTGATTTGGCTCTGGTCAACCTGTAGAGAAAAGAATGGTGATCACGGTGATATAAAAATTGCATCAAACGGAGGCCGGGAAGGGCCTCGTCGGAGGCAAAAACCGAGAGGGGGCGCGGCTGCGCCGCTGGTCTTCGACCGCGTATTCCGGCCGTTTGGCCGGGATTTCGGCTTTGATTTGGCCACAGGAGGAATCAGCGTGAAAAAACGAGTCGGGGGTATGAAATTTACCTCGATCGGCGGTCAGAAATTTCCCCGGTGCGGCGGCGGGTGGCGGCGGTCGGCCTCTGGTTCGTCGTCTCCGGCGAGCGGCAGGCGGCTAGGGTTTGTGGTCTGGTGTGGGGGTTCTATTTATAACCCCTTGCCTTTTGATCTCAGCCGTCCATTTCGTTTTAATATGGGCCGTTCGTTTTTTATTGAATCTGGGCCGTCCGTGCGATTGAATCTGGGCCGTCCGATCGCGCGATTGATCTGGGCCGTCGGATTTCACCCACGCGGATCGCCAACGTGGCTACTTTTCGGAGTGACGTGGTCTTGCCATGTGGCAGGCCCCGGTTGGCCGGGACTGTTGACCGGGCCTGCTGACGTGGCTGCTGACGTGGCTTTTTTTTTTTTTTTCCTCCTCCTTTCCGGGTGCTACATTATCTCATACTAAATTTCCGGAGCCAAGTGTTACAATTTGAAAGAAAAAATATCTCTTAGAAAAAAGTCCAATACCTTTTTCTTAGAGAAAAATAAGAACCCAATAATTATATATATTCCTTGTAAAATTTGTTTATGTCAATTATGAGTGATTTTATTTACTTTTAAGTCAAATTGTTCTATAACTTTGTGAAATTGTTTAATGAAAATTCAATTTTGTAGCATGAATAATTCTTAGATTAAGAGCATTTACAATAAAGTAGAAATTAAAATAAAAATTTACCTTTAAAATTTTTTCTGTTTATGATCTATTGTCAAGCAACAATTACATTGCATTTTGAGAAAATTCGTACCATTATTCTAAATTTTAACCAAATTAAAGCTCCAACTCATACACCTAACTACCTAAAATTAGACTAGTAAAAGTTTAGAGAAAAAATATATATGGAAGGAATAGTAAGTATATATGAGTATTTACACAATGGATCCTATATTTACAATTAATTACATTGAACATGAACTAATTTATTCTAACACCTATAGTTGGTAGTATCTCCTTTAAATTTAAGGACTTAACAAATGCATACTGATGTTGTATTACATTTTTAGTTAATAAATTTATGGAGATGCTAAAATATATGAAATGAGTTGTAATCCAAAGTAAAATAAGATTTTTCTTTAATGCTGATAAAGTTGATTAAAGGATTTTAACTTCCTCTGGTATATAAGGGTGACTTTTAAGAGTTAAAGTGCGAACTCGCATACACAAATCCAATAATGGAGAGAACAAGTTTCATTTCTTTGCTCCTCCTCTTCTTCTTCACCTTATCATCATCATACTACAAAATGCTGCTCAGCCAACCATTGTCGTCCCTTTCTCCACCGATAATCGTTGGATTGTGGACGAAAAAGGACAGTGGGTAAAGCTGGCGTGTGTCAACTGGGCAATGCATCTGGAGCCAATGGTGGAGGAGGGACTCAGAAAGAGCCCCATGGATTTGATCTCAAAAACAATTGTGAAGATGGGATTCAATTGCGTACGGTTCACTTGGCCAACTTTCTTGGTCACCAACGACTCTCTAGCCTCTTTAACTGTGAGACAGTCCTTTCAAAAACTGCGTCTGCTTGTATCCATTGCTGGCATCCAATCCAATAATCCATCTATCATTGATCTTCCTCTCATAAAAGCTTATCAGGTAATTAATTTCTTCGTCTTTTGAATTTTCCCAGAAAAAATAAGAAATAATATTGGGAATACAATGAGGTCAAAAGGCCCAAAATTGTGAACGTAGGCCATTTGAATAACATTTTATGATAAACTATTTTTTTTCTTTTGTTGGTAAGATTAAATTTGATACTATATCACCTGACATATAAGTGCCATGTGATATGTTATGTCACTTAGTAATAATTATATAATTATATTAAGAATTTTTTAAAAATCAATAAAGAAAATAAATTACCATTTGATTAAAAAATAAGGAGTAAATAAAATTAGATATTATATTATTCGATTACTCTCTCTTTTATCTTCTTATCTATTCTACAACATTGTTTGATAATAATTTTTGGTAATTATTATGGATCGAACTTGAAGGTATATGGTAGCAGGAGCAGAGTCAATGCATAAAATAAATTCAAATATTTTTGTCATATTTTATTATCTAAACTATGTTAGAGACTTATTCTTTATTCGAAATCGAGCAAAACTTGACATTCACTGGAAAGCTAGTATTTGAGTAGCATTTGTATGGATTCTCAGATAGCAGTGTATTGAAAAGTGGTAACCTTAATCAAGTGTGGCAAAGTAATGAGTAATATGAGGGGCACATTAGAATTCTTATTAGACCAAGGTTGACCATTGTTTATGAGTGAATACATAGCAGATAAAAAATGAACAAACATGAATGACAACAGGTATTTGAATTGTTTCATGGATATAATAGCTGACATTGATTTACATTGGGTATTGTGGACACTTGTTAGAAGTTATTTTTTGAAAAAAAGGGTTACCGGAGAAAATAAATATTTTGAATTATTTGATTGGAATTGGCGTGATATTAGGAATCCAAGTTATTTGCAGAAAATATTTGCCATCCAAATTTTTTTTCAAGGTACACACGCATGATCTCTTTCTATGCATTAAAAGACTTACTTGTTTCTATTTTAAGTTTCCGAATTTTATTCGTTTTAAATTAGAGGACTAGAACTATTTGAAAAGAATAGGCATAAAGTAATTTTTCATCCATCTACAAGACTTTGTATCTTAAGAAAATCAGAACTTGATCCGTTAATATTGGGTCCATGCGCTAAATATGAGGATTGGAGCTATACATCTCAACAGATTATCTCTCTTAATGGAACGCATTTCTGTTTAAGAGCTGAAGAATTGAAAAAACTTGTAAAATTAAGTAATATTTGTATAGATTCTAGTTCAAAATGGGAACTCATATTAGATTCTAAGATGCATCTTTCTTCTAAACTATACAATGGAGCCTCTATTTGTTTGGATGTGAACTCAACCAACATCATCGTCATAAATAACTGCGAGTGCTTGACTAGAGATAACAAGTGTGATCCTATCAATTAGTGGTTCAAACTTATTGATAGTACTAAAAGTTTATCTGTAATAAATTCTTTTCATCGAACTAACCCAATCTTAGAATTGCCCAAAAATGGATAGACACAATTGGCAATTTATAAGAGAGAACTTGTATCTCCACATTTATTATGAATAATTCACATTATATAATAAAAAAATACCATTTTATTATACGTTTCTAATTTTCTATTAGCTCATATTGCATATATTTGGGTTTTATTTGAAAAAAATATATATATCTTTTTTGTAGAAAGAAATAAAGATCCAATAATTACGTAAGTTTGTGATAAAACTTTGGATATATCAATTCTGAGCAATTTTATTTATTTTTAAGTCAAATTCCTCTATGAATTTATGAAATTGTTTAATGATAATGTAATATTGTAACATGAATAATTCTTAAATTAAGAGTATTTACAATAAATCAGAAATTAAAATAAAAATTTATCTTAAGTAGTTATCGGTTTATGATCTAACCTTCAAACAATAATTAATTATACTGCATTAAACACCAGCTAATTACACAATTGACTTATATTTACAATTAATTGCATTAAACACCAACTAATGTATTCTAATACCTACAGTTAGTAGTTTCTCTTCTTAAAAAAAGGACTCAGGTAAATTATCTAATATATAACAAATATATACAGATGTAATATTACATTTTTAGTTAATAAATCGATGGAAAAACCAACACTTATGGAATGAGTTGTAATCCAAAGTAAAAAAAGATTTTCCCTTAACGATGAAAGGATTTTAACTTCCTTTTTGGTGAAGTATAAATGGGTGAGTTTTAAGAGTTACGTCCAGACTCCCACATAAATCCATCAATGGAGAGAACAAGGTTCATTTCCTTGCTCCTCTCTCTTCACCTCATCATCATCACACCACAAAATGTTGTTCTGACAACAATGGCCAACCCTCTCTCCACCGATAATCGTTGGATTGTGGATGAGAAAGGACAGCGAGTGAAGCTCGCGTGTGTCAATTGGGTGGCACATATGGAGCCAATGGTGGCGGAGGGACTTAGTAAGCGGCCCATGGATTTGATCTCAAAAACAATTGTGTCGCTGGGATTCAATTGTGTACGGTTAACTTGGCCAACTTTCTTGGTCACCGACGACTCTCTAGCCTCTCTAACTGTGAGACAGTCTTTTCAAAAACTCGGTATGTTTGAATCTATTGCTGGCATCCAAGCCAATAATCCATCTATCATTGATCTTCCTCTGATAAAAGCTTTTCAGGTAAATAATTTCTTATTCTTTTGAATTTTCCAGAAAAAAAAAAAAAAAAAAAAAAAAAAATATTAGGATTAGAATGAGATCAAAAGGACCAAAATAAAATAAAAAAGATATATTTTCCCTAAGTGACGCAGCAGAGCATTTGAATAACATTTACCATTGACTTTTCTTCAAGTACATCAAAAATTTTAAAATATAAATTGGATTATTAAATGATATATGAATAATTAGATTCTAATCTCAATTTTAAAAATAAAAAAAATAAAAATTCAGACATTGGTATTGAATCTTGGAGATAACAAGTTGATGGTGATTCTGGACAACCATATAAGCAAGCCGGGTTGGTGTTGTAGTAACACGGACGGCAATGGTTTCTTTGGAGATCAGTACTTTAACCCCGATGTGTGGATAATTGGCTTAACTCGAATCGCCACAATGTTTAATGATGTTTCCACCGTTGTTGGTATGAGTCTCAGAAATGAACTTAGAGGTCTCAGACAGAACGTAAATGATTGGTACAGGTACGTTGTATTTTTCTAAATAATTTTTATTTTTAAATTGATTCTAAAATTTTGACTATTAATTATTTAAAGAATTATAGTTCAATATAAATATATTTTTAAAAATATTAATTTTAATATTTTAACTTTATAGTTAAGATGCCTAATTATTTTATTATAATTTTAGATATTATTATATTTAAAATAACAAAATATAAGAGTGGAATACCATCAAACGAAATTATATTTTAGTACCAGCCTAATTTGGTTGTGTTTCCTTCTGGATTAATAAATATCTTAAAAAATATAATGTAGTAATTATGATGATACTGCATGTTGAAGAGAGTTATACATATTTATTATGTTGTAAAATGTATTTTATTTATTTCTATATTTTAAAATATATAATTTAACTGCTAAACACTTCTATATTTTTTTTTTCCTTTTTATTCAACTAATCGTTTTTTTCTTTTAATATTCTGAAGCATCTAATATTTTTGCTATATTTAATTAACTATGTCGAATAACTATTAAGCTAGTGATATTAAATTTGATATTATATCACCTAACATATAAGTATCATGTGGTTATGTCATTTAATAATATAATTATATTAATTATTTAAAAAATAAATAAAATTAAACCAATAAAAAAAAGTAAAATTACCATTTGATTAAAAAAGAATGATGAAATAAAATTAAATATTAAGTTATTTAATTACCATTTGATAATAATTTTTGATAATTTTAATGGATTGAATTTGAAGGTACATGATAGTTGGAGCAGAGTCAGTGCATAAAGTAAATCCAAATGCTCTTGTCATACTTTCTGGTCTAAATTATGATACAGACTTATCCTTTGTTCGAGATCAAGCACTAAACTTGACATTCACTAAAAAATTAGTATTTGAGTGGCATTGGTATGGATTCTCGGATGGTAGTGCATGGGAAAATGGCAACCCAAATCAAGTGTGTGGCAGAGTAATGAGTAATATGAAGAGCACATCAGAATTCTTATTAGACCAAGGTTGGCCATTATTTGTGAGTGAATTCGGGGCAGATCTAAGAGGAACAAACGTGAATGACAACAGGTATTTGAATTGTTTCCTGGGTGTGGCAGCTTATCTTGATCTAGATTGGGCATTATGGACACTCGTTGGAAGTTATTATTTAAGAGAAGGGGCACCTGGAGAAAATGAATATTTTGGGTTGCTTGATTGGAATTGGCATGATATTAGGAATTCAAACTTCTTGCAGAAAATATCCGCCATCCAAATTCCTTTTCAAGGTACATACACATGATCTCTTTCTATACATTAAAAGTATTTATAATTTGTTTTTATTTTAAGTTTCTTGATTTTATTTATTTTGATTTGCAGGACCAGGATTATCTGAAAAGAATAAACATAAAATAATTTTTCATCCATCAACAGGACTTTGTATCTTAAGAAAATCACTGTTCGGTCCACTAATATTGGGTCCGTGTACTAAATCTGAGGGTTGGAGCTATACATCTCAGCAAATTATCTCTCTTATGGAAACACTTTTCTGTTTAAGAGCTGACAAATTAGAAAAACCTGTAGAATTAAGTATTGTTTGTATAGATTCTAAGTCAAAATGGGAACTCATATCAGATTCCAAGATGCATTTTGCTTCGAAACTAAGCAATGAAACATCGATTTGCTTGGATGTGGACTCAACCAACACTATTGTCACAAATAACTGTAAGTGCTTGACTAGTGATAACAAGTGTGATCCTGCAAGTCAATGGTTTAAACTTGTTGATAGCACTAGAAGTTTTTCTCCACTTTTGTTATGAATAATTCATATTATATAATAAAAAAAATATTATTTTACCATACATCAAGATATATTAGTTCATATTGCATAAATTTAAGCTTTATTTGAAAAAAAAAAAATTCTTCCTTAGAAATAGTACATATGTTATACATATACGTGGTCCATGGTGATATATGTATGTATGCATACGTCATCCAGAGCATTAACTTCTTCCTACCCATGCCACAAACTATGAATTCAATTCCAAAAGCAAAATGAAAAAGTCACCTTTAACTGAAATCTCTCTTTCATTTTCTCATTAATTCAGTTTTATTAATAGCAAATTCTTTATTCATGGTCTCTAATTAACTGAAGCTTTTATGTATCCACGAAACATGTACCAATCTGTAAGCATGTTCCTCCCACATAACAAGTGTACATACATGTCCTCAAATTATAATTTACAAAAAAAATGTTTTCTTCAACTTAAAAATGTAACTGTACGAATATTCTTTATTTAATTTATTATAAATACCTCTTGATCAGTTAATAAACTAGTAAGTACTAAAATTATTGGCAGTCTTATAATTATGTTAAATGTTTGTATTGTTGTAATTTAACAAAATATTAAAATAAAAATAATTTTGTTATAAAAAAGCATTTATCGTAATAGTATTTTAGTAAAAAGAATAGTTTATAAATTGCAGACTAGTCTACGATTCACTTCTTAAAAATACCCACTTTGAAGTTTTATTTATGTGCATACTTGTGTATATATGTATAATAGATTAAAGATAAAATTAACATAGCAAAGGTATATCTTTGATTAGGGTATCTTTCACATGAGCCCTACTCCGAACTTTCATCAATTAATAAGGCATGCAGATCATGCAAAGCTCCTTGTCTCTCTGCCACCGCTTTTTGTTGTACTATATATACGAGTGTGTGTGTGTGTGTCTATATATACATATATACATATATATATATATATATATATATTACTAGCATAGAGGCTTTGTACCGGTATGAGGCACTTACATCACTCCCACTCTATAACTATTTTAGATTTATAATCTTTTACACTCCCTCGTACTCAGTTAATTATAAATTTTACCTACTCTATTTGGAATAGTTAGAATGAATTAGCAGGTGACCCAGCTCACTAACAATCTCTATATACGTGATATTATATCAAGTAATATAGTATCTAATATTAATTGATCTTAATTTAGAAAATGTTTATAAATAATTTCACAAAGTATTCCAAATGTTATGATCGTTAACCTAACCCCAAAAACATTAAACTAGTCGTAATCCATACAAAATTATTATTATTATTATTATTATTATTATTATTATTATTATTGTTTCAAATAAAAAACTGCTAAGTTGAGCTCAAGCTTAAAGTAGTAATTGTAATCAATAAATTTTTATTCTTTAATTATTAATATACAAGAAAAATATTTTTAAAAGATTTATTATTTAATAATTAAAATAGGAACCGTTTTAAATTAATATTATAGGCTTGATTAATTTACAATAAAACCATATTCCATATATATGCATGGAATATGAACATGAAATATAAAATCCAAAAAATTAGTGTATCTTCAACTAACTAATCATAGCCAAATTTTTTAGTAATTAGTTCTTGATACGATGATTAAGAAATTAATTTTAGAATATTATCTTAAAAGATTGTCCAGCACCAAGATGTCCTGCCTTGTTGATATATATATATATTATAATTTCTTATTCAGTGGCAACTGACCTACGGTTGTGGGTGACCATCCATAGAAGAAAATTCGAGCACCCTTTTTCACCATGTTCCCGTCTGGGACCATGTCATCTTCTACAATTTGTTTCATTTCATTTGGCACGGAAGCGTACAGCCTTAGGGTTTCTGATAATGCTGCTTGAAGATAAACCATCTGTTTTAATTCTTCCTCTGTGAAAACTATGTTGGCAATTTCAGTTTTAGCTCTGCGTTGTTTTAGGATTTCTTTCATCTCACTCAGAACCTTGCTTTCAACATCTGGGTTTTCATGGAGTAACCAGAAGAACCATGAGAGTGCTACTGAAGTTGTATCTCGTCCTGCTATGATGAAACTCAAGCAGAAATCTCTGAAGAACCTGTCGAGAAGAGAGTTTCCATTGGCTTTTAAGTTGGTTTCGATCTGCATAAGCTTTGAAAGGAGATCGGATTGGTGATTCAGGTTAGCAGAGTTGCTGCTCATTTGGCTTCTCCGGTCTCTCACAATCTTCTCAGCAAATTTTGAATTATAATAAGCCTGGGCCTCGCCCAAAAAATATGATTTTAGTTCATTGTAAAATGTAAGAATTGAGTGCAAAACGAACTAAACATAATCTAACTATATTCAGAAGACATTAGATTAAATATAATCTAACTAGATTCAATTTAACTCTAAGATTTCCTTCAATTTTTTATTTAATTTTAAACCAATTAATTTATAGTTTAATTTTTATATTAATTAATAATTATTATATAATTGATTTAAAATTATGGAATTTTTAACTTCGCATCAATACCATATAAAATTTTGTCGATATATTTTTGAATACTTTATTACTAAGTAATTTTTATTTGTTTAATATATAAATATTTATTATTACATCTTGATTTATTTCTATTTTTTCAGTTTAAGTAATTTTTGTTTGTTTAATATATGAATATTTATTATTTCATCCTGATTTATTTCTATTTTTCTAGTTTAAAGGTAATAATATTTAGCTTAAATGACATATAACTCTCACACGAGAGGTAACAATTTAAATTCGAGTTCCATTTCTTATCTCTATGTCAAGAAAAAAAATACATGTGACAATTTTACATTATTCAAATTCTTCATATGTCGTTCTCATCTCCATAAATAAAGTGCTTACCTCATAACTGTCTACTAGCTAGATGTTGATTATTCACCATCAATATCACTTGTTTTAACTGCATCAAATTTAATAACTCATTCTATAATATTTTCATTTAAGTATTTGGTGTTAGAGTGTGTATTTTATTTCAACGAATAGATTTCATCTTGTAGGTAAAAAATTCTGACGATATCACTTTGTACAAATCTATCATACAAATTCTTCTATTAATCTTTTTTGTAATCTAATCCAAATTACATTTTATGATATAGACAGTAATAGTGAGTTTATAATCCAAGAAACAACGATTATGTTATGTTGCTCTCATGCTCTATACAGAGTATTTATCTGTGCTCGAGACATGAATGAATTTATTCACAAATTTCAACTTATTTTTCGAAATTAAAGTCACTTTTATTGATCTTGACCAATAATGAAAGTTGTTACTATAAATACCAATGATGTGAGCTAGAGCACCAGATTTTCATTACGATGTAAGTAGAATAAATTTGGAAGAGTTTCTTCTAACTTTAACTAGTCTAAATTAATTGATGTATCCATAACAACTTTCTTGATGAAGTCTTCGAGATTTCGAAAAACAAAATGATAGAAAGATAAAATCTAAGATTTTCTTCTTGAATATTAGCAACCGATTGACTAAAAAAATTAAAATCACTGATACCTTAATAATTTTTGTAAAGAGTTTGCAACTAAATTTGACGAAAAATAAGTGAATAATGAGAAGAATTTTAGTGAAATTTATGATGAAGAAGAAGAGTACTCTAATCTAAGAGAGGAAGAAAGAGAGAACTCGGATTTCATAAAATATAATAAATGATAATTTGTTCATTAATGGAAAGTAAAGGAATATTTATGAAGGAAAAATTAATCTATGACTATTCTCACAATTGATCCTATATATAGAATTTATTACATTGAAAACCAACGAATTTGTTCTAATACCTATAGTTGGTAATATCTTCCAAAAATGAACTTAATAAAAATTAGAATCACTGTTACCTTAACAATTTTTGTAAAGAGTTTGCAATTAAATTTGACGAAAAATAAGTGAATAACGAGGAGAATTTTAGTGAAATTTATGAGAAAGAAGAAGAGTACTTGATATCTAAGAAAGACAGAAAGAGAGAACTCGAATTTCATAAAATATAATAAATGACAATTTATTCACTAATGGGAAGTAAAGGGGTATTTATGAAGAAAAAATTAATTTATGACTATTTTCACAATTGATCATATATTTAGAATTTATTACATTGAATACTAACTAATTTGTTCTAATACCTATAGTTGGTAATATCTCCTAAAAATGAACTTAATAAATATTTCTGGTAAATTATCTAATATAATAAATACATACAGATGTAGCATTAGATTTTTAGTTAATAAATTTATGAAAATACTAAACTAATCCAAAGTCAAATAAGATTTTCCATTAATGTTAATGAAGCTGATTAAAGGATTTTAACTTCCTCCTGGTCAAGTATATAAGAGTTACGTCGAGAGTCCCGCACACAAATCAATCAATGGAGAGAACAAGTTTCATTTCCTTGTTCCTCTCTCTTCACCTCATCATCATCACACTACAAAATGCTGTTCTGCCAACCATGGCCGTCCCTCTCTCCACCAATAATCGTTGGATTGTGGATGAGAAAAGACAGCGGGTGAAGCTGGCATGCGTCAATTGGGCGATGCATCTGGAGCCAATGGTGGCAGAGGGACTCAGCAAGAGCCCTATGGATTTGATCTCAAAAACAATTGTGAAGATGGGATTCAATTGCGTGCGGTTCACTTGGCCAACTTTCTTGGTCACCAACGACTCTCTAGCCTCTCTAACTGTGAGACAGTCTTTTCAAAAACTCGGTCTGTCTGATTCCATTCCTGGCATCCAAGCCAATAATCCATCTATCATTGATCTTCCTCTGATCAAAGCTTATCAGGTAATTAATTTCTTCTTCTTTTGAATTTTTCCAGAAAAAAAAATTTGAAATATGCATTAAACTATTAAATGATATATCTATAACCTGTAAATAATGATAGATTTTTATCTGAATTTAAAAATAAAATAAAATAAAATTCAGGCAGTGGTGTCGAATCTTGGAGCGAACAAGGTGATGGTGATTCTAGACAATCATATAAGCAAGCCCGGTTGGTGTTGCAGTAACACAGACGGCAATGGTTTCTTTGGGGATCAATACTTCAATTCTTATGTGTGGATGACTGGTCTAACTCGAATTGCTACCATATTTAATGGTGTCTCTGCCGTAGTTGGTATGAGTCTCAGAAATGAGCTTAGAGGTCCTAGACAGAATGTAAATGATTGGTACAGGTACACTGTATTTTTTTAACTTATCTTTATTTTTAAATTGATTCTAAAATTTTAATTATTATTTATTTAAAAAAATATATATGTAACATACATATATTTTTAAAATATTATTTTAATATTATAATTAAGATCTTTAATTATTTTATTATAATTTTATATATTATTATATTAATTTTAAATTATATTATTTTTTGAAAAATAAAACATGAAAGGAGGGATAACGTCAAACTAAACTATATTTTGGTACTCAGTCTAATTTGGTTATGCTTACTTCTAAACTAATAAATATTTTAAAAAATAATTATGATGATATTGTGAGTAGGAGAGAGTTATACAATTTGTTATGTTGTAAAATGTATTTTATTTATTTTTACAGTTTAAGATATATATTTCAAATGCTAGAAACTCCTCCAATTTTTTTCCATTTTATTCAACTAATTGTTTCTTCTTTTGATATTTTTAAGTACCAAATGTTTTTATTGTATTTAATTAATTATGTCAACTAACTAATTAAGTTAGAGGTATTAAATTTGATACCATATCACCTGACATATAAGTGTCATGTAGCATGTTAAGTCATTTAGTAATAATTATGTAATTATATTAAGAATTTTTTTTAAAAAATTAAACTAAATCAATAAAAAAATAAAATTTCCATTTGATTAGAAAAAAGGAGAAAATAAAAATTAGATACTATGTTATTCAATCACTCTCTCTTTTATCTTTTATCTATTCTATAACGTTATTTGATAATGATTTTTTGTAATTTTAACGGATTGAACTTGAAGGTACATGATAGCAGGAGCAGTGTCAGTTCATGAAGCAAATCCAAATGTTCTTGTCATACTTTCTGGTCTAAACTATGATAGAGACTTATCTTTTATTCAAAGTCGAGTAATAAACCTGACATTTACTGGAAAGCTAGTATTTGAGTGGCATTGGTATGCATTCTCAGATGGTAGTGCATGGGAAAGTGGCAACCCTAATCAAGTGTGTGGGAGAGCAATGAGTAATATGAAGAGCACATCGGAATTCTTATTAGGCCAAGGTTGGCCATTGTTTGTGAGTGAATTCGGAGCAGATCAAAGAGGAACAAACATGAATGACAATAGATATTTGAACTGTTTTTTGGGTGTGGCAGCTGACCTTGATCTAGATTGGGCATTGTGGACACTTGTTGGAAGTTATTATTTAAGAGAAGGGGTGACCGGAGAAAATGAATATTTTGGGTTGTTTGACTGGAATTGGCGTGATATTAGGAATTCAAGCTTCTTGCATAAAATATCTGCTATCCAAATTCCTTTTCAAGGTATATACACGTGGTCTCTTTTTATGTATTAAAAGAGTTTATAATTTTTTTATATTTTAAATTTTTTAATTTGATTTGTTTTAAATTGCAGGAATAGGACTATCTAAAAAGAATAAACATAAAATAATTTTTCATCCATCAACAGGACTTTGTATCTTAAGAAATTCACTGCATAATCCACTAATATTGGGTCCATGCACGAAATCTGAAGGTTGGAGCTACACATCTCAGCAAATTATCTCCCTTAAGGGAACACATTTATGTTTAAGAGCTGAAGAATTGGAAAAACCTGTACAATTAAGTAATGTTTGTACAGATTCTAGTTCAAAATGGGAACCCATATCAGATTCTAAGATGCATCTTTCTTCTAAACTAAGCAATGGAATGTCTATTTGCTTGGATGTGGACTCA
Organism: Carica papaya; assembly: GCF_054855325.1. Lineage (NCBI taxonomy): Eukaryota > Viridiplantae > Streptophyta > Magnoliopsida > Brassicales > Caricaceae > Carica > Carica papaya. The sequence continues at coordinate 27,776,461 of NC_142316.1, read as the reverse complement.
ACCAATACTATCGTCACAAATAACTGCAAGTGCCTGAGTGGAGATAATAGGTGTGATCCTGCAAGTCAGTGGTTCAAACTTATTGACAGCACTAGAAGTTTATCTGTAACAAATTCTTTCCACCGAACTAAGCCAATCTTAGAATCGTTTAAAAGCGGATCGACACAAAACAATTTATAAGAGTGAAAGTATATCTCCACCTTTGCTATAAATAAATAACTCATATTATATAATAAAAAGTTATCATTTTACCATAGATTAAGATCCATTTATAATTTTGTTTATAATTTTATATTAGTTTATATTGCATAAATTTTACACTCTCTATTAGAAAAAGGCCCAATACTTTTTTCTTAGAGGAAAATGAAGTCTTAATAATTACATAATTTCTTAATTAAATTTTGTACATATCATTTCTGAGTGATTTATTTATTTTTAAGTCAAATTATCTATAAATTTATGAAATTATTTAATGAAAATGTGATATTATAACATGAATAATCCTTAGATTAAGAGCATCTACAGTAAATTAGAAAATAAAATAAAATTTTATCTTAAAAATTTATCTGTTTGTAATCTATTGTTACGAAAAAATTCATCTTCACTATTACGAGATTCAAAGACCATAGTTCTCAATCTCAACCAAAGTAAAGACCCAACTCATACACCTAGCTACCTAAAATAGACTAGTAAAAGTTTAAGGAAAATGCATGTATATATATGTAATAGCAGGTAAATAGAACAAGAATGAGCTCTATTATCCAGCACCAAGGTTTCCTGTCTTGTCAAGAGAGATATATATATATATACATATATAATATTATCACCAGCCTAATTTTATTATGTTTAAGTCTGGACTAAGAAATATCTTAATAAATAATTAAAAAAATATAATATAATAATTATGATAATATTGTAAGTGAAAAAGTGTGACATCCAAATTGCTAATTAAGGCAAATGGATGTCAGATACAGATACAGAATAACGAGTGCATGATAAAATTTATGCAACAGAACAAAATTATTATAAATTCCTTACAAATACATATGAATTCCATTACATACATATACTGATGTTAGAAGTCACTGTAAAATACAAAACAAAATATAACATAAGAGTCACTCCTTTCACTATCATATTGGACTCATAATTTCATATGAGTCCGATGAAACTTTCACTGCACTCATAATTTCATATGAAGGGTACGCCCTTTCGAGTGAGTCGAGTTATAGGGGCAGCAATCTTGGTGAATCCGTTAATGAACCGTTGGTAGTAACTTAATAAGCTAAGAAAACTACGTACCTCGGCCACGTTGGTGGGCAGATTCTACCTTACCACCGTTTTCACCTTGGACAGGTCTACAGAAACTCTTTCACTTGATATTATATGACTGAAAAAAGAAACTCGATCCAACCAAAAGGAGCATTTGCTTAGTTTTGCATATAGTTAGTTTTGGCGGAGAGTCTCCAACACTTCAGCTAAATGCACAGCGTGTTCCTCAAGACTTTTGGAATACACTAGAATATCATCAATAAAAACGATGACGTACTGATCTAGTGCGTGCTGAAAAACTCGGTTCATTAAATTCATGAAGGCTGCTGGGGCATTGGTCAATCCAAACGGCATCATCTTGAACTCATACAAATCGTACTTGCACCAGAAGACTATTTTCGAAATATCTTCTTCTCTAACTCTCACCTGGTGATATTTAGTCCTGAGATCAATCTTAGAGAAGACCATGACTCCTTACAGCTGGTCGAAGAGACCATTGATATGGGATAAGGGGTACTTGCTTTTAACAGTCACTCGGTTGAGTTTCCTACAGTCCACACAAAGTCGAAGGGAACCGTCATTTTTCTTCACGAACAACATTAGAGCGCTACAAGGAGAATGGCTAGGGCAAATAAATTTCCGTGTGATAAGGTTAGAAAGTTGATGTTCCAGCTCTGTTAGCTCAGTGCGAGTCATGCGATAAGCGAGCTTCAAGATCGGCTGGGTTCCAAGCAACAATTCAATCAAGAACTCTACCTTACGTGGAGGAGGTAGACTAGAAAGTTTGATGGAAAAGACATCTGAAAAATTACAAACAATTGATATAGAACACACAGCAGGATTAGCACCCATATTCTTGTTCATTCAATTGTTAGAAAAATGATAACAATAATTTTTATTTCTTTTTCAGGGATCGTAAAGTTATAATTTTACTTTCATAATCTATTATAGCTCTATACTTTTTCAACCAGTTCATTCCTAATATCACATCAAATCTTACAAAATCTAACAGTATCAAGTTTACACATACCTCTATTCCTAAAGTTTTTATCTTACAGTCATAATATACACAGTGAGTCTCTAGTAGTTCCTTAGAGGGAGTTTCCACCACTAGTATTTTTTCTAAAGATTCTGGTCTAAACTCTAGATTACAAGTAAATATACAGAAAATAAAAGAGTGAGTTGCACTTATATCGATCAGAGTCTTGGCATAAATGGTATGAATAGAAAGCATACCCTGGGTCGACCTACATCCTTTAGCCACTGGACGCAGTCCTTTATAAGGTGCTAGATACTTCTGCACTGATAGTAAACGTTATTGATATGCCGACAAGGTAGGTCACCGTGCGAGCAACCACAATGCTGATAGGGTTGGTTAGATCGGGCAGGTGGAGCTATAGGTAAAGGTAAGGCAGGAGGAATAACAACTCTAGTTCGTTTGTCTAGAGGGTTACTTACTGGGTCAAGCAATCTTCTTTTAATATGTTGGTGTTGTTGTTGGGTACAAACTCGGACAATGCACTGGTGCTTGGCCTAGATAAGCTCTTCGGCCAACTGGGCATGTTTGAGCACCTCCGCATATGAATCAGGTCTCAATATCATAATCCGGTCATAAATGTTAGCATGAAGACCCTTGAGAAATTTTTTAGTTTTTCAGCTTTCGGGGGTGACCATCAAAGGGGCAAACCTAGACAGTTGAACCAAACGGACTATATACTAGGCAACAGACAGACTTTCTTGGTGAAGGTCCTGAAATTCCTCTTCTTTTTATTTCCGAACATAGACAGGGAAGAAGTTATCAAAGAAAGCATCCATGAAAACTTTCCAAGTAGTAGTGGTAGACAAGACTTCCTTCTTAAGTCGCCACCAGTGTTCTGTGTTACCGTTTAACATGAAAGCTACAAGGAGAATTTTTTGTTCTTCAGTCAGGTCTAGGACAGAGAAGAGCTTCTCTATCTGTAGGATCCAACCTTCGACTACTAAAGGATCAGAGCCACCTTCAAAGTGTGGGGGTTAAGTTTCTTAAATACCGTTATATTGTGGGAGATACACCGATCTATTTTTCAGTATTCAAGGGCAGGGGATGGATAACGGTTGGCTTGATTTTGTCCTATGGCTACAGTTAATCCTTGGATGGCTCGAAAAAGTTCTGCACATTCATCTTGATCGGATGATCCGGGGCTTCAGGTCATTTAGCATGCTCTACGGATGGTCTTGCTCACGTCATTCGTACAAAAGAAATGAAGACATGAGTTGGTGGTCTAATCTTGAAAAGATGACTTATTTCTTTCCTAGGTATTCTAAAGGGTTCATCTATCTAAGGCCTCAGGGCAAGGAATTTGATCCTCAAAATTCTGTTATGATACCATCTGTGACATCTCAAGTGTTAATTAAGGTAAATTGGTGTCAGATACAGATATAGAATAACGAGTGCATGATAAAATTTATGCAATGGAATAAAATTATTACAAATCCCTTATAAATACATATGAGTTCCAATACATACATATATTGAGACCAGAAGTAGCTACAAAATACACAATAAAACATTGGACTCATCAGAGTGCAGGAACAGTCATGCACTCAAACTTGTGGATCCACGAGATCCTCATAGACTTCTAAGAGTAGGTAAGCCTACGGTTTCTCACTTTCTTCCTCATCTGGAGGGAAGGTATGGAAAGAGTGAGTTTCATATATTTAGTAAAGAAAACAATATTAAATTAACATCGTAATATTTCAAAAGTTAATTATTCTGACTTAAGAGCTTATCATTCAACTTTCTTATTTACTTATCTCACATTATGAAAACCATTTATTTGTTAAGAAAACAGTACATTAATATATACAATCAAATATATATCATGTCAGATAATAAAGAAAATCAAATAAATCGTGAAATGCTCAGATTTTCGTATCATACTTCACGAAGTCGTTACAACTTCCATCTCTAATGGCATATACAACTTTCCAACTATCCAAGTAGAATAACCATATCAGATACAGATAAGACAATTTGCTCAAACCCATTTTCGGCTGGCCAAACTATGGTACGATCTATGACTACAGTCGCACCAGTCATAATAGTCATAACAGATATCTATAGTCATGGCATTACTTAACCACGAGTGACCCCTACAAATAGTGTGATACTACCTTCGTTATAGGGTACGCTGTCATTCACTAGGAGTTGTCCTCTTTTGTCTTTCAAGACCAGATAAGCGAGAAAAAAATAGATACCCCGAATGGTAAGGGGAACAGATACCCCTCAAAAATAAAAAGTTTAGCGAGACACTTGATGCAATATGCATATCAATACATATACACTTCGGACCATACAGGCTTTATTCCACTTTTTTTTTCTTTTCTTTTATACTTTTTATTTTTACCGATTACAAATTATATTTATTTCATGTGATTCATCAAGTGTCTACAATTCACATAGCATGCTTGAAAATAAAAATAATTCGATTCATCTGAATACAGAGGCATACAAAACAGTCAAAATCACAATTATATTAAATTAGTTTATCTAAAAATACTCATTAAGACGTCGAAAGAAATACTAGATTCCTTACCGAAACCTTAATATTTTCTTCTTCACTGTTCTCTTTTTCTTTCTCTTCTTTTCTCACTAGACTACTATTTCTCTCTCTCTCTCTCTTTCTCGCTCTCTCTCTCTAAATCTTGTAAAATAGAAGAATGGAAGTATGGGGAGATATGGAAGGGGAATGACAATTTACAGAATTTTAGAACCATCGGATTCACCCTAAGTGGCGAAATCTAGTGAATAGAAAGGAGAAAAAGATGTTCAGCACAAAAAACGAAAGAAGAGGGTCTCCTCCACCGATAGCCGTGGTGCACCACCCGCGGCGACGCTGACACACTGCCCGACGTGATAGTGCCCCAACTGGCACGTTGCAGGTTAGCCTACAGGTGTACAGGCGTCCAGTCGCACACGTAGGCCTACTACGCGCAGGCCTTAGGCGAACAAGGCCTATCCATGTAGACTTGTTGCACGAACGACAGGCGCACAGTGTGTGGCGCCTATCGCATACAAGGTGACGCGCAGACGGCCCGCCTGTGCGTGACAAGATATGCGCAGGTCCTAACCCCACACCATGTGCGTGGAAGGGACGTGCACACTCTGCGTACGTCCCGTGCATGCGTGCGGATGGAACGTGCAGATATTCTCCACCATTATCAATATAGAGTGTGACGATAGTTCGGGCAAAGCATTTTTCAACGAGAGATTTGAATCATTTGAAAACAAAAAGAACATCATATTTATATTTAAGTGGATAGAATCAGATATACTTAAAGTAATTATTAATGTATTAAGATTTTTCTTAGAAATGTTTAGATATTTTCTATTTTGCAAGTATAAAATACTATGTATATGTATGGTCCTCTATATTTTTAACAGTAAAATATGCACATAATATTTTGTAGTTGATGATGTTATGATTTTCTTCCATAATTTAAGAAAGTTGTCTACTTCAGCAAAAAATCTTCGTATATAAATTTATATCACTCTCTTGTATCTTGAAAAACAATTAATAGAAATTCGTGTTTCTTGTCATCCTTCCTGTTTCTTTTCTACTCTTTTAATTTTTTGTCAAATGGTATTAGAGCCTTCTTCTTGAAGGACCTATGAAAGGTGATTTTGAGTGTTTGTAAGGTGAGAATTCATATACTTTGCAAGTAATTGCTACATGACTTCATCAAACTTTTTAGGAACTAGTCGTCCATTATTTAATAGAGAGATTTACCAAATTTGGGCAATTACAATGAAAGCTTATCTAAAAGCATTAAACTTGTGGGAAACAGAAGACGGAGGAGATCCTACACCACTTGGACCAGGCCCAACATTGGCTCAAATTAAAAATCATGAAGAGAAGACATTTTTTGCAGAAAAATGGAATCAAACATGAGCTAACAACGCCACATACTCCAAAACAAAATGGAGTGGCTGAGCACAAAAATAGAACAGTGGTGAAGATGGTGAGAAGTTTGTTGAAAGGGAAAGGGCTGCCAAATTCGTATTGGGCAGAAGCAATTGCAACAGCGGTGTATTTGTTAAATCACTTCCCAACAAAGGTAGTTCAGAATTGCACTCCATATGAAGCATGGAAAGGGAGCAAACCAACTACAAGACACTTAAAATTTTTTGGTTGTATTGCATATGTTTTAAATTCTCAAAATTGCCAAAAATTAGATGAAAAATCAGTCAAATGTATTTTTATTGGCTATTGTTTAGAGCCAAAAGCATATAAGTGTCATGACCCTGTAACTGGCAAGATAATTGTCAGTAGAAATGTAGTGTTTAATGAGAATGCAGACTGAAATTAGAGTAGTGGAAGTAGCAGTTCAAGGTATCAAACTTCAATTCCACTAATTGGGAGACAAACTCAATCTCAATTAATTTACCAGCTTCTACTCCAATTGAACAAAGTCCAGCAACGACACCAAGTGCAACATCAAGTTCAGCAAGTGAATCTTCAGAGGAGACACCACTAAGAACATTCAAATAGCTAAGGGAGATTTATGAATCAGGAGAATTTGCTTTATTAGCTCCAGATCCTACAACTTATGAAGAGGCAACAGAGAAAGAGGAGTGGAGAAAGGCAATGGTAGAGGAGCTCATGACAATTGAAAAGAATTCAACTTTGGAGCTAACAGAGTTGCTTGTTATTTGTTTGTGCTTTAGAAACTGCAATCCTACATGTTTATCATTTACCAAGTCAATAGTAGTTCCTAGACTTTAGGATTCAATTTTTCATTTTCCAGTGTGTGGAGATCGTGGCTTGTTTCTTGCAGTTATGATCCTTTATTTAAATGTAGTTTATTTCTTCACTAATTTGTAATTAAGTTTGTAGCAATATAGTTCTTCAAAAAATTATTTTACAGAAAATTTCTATTTTTCAGATTTTCAGATTTCCAGCTTTGATCTTTATCTTCAGATTTTTTATTTTTCAAATAACAATTGGTATTAGAGCATTTTTTTTAGGGACCTATGTGTGTGCAAGAGTGAACTCAGCAGACGCCATGGATGGAGAAGCCAGTATTTCTTTGATTGCTCCACAAATTTTTGATGGAGACAACTACCAAATGTGAGCAGTACGAATAGAAACATATTTGGAGGCCTTGGACCTTTGGGAGGCTGTGGAAGAAAATTATGATGTTCCAGCCTTGCCAAATAATCCCACTGTTGCTCAAATCAAGACTCATAAGGAGAAAAAGACAAAGAAATCCAAAGCGAAGGCATGTTTGTTTGCTGCTGTGTCACCAATGATCTTTACAAGGATAATGTATCTTAAAACAGCTAAAGCCATTTGGGATTATCTGAGAGAGAAATATGCTGGTGATGAAAGGATAAAAGCAATGCAGACTCTAAACTTGATCAGAGAATTAGAATTACAGAAAATGAAGGACTCTGAGACAATTAAAGACTATTCTGATAGACTTTTATCAATTGCAAACAAGGTAAGCCTTCTTGGATCTACATTTATTGAAAAAATTCTAGTTACTGTACCTGAGAGATATGAAGTAACCATTACAACCTTGGAGAACACTAAGGATCTATCAAACATCATCTTGGCAGAATTGCTCAATGCTTTGCAAGCTTAAGATCAGAGAAGATTGATGAGACACAACACATCGGTAGAAGGAGCTTTGGCGGCAAAGCAACAAAATGCAAACAAAAATAAGAAGAAAAAAAAGGATCAAGAACGAAGTGAAATTGGTACAGAATCATTCAATGTCAAAGGGAAAAATGGAAATCAGAAAAAATCGTATCCACCTTGTAAACATTGTGGAAAAAAGGGTCATCCTCCTTTCAAATGTTGGAGAAGACCCGATGCTAAGTGCTCCAAATGCAACCAGCTTGGACATGAAGCAGTAATCTGCAGAGAAAAAGATGAAGAGCAGAAAGTTGCAGCCCAAGTTACAAATCAAGAAGATGAAGATCATCTTTTTGTAGCATCATGCTTTGTCGGCAGCAGTTCAACTGATGGTTGGTTAATTGACAGCAGGTGTACTAATCATATGACCAACGACAGAAAACTCTTCAGGGATTTAAATCCAACTGACATCAGTAAAGTCAGAATTGGAAATGGTGACTATATATCTGTGAAAGGGAAAGGAACGATAGTCATAATTGGAAATTCAGGAACAAAAAAGATTTCTAACGTTCTTTATGTGTCTGATATTGATCAAAACCTGTTGAGTGTAGGTCAATTGATTGAAAAAGGCTTTAAGGTATTTTTTGAAGACAACTTATGTTATATACAGGATGTCTCAGGTCAAGAGATTCTCAAAGTAAGAATGAAAGGGAAAAGCTTCTCATTCAATCCATCCAAGGAGGAGAACATTGCATATTCCACTAAAGTCAATAACACCGAGATATGGCACAAGAGACTTGGACATTGTCATCTTTAAGGTATGCTGCAGATGAAAAGGCATGAGATGATAACCGGATTGCCTGCCTTTGATGGTAGACTGTCATGCTTATCAATTTGGCAAGCAAAGTAGAGCACCATTTCCTCAAGTCCAATGGAGATCTTCAAAGAAACTTCACCTTATTCACACCGATGTTGCTGGCCCTCAAAGAACGCCTTCATTAAAAGGTAATTTGTATTATGTCATATTTATAGATGACTTTACCCGCATGTGCTAGATTTATTTCTTGAAATTTAAACATGAGGTGGCTAGTATATTTTGGAGATTCAAGAAATTGGTAGTAAATCAAAGTGGGCTAAAGATACAAACCATCAGATCAGATAATGGAAAGGAATATACGTCAGAAAAATTCAATTTGTTTTGTGAAGAAGCAGGTATTGAGCACCAACTGACAGCTCTATATACACCACAGCAAAATGGTGTCAGTGAGAGAAAAACCAGATGCATTATGGAGATGACCAGGTGCTTGTTGCATGAAAAAGAATTGCCAAAAAATTTTTGGGCTGAAGCTGCCAATACATCGATTTTTCTGCAAAATATACTACCAACAAAAACCTTAAAAGGCAAAACGTCATTTGAGGTATGGTTTGGTTATAAACCGTCTCTAGCCTTCCTTAGAGTTTTTGGGTGTATATGTTTTACTCATGTACCACAAGTGAAGCGTGACAAGTTAGATAAAAAGGCTATACCAGGAATCTTCGTGGGATATAGTACAGTGTCAAAGGCTTACAAGGTGTACCAGCCACAAACAGGAAGAATGATAGTTAGCAGGGAGATTCAGTTTCATGAAGAAGAAAAATGGGATTGGAAAGACTCATCAAAGTCTGAGAATCATTTAAAAAACTCAAAGCTGAGTATTCCCATCCGCTTACCACAAGAAGAAGCTGATCACTGGCAGTCCGAATCAGAAGATGAGCCACCAGTTCGTGGAACATGACTGCTCTCTGACATTTATGAAAGAAGCAATGTAGCAGTATATGAGCCTTCAGGAAATGAAGAAGCACTTAGAGATCCTAAGTGGAAAAGAGCAATGGAAGAAGAAATGCAAATGATTAGAAAATATAAAACATGGGAACTGGTTGAAAGGCCAAAAGATAGAAAAGTGATCGGTGTAAGATGGGTGTTCAGAACCAAACTAAATGCAGATGGTTCAATAAACAAGCACAAAGCCAGGCTTGTTGTCAAGGGATATGCTCAAGTATTTGGGGTTGACTACTCAGACACATTTGTCCCTGTTGCTAGATTAGAAACCATTCGATTGGTGCTAGCCATAGCAGCACAAAATGGTTGGGAAGTATTCCAATTAGATGTAAAATCAGTATTTTAAAATGGTTTATTGCAGGAGGAGATGAAAAAGGACATGAAGACAAGGTGTATTTGCTCAAGAAGGCCCTCTATGATTTGAAACAAGCTTCCAGGTCTTGGTATAGCAGGATTGATGATTATCTGTTAAGCTTAGGGGTTCATCAGAAACATGTCCGAAGTCACCTTTTACATTAAGCAAAAGGGAAATGATGTTTTTATTGTTTCACTTTATGTTGATGATTTGTTGGTGACAGGTAACAATACCAAGCTCATTTATGAATTCAAAAAGGAGATAAGGCTGTTTTTTGAAATGACAGACCTTGATGTGTTAACCTACTTCCTTAGAATTGAAATCAAACAAAGTAAAGGTGAAGTATTTATTTTTCAAAGGAAGTATGCAAAAGAAATAGTGAAAAAATTCAACATAGAAGAATGCAAGGCAACAACAACACCAGTGAGTCAAAAAGAAAGTCTAAGCAAGGATGATGACACTGATAAGGTGGATGAAGGCTATCTTAGAAGCTTGATTGGTTTGATGTATCTAACTGCAACCAGGCCAGATATCATCTTTGCTGTAAGCATTCTCTCTCGCTTCATGCATTATGCAAGTGAAATGCATCTTAAAGAAGCAAAGAGAGTTGTGAGATATATCAAAGGGATTGTTAATTTTGGTGTGAAGTTCAAAAATTGTCAAAATTTGCAGCTCATAGGATACTTAGACAGCGATTGGGGTGGATCTGTGGATGATATGAAGAGCACTTCAGGGTACTGTTTTAGTTTGGGATCAGGTATTTTCTCTTGGTGCTCCAAAAAGTAAGAAATCACAGCACAATCAACTGCTGAGGCTGAATTTATTGCTGCTACAGCAGCAGTAAGTCAAGCTTTGTGGCTAAGAAAGTTATTATGTGATCTTCAGTTTAAGCAATTGAATGAAACGAATGTATTTGTAGACAATCAGGCCGCAATTGCAATATCTCATAATCTAGTCTTTCATGGTAAAACTAAACATTTCAAGATCAAGCTTTTCTTTTTAAGAGAAGTGCAGAAGAAAGGAGAAGTGAGTTTGATTCACTGCAAATCTGAAGATCAGCTTACTGATATTTTTACAAAGTCGCTTCCAGCAAACAAGTTTGAGCTTCTTCGATTAAAACTTGGAGTTTGCAGCTCCTAATGCAAGGAGGAGTGTAATTTATTTGTGCTTTAGAAACTACACTCCTGCATGTTTATTTTTTACCAAGTCAATAGCAGTTCCTAGACTTTAGGATTCAGTTTTTTATTTTCCAGTATGTGGAGATCGTGGCTTGCTTCTTACAGTTATGATCCTTTATTTAAATGTAGTTTATTTCTTCATTAATTTGTAATTAAATTTGTAGCAATATAGTTCTTCAAAAAATTATTTTGCAGAAAATTTCTATTTTTCAGATTTCCAGATTTCCAACTTTGATCTTATCTTCAAATTTTTTATTTTTCAACTAACAATGCCAAATGGAAAGAAAGTAGTGCGCTTAAAATAGATTTATAAGAAAAAATTTCATGCAGATGGAAGTGTTCAAAAGCAAAAGGCTGGACTGATTGCAAGGGGATATTCTCAGCAACAAGGGATTGATTATGTGGAGACATTTTCTTCGGTGACCAGATTTGAAATGGTGAGATTACTCTTGACATTGACAGCCTAACTCATATGGAAGGTGTACCAGTTTGACGTAAAATCAACATTTCTCAATGATGAACTTGAAGAAGATGTCTATGTCTCACAACCTGAAGGTTTGTGATTAATGGAAAAAAGGGAAAAGTTTATAAGCTAAGGAAAGCTCTCTATGGCTTGAAGCAAGCCCCAAGAGCGTGGTACAACAAGATTGATGCATTTTTTCGGGAAACTGATTTTGCAAGGAGCGAAAATGAGCCTATTATGTATCTTAGTTTGCTTATATGTAGATTATATAATCTACATGGGTTTAGATTCTGCAATTGTGCAAGAGTTCAAGTCAAGCATGATGTGCAAGTTCAAAATGACAGACTTAGGACTGCTGCATAACTTTCTTGGGCCAGAGATACTACAAGATGAAGCTGGAGTGTTCACATTTACCAAAAGAAGTATGCAGCAGACCTGTTGAAGAAATTGAACAAGTATAATTGCAAGATGGTAGCTACACCAATGAACGTGAATCAAAAATTGCAGCAAGAGGACGGTGCAGAAAATGCTAATCAGAAGCAATTTAGAAGCTTAATTGGTGGATTGATCTATTTAACACATACCAGACCGGATATTTCATTTTCGATTGGAGTTGTTCACGATTTATGAGTAATCCATTAATGCAACACTATGGAGCATCAAAGAGGATTCTATGTTATATAGCTGGGACATTGAATTATGGAATTTGGTACACTCAAGTAACCAATTTCAGATTAGTTGGATTTACTGACAGTGATTGGGCAAGTTCGTTGGATGATAGAAGAAGCACTTCTGGAAATGTGTTTGGGCTAGGATCAGGTGCCATCACATGGTGCTCCAAGAAACAAGCAACAGCAGCTTTGTCAACAGCAGAAGCAGAGTATATGGTTGCTGCTACAGTAGCCTGTCAATCCATTTGGCTCAGGAGAATGCTGTGTGATTTACAACAGAAGCAAGAAAGAGGATCTGAGTTATATTGTGATAATAAATCAACAATTATAATGTCAAAGAACCTAGCATTTCCTGGGAGAACAAAGCACATTGAGCTGAGATTCCATCTCATTCAAGAATTGGTCACCAAAAGTGAAATAATTATGAAGTTTTGCAATACTGAAGTTCAAGTTGCAGATATTTTTATAAAAGCTTTATCAAGTCAAAGACATGCATATCTTAAGGCCTTGCTTGGAGTGTGTGATTTTGAATCAAGGGGGAGTGTTGGAGATATTGTTGGAGATATGATTCAAAATGTGCAGCAGCAAACTTCTGCAGAAATCTCTCAAGTTTAGCTGCAGAAATCTCTCAATTTTAGTTATGGTTGTTAGTAAAATATCTGGAGTAGATTTTTTGTTTTGTAGTCAAAGCAGGTATTAGTTAGTATCCAAGATTTTCTGCAATTTAGTTAAGTGTAAAGCCTATAAATAGGCACTGGAATTAGTTTTGTAATGTAGTTTTCAATTCAAAAAATAATCTCCTTTTTCACTCATAATTCTTCTTGATGTGCTTGCATATTTATCCTCATCAAACCAACACAACCCCACCTCACACAATTGAGCATAATGGCTTCTCTGAACGCCAACATGGTCACATTGTTGAAACTGGCTTAACATTATTTCATCACGCTTCTATCCTCCCCCTCATTTTGGCCTTTTGCCTTTGCTACAGCTGTATATCTCATCAATCGTATGCCTAAACAAAATCTCTCAATGAGATTATCCTTTGAATGTTTCTTTTAAACTCCTCCAAATTTCTTAACACTTCGTGTGTTCGGTTGCCTTTGTTATCCCTGGTTACGTCCTTACACATCTCACAAGTTAGAGTCTCGCTCTTGTCCATGTGTATTTCTCGACTACTCACTTACTCAAAGTACCTTCTTATGCTATGACTGCTCATCTAAAAAATCTACGTTTCACATCATGTTGTATTTGTTGAGTCTGAGTTCCCATTTCAATCTTCTTTCTTAGCCAGTGATGGTATTGACTCAAGTAGCAACTAATCGAAAATGGTACCGCCTAAAGTGGCCAAGGAGGCCTCCGTGTTGGGTCATCTCTTGCCAATACCTCCCCCACCAAGTCCCATGATACCTACCTCACTGAGTGTGCCAATCCATACCACCAACCACGACTTCTTTGAGTCTCCTCTATCCCAACCGAACATCCATTCCACTGGACCACTGTTCGCTTGTTCATCACCTATTGATACCCAACACAATATCTCCGGTAGTGATCCACTTGCTCAACACCCTTCCACCTCCATTCACCCAATGGTCACCAGATCTAAGAATAACATCTTCAAACTAAATCCAAAGTATAGTCTTCACGTCACTATCTCTTGTAGTAATTTTAATAAATTGAACTTGAAAGTATATAATAGCAAGAGCAGAGTTAGTGTATAAAGTAAATCTAAATATTCTTGTCATAGTTTCTAGTCTAAATTATGATATAGACTTATCTTTTGTTCGAATGTAACTAATAAACTTAACATTCGCTGGAAAGCTAATATTTAAATAGTATTGGTGTGCGTTCTCGTATGGTAGTGCATGGGAAAGTAGCAACCCTAATCAAGCGTGTGGCAGTAATGAGTAATATGAAATATATATTAGAATTCTTATTAGACCAAGGTTGGCCATTGTTTGTGAGTGAATTTGTGGCAGATCAAAGAGAAACAAATATGAATGACAATAGGTATTTGAATTATTTCCTGGGTGTGGCAACTTATCTTGATCTAGATTGGGTATTGTGGACACTTATTGTAAGTTATTATTTGAGAGAAGGTGCCTAAAGAAAATGAATATTTTGGATTGTTTGACTGGAATTTGTGTGATATGAAGAATTGAAGCTTCTTGTATAAAGTACTTACCATCCAAATTCCTTTTCAAGGTACATACATATGATCTATTTCTATATATTAAAATAATTTATAATTTATTTTTATTGTAAGTTTCTTAATTTAATTTGTTTTAAATTGTAGGATTAGGACTATTTGAAAAGAATAGGTATAACGTAATTTTCATCAATCAACAGGACTTTGTATCTCAAGAAAATCATTACACGATCCTCTAATATTGGGTCTATGTACTAAATCTAATGGTTAAAGCTGCACATCTCAACAGATTATCTTACTTAAGGGAATGCATTTATGTTTTAGAGCTGAAAAATTGGAAAAACTTGTGAAATTAAGTATTGTTTGTATGGATTCTAGGTCAAAATGAGAACTCATCAGATTCTAAGATGTATTTTTCTTCTAAACTAACCGATGAAACATCTATTTACTTGAATGTGGACTCAAACAATATTATTGTCACAAATAATTGCAAGTGTTTAACTAGAGATAATAGGTGTGATCCTATCAATTAGTGATTCAAACTTGTTGATAGTACTACAAGTTTATTTGTAACAAATTTTTTACATCAAACAGAATCCAATCTCAAAATTGCCCACATCAACACCATTGGCAACTTATAAAAGTAAAAATATATCTCTATTTTCGTTATGAATAACTTACATTATATAATAAAAGATACTATTTTTATTTATCCAAATATGTTTCTATTTTTATACTAGTTCATATTACATAAATTTAGGCTTTATTTGAAAAAAAACAAAAAGAATCTCTTTTGAAAACCTGTTCAATATTTTTTTTCTTAAAAGAAAACAAAAGGTCTAATAATTACATAAGTTTCTGATAAAAAATTATATAATTCTCTATCAATTTGTAAAATTATTTAATAAAAACGTGATATTATAACACGAATAATCTTTACATTAAGAGCATTTATAGTAAATCAGAAATTAAAATAAAAAATTTATCTTAAAAAATTATCTGTTTATTGTCTACTGTCAAATAATAATTATATTGCATTATGAGAAAACTCATCTTCACTATTTGGAGATTCAAAGACCATAATTCTCAATTTCAACCAAATGAAAGCTTAGGGAAAATATATATATATGTTAATAGTAGGTAAATAGGACAAGAATGATCTCCTTGATGATTGATACATATATATATATATATATATATATATAATTTCTTATTCAGTGGCAAGTGGCCTACGGTTGAGGGTGACCATAAGCCCGTTCTTCATGTACAACGTAGTTGTCACTTTTGGAGCAACGTTATGCCCTTCAATGGCCTTAACTGAGTACCTCAACAAAATGGAAGCAGCCACCATTTTCATCTGCATGTAAGCAAACCTCTTTCCCAAACACAGTCTTGGACCTGCATTAAAGACAACGTACTTGAATTGATTTTCATTCACGAACTGTCCGTCTTTAATCCACCTCTCTGGTTTAAACTCCCGGCAGTCTTTACCCCAAATGAACTCCATTCTCCCCATGGAGAAAACTGAGAAGAAAATTCGAGCACCCTTTTTCACCATGTTCCCGTCTGGGAGCACGTCATCTTCTACAACTTGTTTCATTTCAGATGGCACGGAAGGGTACAGTCTCAGGGTTTCTGATAATGTTGCCTGTAGATAAACCATCTGTTTTAATTCTTCCTCTGTGAAAACTGTGTTGGAAATTTCAGTTTTAGCTTTGCGTTGACCTAGGATTTCTTTCATCTCACTCAGAATCTTGCTTTCAACATCTGGGTTTTCATGGAGTAGCCAGAAGAACCATGAGAGTGCTACTGAAGTTGTGTCTCGTCCTGCTATGATGAAACTAACGCAGAAATCTCTGAAGAACTTGTCGGGAAGAGGGTTTCCGTTGGCTTTTACGTTGTTTTCGATCTGCATAAGCTTTGAAAGGAGATCGGATTGGTGATTCAGGTTAGCAGAGTTGCTGTTCATTTGGCTTCTCCGGTCTCTTACAGTCTTATCAGCAAAATCATGAACGATTTTAATGGCTTTCTTGAGCCTTTTCTCATATCCCAGGCAGAAGTACTTCATGGGTTTCCAGAACAGAGAAGGTATCATAAAACGTAAGAGAGAGAGCTCTGTTGCTTCTTCAAAAGCTTTAGCAAAAGGAACTTGAGGCAAATCAATGGCCAAAGAGCCTGGATCAACCCCAAATGCCACACTGCAAATACTATCAAACGTGAACCGAAGAAGAACATCTTGAAGATCGAAACTCTCTCCCGACTTGAAAAACTTCTCTGTCAATCCAATAAGCTTCTTATTCACCAAATCTTGAGTGGTCTGAAACGAGTGCTGCATGAACCTGTTTGAATGCATCTCAGCCTTCACCATCCGTCTCTGTTCCTTCCACGAATCACCATCAACATTGAAAATACCATCACCGAGCAGATCATGGAACCTCTCTCTGTAAGAATCTCCTTTTGGGAAGTTGTTAAAGTTGGTCTTGAGCATGTATTCGATGTTTGAAGGGTCAGCGGTGGTGACACCAAATGCCCCTCCGAGCCAAATTCCTCTGTAGCGATAAGTTCCTCCGGCTGTGGTTAAAGTCCTGGAAGCCCAATCGTGAAGCTGGTCGCCGTAGAGGAACAGCCATGGCGTGATGCCAAGCACCGGCCACATAATCGGTCCTTTGGTCCTTCGTCTCTCCAGTATGCAGCTGAAAATAAATAGACCCAATAATGCAATCCCTACATCCCAGAAACAGAAGTGAACATATAACCACGCCATTGAAGACACAGCAATATTCATTGGCTCTGGAAGTTTATATTGTGTGTAAATATATATATATAGATAGAGAGAAAGAGAGAGAGAGAGAGAGAGTGGTAGTTTAATGGGTATTACATATGAAAAAGAAATGAGGACAAGTTAATTACTATGATAAATGAAAGGAAGAGAATATGGAGGTATTATTGATTAATGGTGGAACCAACTTGATTGACTCTGGAAGTATGTTTATATTAGTTTTTTTGCGTGCTGAAATCATTTCTGTATATTGTTATATGACGTATTGAACAAACTTTATAGGCTTAAGAATGGAAAAGGAAATCAATCGCATTCATGTGTTTGGTGCTGATTGCTTTACTTGTCTGATTGCTGTGGCATTCGCATTCCACTTTGTACTGAATTTGCACATTTAATTCATGGGATCAAATTTGCTTTGGTAGGAGACAACTTACTTGCTGAGTTAAACAATGCTTGTACTGCTTTAATTTTATAAAATTTTTAATTTTAGTAGGATTTTATATATGTTTTTGTTAAGAAATTTATTGTATTGTATGTCTATCAGCGACAAACAACTTGATAGACAAACAATATAATTATTAAAATATGTAAATTTTAAATAAAAAATATTAAAAATTAATAATTTATATATAAAAACTGTAGACAATTTAGTATTGTAATTAAAAATTTTAAATTTTATAATAAGTTTCGATCTCAAACAAAAAAGATTTTAGTTCTAATTGAGTGTAAAACGGCACAATTTACTCAATTCTACGTTCACAAAACCTTGATTATGTACAATCTACTCAAACCTAATTTTACTCTAAGATCTCATTTAAATTTTTTATTTCACTTTAAACTAATTAATTTGTAGTTATAAATTTTTATGTGGATTTAATAATTTTTATGTTATTGATTTAAAGGTCTAACTAGCTATTGGCATCAATACCATATATAAAATATATATGTCTTGATATATTTTTGAATATTTTATTACTAAATAATCTTTATTTGTTTAATGTATGGATGGATATATAATACTACATTTAATTGAAATAGTTGTGATATGCGAAGCAGCAAGCTTCTGACGTATTTTAAATGTAAAATTATTCTTTTTTCTATTTTCAGCCACTATCTTTGCTATAAATATATATACACACATATAAACTCTATGAAAATGCTACCAAATTTCAAAACTATCTTAAAATTATGTTTTTTTTAAATATATATATAGAAATTATTTGTAAAAAAAGTTATAATTAATATGATTAAATAAATATAAATTATATTAAAATATGAGAAAAAAAATTAACTAACATAAATTAGTTTATAATTAGAATAACATATAAATAAATTCTAACAAATTTTCAAGAATTTAGTTCCGATTAAAAATAATCAATCAATCTTCATTTACGGAGAGAGTTGGAAGAAGAAACATTTTTTCAGCACGAGTGAGAAAGTTTATTATGGCGCTTGCTCCATAATATTTGACTTAAATTGCCGTATCAGGAGATAACAATTTAAATTCGAAATGCTATTCTTCGTCTCTACGTCAGTGAAAAACAAAACCCATGTAGCAATTTTACATCGTTCCAATTCTTCACTCTGCATATCTCATTCTCAATCTCCACAAAACAAAACAAAAAAAAGCCAAAAGAATTGTCTACCTCATATTCACCATCAATGTCACCAGTGTTTTTTTTTTTTTTTTTTTTTTTTTTCTGGATGCACCCAAAGATAGTGCTTCCCATACGAGTAATAATAATACATATACACAGCTATAGTTTTCTCAAATTGGATTATTATTTCTAATTAAGCCAATAATGTCAAGAGTTCTCATTTAATTACACAACAATTAGTGATCATCTCAAGACTGTTAAGAAAAAGTCTTCAATGAGGTATCTTACTGATGGAAAACCATGAAGCGATGCTTTTAATTCAGTCTCTTTACTTTGATGGATGTCGTTTTCGAGCCAAATGACTTGGTTGGTAAATATAGATGAAATGAATATTAATGAACAATTTTCCATATTGTTTATGGGAGTACTGAGTCAGCTATATGTTGAAGAAATTCCATCCAGGGAAATAATATTCTTAAGAGAATATAAAGGGAGATGTGTGATTAGGGTAGCAGTTCCAGTTTATATTAGTGGAAATGAGTGATTTAAGTAGGAGCGGTTGGGTATTAATGAAGTAGATGAGGACTCAATTTAATCATAGTTAATAACCTCGGATTAATTAATTAGAACAAAATGATTGGTGAAAGATAAAACATGTAACATTTACCCATTTAATTTTCCAAGGAGATAAGAACAAATTGAATTTCCGGAATCTTAATGAAGTGGGTTTTTCGAGCTAGAGTAAATCAATATAAACAGAAGATAAATACCATACACCTTTGTTTTTTCTTGTAAAACTATGCATTCAACAAGACTTACTTCTCAAGATTATTACAGTTTTTGAAGACAATAATGGGACAAATTTTCTTTTCAACCAAAAAAATTACTCCTTTCATATGGAGAATTCAACTAAACAGACACATTACTTTGTTCTTCTCACGTATCAGACAAATAATACAGTGGAGAAAATAATAATGGTAGGAAGGTATCTGAAGTAGGAAAATTGGGAACTCCATTACTGTCATTAAAGCCCAAACTTTAATCTGCTTTGAAGCTTAGAAAGTGCTACAAACACGCCAATTTTTAATAGGAACATAATATTCCTTTCCATAAATACAAGTTTTCTACCCAATATGAGACTGTAATTAAAGATAAAGTATCCATCACTGTCATTTTATTTTTCTGTACGTGTTAATATTTTCTCCATTAGATTCTTTTTTATTTT
Source organism: Carica papaya (assembly GCF_054855325.1). Lineage (NCBI taxonomy): Eukaryota > Viridiplantae > Streptophyta > Magnoliopsida > Brassicales > Caricaceae > Carica > Carica papaya. The sequence continues at coordinate 27,756,332 of NC_142316.1, read as the reverse complement.
CATCCCTGCAGGCTGCATCATCATTTTGTTTTAATAAAAAATTAGACTTCAGAAAAATTTGTCAAATCTTGTATATTATTCCGTACTTTGTTTTTGTGATATTCCAATTTCACATTTAAATGCGATAGTTCGAACCATACACTTAATAATAACTGGAGTTTAAACGTATGAGGATTAGTGATTTGGGTTCGAAAGATTATCGGATTATTGATGTTTGAGACTTGTGTGTTACAATTTTGGTGGTTTCTCTGATGATAAAAAAGGAGGAAGGTTGCAGAAAAAAGTGCAAAAGAGAATTGATTCTAGTCACACTGTTGAATAATCTTTAACTAAAAACGTACTCTTTTGGTGGTCTCCACATGAAAAGCAGAATGCTTCATCTTCAGACTCTATTCAAATTATAATCAAAACTTTGAAAGAGTTTTCTCTAACTCATCTGCTCAAATATTAACTGATACTTGGCCAGATTTCTTCTCTATAGACTCAGATGTTATCTAATCAATGATGTACCACTTTGCCTTTGGTTCAATTTTGTCTTTGCCATGAGGCCACTTGAATTTGATCCCATCTGGCTAAGTTATATTTCTTCTTTAAATGAAGAGATTCTGATAAAGAAGCTTCTGATTAGCCATGACCCTGATGCTCGCCTTGTTGAATCCCACATGCTGCTTCACACAGTAGAGAATGTCATTCGTTTTGGGACACCATCTCAAGAACTAGTAATTCTTGCTAGGCTCTACTTAATTTTGGGTCACATTCTTCATTTCAATTAGTTAATTATTTGACTCTGATTATATATAAAAGTATCGGCTTTTATGTTAACCTGATCAGAACTTGCAGTACATCATTTCTGAATGATCCAACAATTGATATTCATAATGGACATTATTACATACCTGAACGATGCTAGTGGGTTAATCATTGATTGTGAAGGAAGTATTTGATCTTTTTTCTTCAGATTATTTCAAATTTTTTTCAGGTTTCTGATTTTGATCCTGGTTCCACATCAAATGATAAGATAAGCAGCACTGAAGTAGTTGGATCACAGGAACCACTGGCACACACAACTTGTAACATTTCACTTCAGGTAATTTCCTCCTTGTCTCTCCATCTCTTTTGGAAATGCAAACCCGTTCTAAAGCTCCGTGGTTGCAGATGCTTTCGAGATTTTCCGGGGGAAAGGATCTGCATGCAAGATCAATGATGTTATTTGAACTATTGAGAAATTATAGATGGGGTGACAAAGTGGTATTAGTACTTACAGCTTTTGCAAAATGCTATGGTGAATTATGGCTGTTAAGGCAACTATACTCTTCTAACCCCTTAGCAAAATCAGTAGCAATTTTGAAGGGATTGTCAAATGATATAAGCAAATTTAAACATCAGCTTAAGACCTTAAACTTGCTTGCCAAGGCCATGATTGATGTTGCCAAGTGCATCATCAAGTTTGAAGGCCTGCCACTGGAAAATGTAAAGCTGGATGATGAGATGGTGGCTGCTACCAAGTCTCAAATTTATATGGCTGCTTACTGGGTTATTAGAAGTGCCTTAACATGCTCATCTCAAATCACCGATCTCAGAGCCCTGAAGCCAGAGCAAGTGCATTTCTTTCCCTTTAATCAGCCTGCAAATGTTTCTGTTTCGTCTTATTAAATTAATTGCATTCATGATCATCACAAGAAATTCAAACATTCAATCAATCCATTAATCTTTGTAACATTACAGATCCATCACCTGAATCTGCTAGCAATCAGCACTTTTTAAGCTATTGCACCACAAATATAAAACATCACTTGCTAAAGGCATCACCTTCTTCTGTTTTCTGATCATTTCTAAACCATTTTGATAACTTCTGATATGATTTATTTTTTCTTTAATGGGATATCAGGTCCTTAAATTCAACAATTGCAGCATGGGAGCTCTCTAGTTTGGTTTACAGATTAAGCAGTAGGTACAGTCTCCTGAGAAGGCAGGTAGAGGCATGTCACCAACAAATAGGTGAATCTTTACACTCTTTTTAATGATATTGAAGGCCTTCACAGATTCATATAATGCAGCTTTTGCAAAAAGAAGCATCAAATTTTCTTGTTTTCTTGAATTACTTACAGAGAAAAAGATTTACCAGAAGCTGCAGAACCTTTTCAAGGAGACCCATGTTGACAACCAAGGGGTGCTTCACATGTTACTTGCTCTCAATGATGATTTGCCATTTAGAGATTGCTCCAAACTCGTAAACCCAATTGCTTTTCTTTTTCTTTTTTTCAATTCCATTCTTCAATTTCTTTTTTTTTTCTGGGTGCTCATATAATCAATCAGATGTCCAGAAGTGTATCTTCTGAATGCAAGATTGTTCTATTTTATTTAACAGCTGTGCATTCATTTGCAGATGGGTGTATCTGAGCTGAAAAACAAGATTGTCATACTTTTGATTTCAAAGCCAGAGCTGCTTCCATCAGAAGAATTGTTCTTTCTGGTCCAACAGACTTATGATCATCCTTATCACCTCATGATAAAGGGAAACTATGAAATCATATGGGTTCCCATATCATCTCACGGACTCACATGGACCGATGCTGAACAGATAAGTTTCAGTTTCTTGTCCAACTCTTTGCCATGGTACTCACTGCGGAAACCCCACCTGCTTAACTCATCGGTGGTGAACTTTATACAAACGGAATTCAGCTACAAAGGCAAGCCCATCATGGTAGTCTTGGATTCGCAAGGCAAAATGACTAATTCCAATGCACTGGATATGACATTCATATGGGGTGCCAGGGCATATCCTTTTTCAGTTTCAAGAGAAAATGAGCTTTGGGAAGGAGAGAACTGGTCATTGCAACTTTTGATAGATGACATTGACCCACTTCTTGCTAAATTGGTAACTTCATCACCAAGTCTTGTAAATTTCTGTAGAATAATTAGTATCAGTTGTTAGGGTTTTGATCCTGCCGGACTAGAGATAATAGAGTTTATACTGGACTTACCGTGAGTATGATATGGAGAAAATTTCTTATTTGTTCTGATGAGATTTCGTTTTTGCTTGATTTCAGATAAAAGAAGGGAGAAATGTTTGCATATATGGAAGCAAGGACCTCGAATGGATTGGTGAATTCAATGGTAAAATGAAGGAAATTCAAAATGCTGGGATGCAACTTGAAATGGTTTACACTGGAAAGAAGAACCCAGATGAAGAAATAAGAAGCATTTTACTCACCGCCAACAGAAATATGCATAGAAACTTGCTTTCTTTCAGAAAGTTGCACTTGTTTTGGATTCGACTGGAGAGCATGAGGAGATCACGACTGAGACCAGCAGAGAAAGCAAATACAGATCATATTCTAGAACAAGTTTCAGAAATGCTGGATTTTGATGACAGCCAAAAGGGTTGGGCGCTGATTGGAAAAGGGTCATCCACAGACATCATAAAGCTTTCAGGAAACAAGCTCAGGGAATTCTTGAACAAGTTTCCTGATTGGGGAGAACATGTAAGATTGATGGGAGCTTCTAGAACTGCAATTGAAACACCTCTTCATGCCGAGCCTTGCGGTCACACTAGTGTTATTCCCTACACCGAAGAATCCATGGAAGAAAGTGTGGCGTGTGAGAAATGTAAACACCCCTTGAAGAAGTTTATTGTATATCAATGAAGTTGAAGGCTAGTAGACTAAAAAACATCTCTGCAGAAAATAATTTTTTGCTTCTTTGGCAAAAAACTGGCATCTACATATGATTATAATATATTTATATAATGAAGAACAGAACGGTTATGTATATATTTGTTAGTGTGAAAGTTTTTGAAGGCACAGTTTTTCCTTGGTTGAGTCAATGAAATCTTTTTCCTCAAGTCAATTAGAGCCACCATTGACGAACTGCCATCATTAGAGAGCCAGAAACTCCTCTCTGCGTTATCTGCTCTCTATCACCATTCATCTGTCACTCTGTCTCTCTCTCGCCTTCCCTTCTTATTCTCCACGGTTCCAGGAAAGGTAATGGGTAAGAATGAAAACGGTGCGTTTCGCCCGAAAAAGGTGAGCGAAACCAAAAGGCTGGGGCCAAATTGATAGGCTGTGCTGAGTTATTTGGGCTCGACTTGGTTTTAGTATTTGGGCATTGTGTAAACTTGTAAATAGGGTTTTTATGGGTTTGAAGAAAAAGAAAATATTTGCTTGATTACAAAAACTAAAGTTTCACATTGCATAAACCAAATTTGGTTGATAATTTATCGTATGTATATATATATATTCCGTTTATTATATCATCATAATATTCATTTAGAGGAAAGTACAGTAATATAGGTAAAATTGGCGTTATGGCACATGTCAATACATTGTTTTCTTGTTTTAGCTCTTGGTGAGACCCTTATCAATCTTTCTAGGTTTGGTAAAATAACGAGTATTGAAGAATTAGACAGACACCTCTACCGTGAATTACCATTGCCTTTTATATTCTAATTTTAAAAATAGATAAAATTTTTATAATTTATATCTCAACTATCATCTTGATAATTGATTTTACGTTTTTGTTTCATTAAGACACAGAGTTTAGAACTTGATTTGATTATAGAAAAATAAATTTTACTTCATTTTTGGGCAAATAAGATTTTAGTTTTTCTTTTTAAGCAAATTAAGGCAAGAGGAAGTTTGAATTTGGTTAGAGGAAGAAAAAAAGACTTGAGGTTAGCTAGGGTAAGAAAAAGCTAAGGGAAAATGAAGAGCAAGCGTTGACAGAGGAAAATAATATTGTGATGGTGAACTCCTAACCTCTTCTAGTATGAGATTTTTCAGCCTCGTTCGATTGAGAGTAGCATTCACAGTAGGGTTTACCCTATGTATTGGGTTTGTACACTCTTTCTCATGCACTTAATAAGCCCCTTAGTTGAATAACATTACTTTACACATACATGTCTTTATCACCATTAGCCACTAAATACATAAAACAATCTTATTTCATAATTACAAGAAAATAGAATAATCATTTAATAGGCGATATAAACTAAGACCTAATGGTCCAGAAAAATGCAATTAAGACATTCATTTCAAACTAAATTTATGGATAAGGATGAAAATAGTTAAGTAACTAATAAATAAGAAAAACAATTAAAATTGATAAATTAAAGTACACGACATATAGTAAGCAAATAAAATAGTCTAACAATAAATAGGCAATACAGATAAACTAGGAATAATTGTACACTGACCGGTTATTGACTCCATCAAAAACCTGTATTTAATTAATCAAAGGGCCGCCAACATTCATAATTTTTTGTTTACTATTTATTAAACTTTAATTTAACCGTAACGGAAGAAAATGTGAAGGATTCTTACCCCGAGTAGATGTTCGGAACACCACCTTTTTCATTACACTTCCTGACGGTTCCTGGTTCTCGAATTTCTTCAATTTTTTTACAAAATCTAAAGCATGCGTCAAATATCATGGAAATACATGAAAAACGGCTAAAAGAGGTTAAAATTCTCCTGATGGCCAGTTTAGGGTTCCAGCACGGTGGTGTTGTCGTTCTACGGCGCCAGCTCCACCGCCTACAGTGATTTTTCCTCTCAGTCAAGCCAATTTTGGTCAGTTCTGTGCAAAATCCTATAAAATTCGGGGTTATGTGGCATCTGTTAGAAAAAAAATAGGAAGAACCAAAACTTACTGGCGATTTGGGGTTTCTAATGCTGCGGCTCCATCGCTCCTCCCTCCCGGTCGCGATTTTCCTCTGATTGCACTGCACCAAAAAATACATTAGGAAACCAATTGTCGAAAAATAGAAGAGAACGAGAAGAGGATTCAGGCTCACCAGAGGAGTTTTTGTTTTGGGTGTGGCGGCTCAACCGAGCTCTGTCCTCCGTTTCTGGCTTCTCCTCTTATTTTTAGCGCTGAAAAGGGTTTGGGGTGGCTTAAAATCAAAAAATGAATCAAACGAGAAGAAAAAACTTACCTTTTAACGTCGACGATGGATTTCGGTACGGTGGCTAGTCTTTTTCTCTAACGACTAGTTCACTTTTCGACTGCCCCTCTTCTTCTTCTTTGGTTCTCCTTGGTGGCTAGGGTTTTGGGGGTCTGGGTAGAAAGGTTTAAATACCTCCATTTTCGATCTGGGTCATCCGTTCGAGGTTGTGTGGCTCAATCTCCACCGTTAGATTTATATTATTTAGGAAACGAATCAAAGCCATCTGATTGAAGGTACGTGGACCATTCGATCACACTTGAATGAGAAACATATCTGGATCATCCGTGGGCGCGAGAGTGAATCCAGACCGTTGGATTGGTTGGCATGCGGATTGCATGCGTAGCCTCCTGTGTGGAATACGTATCTACATGTCTGCCACCCAGGACATGGCGACTAGTTGTGCTATTGACGTGGTTGTCCCACATGGTCACTTTTCTTGTTTTTGCACTTTTGTCCCAATTTTCAAATTTTTATTTCAAATAAGTATTTTCTTATTTTTAATTTGGCCCTTTTTTCTGAAAATTATTTTCAAATACATCCAAAATGTATATTTCTTAAAAAATTCCTAAAAAAAATTAAAATTAAAAAAAATTTAAATCTATTATTAATATAATTTAGTCATCCCGAGCCTAAATTTCAAGCCGGAGTATTGCAACTCTCTCCCCTTTAAAGAAATTTAGTCCCTCAAATTGCTGCCATCTCACTAGTCAAATAGTTGAGGATACTGGGTCCTGAAATCTGATTCCAACTCCCAAGTGGCCTCATTCTATAAATAATTTTGTCATAACACCTTGATGAAGGGAATCTCTCTGTTGCGAAGCATTCTACTCTTCCGGTCCAAAATACCAACTGGTACCTCCTCGTAAGATAACTCTTCCTGAAGTGGAAGTGGCTCGTAAGATAAGATATTTGAGGGGTCTAAGTTGTACTTGCGTAGCATTGACACATAGTATATATTATGGACTCTAGATAGTTCTGGAGGTAGTGATAGCCTGTAAGCGGATGTCTTAATCCTGTCCAAGATCTCCAACTGTCCGATGAACTAGGGATTCAACTTCTCCCTCTTTCCAAACCTAATGATACCTTTAAAGGAGGTGACCTTAAGAAACATTCGATCGCTTTTCTCAAATTTTAAATCCCTCCTTCGAGTGTCCGCATAACTTTTCTGTCTACTTTAGGTCATCTGGATATTTTTCGTGATTTTAACAATCTTCGTTATGGCCTCATCTACAAGATCTGGACCAATCAATTTTCTGTCACCCACTTCTTTCTAACAGATCAGCGATCTACAGGGTCGGCCATACAATGCCTCATACGGAGCTATGTTAATACTTACTTTGTAATTGTTATTATAGATGAACTCTACCAAGGGCAGATGGTCATCCCAGTGCCCTCTGAAATCTAGAATAAAAGCCCTGAACATATCCTCCAGTGTGCGAATGGTTCACTTTGATTGTCCATCTATCTAATGGTAGAATGTTATACTAAGAGATAATTTCGTCCTCATTGCTTGTTGAAAATTTATCCAAAACCGAGAGGTGAACCTGAGGTCCCTATCTGATATCACTATCACCGAAACTCCATGTAGCCTCAATATCTCTTAAATATAGATTCTAGTTAGTTTGTTTAAGGGATCAGTCATTCTGATCGCTAAGAAATGAGAAGACTTATTGAGTCAGTCAACAATCACCCAGATTGCGTCATACCCCAAGCGTGCCCTAAGCAACCCTGTTATAAAGTCCATAGTGATATATTTCTATTTTCACTCCGGAATTGATAATGGTTGAAGTAATCCACCTGAGCATTGATGTCCTGCCTTAATCTATTGACATACAAGACACTTTGAGACGAAATCGACAATTTTTCTTTTCATCTCGTTCTACCATAATCAGAGCCGCATGCTTTGGTACATTTTAATACTTTTCGGATTCATGGTAAACCTTGAACTTTGAGCCTCTATCATGATATTATTTTTCAGTTTGTTATCATTGAGGACATAAAACCAATCTTGAAACTTAAGTAACTCATCGGTAGAGACTCGAAATCCTGTGTTTAAACTATGTTATGTATCCTTTCTAAGAGCTACTAGAGTGAGATCAGTTAGTTGAGCCTCATTTATTCTCTGGATTAATTCAAGTTGGACTGCTAAGTGGATCAGACATGTGGCTTTTTTTAAATCTTGGAGTTGTATCTGTTGTATAACCTTAATCACTCTGCACTCAAAAACCATTATGTAAGCTAATATATCTGCATTCTTCCTACTGAGAGTGTCGACTACCACATTACCCTTACCTGAGTGATACAAGATCTTACAATTATAATCCTTGAGAAACTCTATCCAATGCCTCTGACACATGTTGAGATTTTTCTAGGTAAATATATGATTTAAACTCTTATAGTCTGTATAAATTTCAAATATTTTCTCATATAAGTAACGATATCAAGTTTTCAAGGTGTGGATAATGAAAGCAAGTTTCAAGTCATAGGTGGGGTAATTCTTTCTATGAGTTTTCAACTGTCTGGACCCATAAGATATGACATTCCCGTGCTGCATCATAATGCAACCAAGTCCTCGGTAAGACGCATCATTATATACTGTATATCCACTTATTCCATTCGGCATAGCCAAAACTGGCGTAGTAGTCAATCGTTCCTTAAGTTCTGTAAAGCTTCTTTCACATTTTTTATTTCACTCAAATTTGACATTTTTCTTCATAAGTTATGTTAGGAGGGCAGTTATACTTGAAAATCCTTCTACAAACCTGCGGTAGTAACCTGTCATACCCAAAAAGCTTCAAACTTTTTTGACTGAAGTCAACTATTTCCAGTCCATCTCTGCATCAATCTTCTCAAGATTCACTGACACTCCATCTTTTGATATTATATGTCCCATGAAGGAAGTTTACTCAAGTTAAAACCCATATTTATTCAATTTTGCATATAGTTTCTTTTTCCTGAGGACCTATAAGACTTGAGTCAGATGCTGAGCATGTTCCTTTCTACTCTTCGAATAAACCAGAATATCATCAATGAACACTATGACAAACTGATCCAAGAACGAACTAAAGATCTCGTTCATCAAGTCCATAAAGATTGTAGGTGCACTAGTTAACCCGAATGGTATGACTAGGAACTCATAGTGTTCATCTCAGGTTCTAAAGGCCGTTTTAGGAATGTTTTTTGCTATGATCTTTATCTTATGGTATCCCGAACGCAAGTCAATCTTGAAAAAAATTTGAGTACCCTGTAATTGGTCGAAAAGATCATCAATCCTGGGGAGGGGATACTTTTTCTTAATTGTAACTCGGTTCAGCTCCCTCTAATCAATACACAACCTCAAACACCCATCACTTTTCCTTACGAATGTGGCTCCGGCACCTCAAAGAGATATGTTATGTCAACTGAACTCATTATCTTGCCGCTTCTTGATTTGTTTTCTCAATTCTTCTATATCGACACGACTCATTGATATGGGACAACCGAGATAGGTTGGGTATCAGGCTGAAGATCTATGACAAATTCAACTTTTCAATTCACTGGCAGTCCTGATAGTTCATTAGGGAAGAAATTTGAAAAATTTCGAACAACAGAAATATCTTGAATGCAAATCTCTTTCTTAGACTTACCTAACGTAAAAAAAATAGATAAGTTAAGGCATTTGATAAACAACACAGCTACTACGTGTGAATAATATCTAAGACTTTTATTAATTTGTAAAAGACTCTTCATTAAGAATGTTGAATACAAGTTTCTTATGAAAATAGTTCACAGTAGCGTGATACGCTGCTAACTAGTTCATTTCCATAATTACATAAAAATTCTCCATGTCAAGTGCTATCAAATCTACACTCAATTTCCTACCTGCTATTTCTATAATACAAGCTTTGTATATAAAATTACCTATTAGTGTCTCATTCCAAGTGTAGACACAAACAATACAGAATCAAGACTTTCAGCTAACACATTTAAATTTCAAGTAAAACATGTGAAATAAAAGAATGTGAAGCACCAATATCAATTAACATACGCAAGGTGTTTGTCGATAATGTACGTATCTTATATTACGTCTGGGTTGGCTTCAATATCCTGCTGGGTAAGTGTATAGACTTTGCCCTGAACTGCGGGTCTGGCCTGATTCTGATTCTGATTCTACGGGCATACTCTTGCATAGTGTTGGGCACTCTCACATATGCGATAGGTGTTGTTGAGGCAATAACAAGATTAATCCCCATGATCCTTACTACAATACTGACAAATCTTGTTACGTCATATCACTTAGGTCTGGGAAGGAGCTTGAGTTGTGGGCCTTAGTCTCTTGTTCTGTTGATTCGTTGCAGTAGGTGCTGGCCTGCGATGTGGAACTGGGGGCCTGGACCTACCCACTGTTGGAGAAAAAAATGCAGAGGTTCTTTCTATCAACTGTGCCTTTGCCAAAACTGCTGAGTATGTGCTAAACTCAAACACATATAACTGCTATCTAATTTTAGGACGGAGACCCCACTCAAACTTTTTTGTCTTTCTGCCTTCGTTTGTCATGCTCTTAGGAGAGTATCGACCTAATTTCAAGAATTTTCAAGCATACTCTGATACCAACAAATCTCCCTAGACTAAATGTGCAAACTTCATCTCTTTCAAATGTTGGAGGTGTTTTAGAAGGTACTCAACATTAAAGATTGTCATGAACCATTCTCAGGTGACTTGAGTGGGTAGCGTGACCTATTTCAGTTGCCACCAATACTCTGCCTCACCCACGAGCTTGTAAGTGGCAATAATGACCTTCTATTTGGGAACTACTCTAAGATTTGTGAAGACTTCTCTGTCTCTACTAACCAGTATTCAGCTTCTTCAAAAGTGAATACACGTATAAAAGTAGATAGATTAAGTCTTTTGTACCTCTCGATGTAGTATGAATCCATCACAGGTGGAGGTGGCTCTTACTGAAGGGGAACTGGATTATGTCAGGGAGGGACCAGGTGATCTTGTGGTGGTACCTGATTGTACAGTGGGGACACCGAATTGTATTATGACGATGTCGAATGATACAGTAGAGGAGCAGATTTGTACCATTGTGGCACTGGATCTTCTCGATGTGGAGGTGGCTCATACTGTGGCAGTGGTGGATAGGGATCAGACAGCTCCCTCCTCTCCTCCTTGGTCTGCTGGGCAGAGATGAGTCTCTCCAGCATCTTGAAAAGCTGATCAACATCCTCTCGAAACGATCCCTCCTGGGCTGCTCTATTTAGCGAGAGTCTTCCTCTTCTCATGTCCTTGTACCTACGTTTTACAACAAAGGATTGAGATTTAGGTTGTATTAAATTATTCTAACTTTATGTGTAAGGAATGGTTTCGAGGAAAGCGACTCAGATATCAACTATAATAACCCAAACATTTATACTAAATAATAATATTGAAATTTATAAGTTTGTGGAAGCAATTCAGAATTTAGAGTTTACATTTCTTACATAGTTTAATTGATATGCCCAATAGGGATACGAGAATGCCCTTTGAAAAAAAAATACATAAAAAGAAGACAAGTGTAAACTGAAAACCTATGAGGTCGACCTCCGCTGTGTAATTGAGAAAAACAGGAGGCAACCTTTTGTTAACTCTTTTGTTGTTTAGGATTCGAATCTTATTCGTCCTGATCTGGAATGATTAATAATAAGGAGGTGAACTACACTAACTCAGTAACAATATCAACATTTTATTACTGATACGGAAAAATCAAAGGTTTGTAAAAATCATAAAACAATCAATGGAACTTATTTTTCTTTTTAAGTAAATTCATTTAACTTGAAAACGTTAATCTCTTAAATCACCTTTAAGTTCCCCGATACTATTTACGAAGGAGGCAATCAGAATAATAATTCACATCATAGATTCTAAAAGACCAACAATAACCAAACGTTACCTTTTTACTTGCTTACCGATACCGCTGGGGGTCCATAAAGGTTTCCACTATACATAGATCAAGTATCCATTCTATTATTTAACCGGCCATCATCATACCCCGTCCGATAATAGCGTCAAATATACAACCGCCTCAATACCTTATCTGGTATAAGTGTAACCAAAATAACTCCCAACTCCTTTCGATATGGGACTTCTCAACCTCGTTCGACTGAGGATAACATCCATGGTAGAGTTTACTCTATGTACTGGGTTCGTACACCATTTTTCATGACACCCGATAAGTCCCTCAGTTGAATAACATTACTTTATACATACATGTCTCTATCACCATCAGTCACTAAATACGTACAACAATCTCATTTCATAATTACAAAAAATATAACTATCATTTAATATGCGATATAAACTAAGACCTAATGGTCTAGGAAAATGTAATTAAGACATTCATTTCAAACCAAATTAACAAATAAGGATGAAAACGGTTGAGTAACTAATAAATAAGAAAAGTAATTAAAATCGATAAATTAAAATACACGACATATCAGTAAGCAAGTAAAATAGTATGGCAATAAATAGGCAACAAAGATAAACTAGAGATAATTGTACACTGACCGATTACTAGCTCCATCGGTAACCTGTATTTAATTAATCAAATGGTCACCAACATTCATAATTTTCTGTTTACTATTTATTAAACTTTAATTTAACCGTAACGGAAGAAATGGCGAGGAATTCTTACCCCGGGTCAGTGTCTTGAATACCACCTTTTTCACTGCACTTCTCAGTTGTTCCTGATTTTTAAATTTCTTGAATTTTTTTGCAAAAACCAAAGCATGCATCAAATAGCATGGGAATATGAGAAAAACGGCCAAAAGGGGTTAAAATTCTCCAAGAGGTCGGTTTAGGTTTTCAGCACGGTGTCACCGCCATGCTTCGGCGTTGGCTCCATTGCCTATGGTGATTTTTTCATCTTGGTCAGGTCAGTTTCAACCGGTTCTGTGCGAAATCCTACAAAATTTGGGGTTATGTAGCCTCTGTTGGCGAAAAAAGAGAAAAAAATGGAACTTACCGGCAATTTAGGGTTTTCGATGCTGTAGCTCCGGTTCATCCCTCACAGTCGCGGTTTTCCTTCAGTTTCCCTGCACTGGAAACACGTTAGGAAACCATGGTCGAAAAATGGAAGGGAACAGAAAGAGGATTCGGGCTCACCGAAGGAGTTTTCGGTTTCGAGTGCGACGGCTCAGTCGAGCTCCGCTCTCCATTTTCGACTTCTCCTTTGGTCTTTCAGTGCCAATAAGAGTTTGGGATGGTTTAAAATCAGAAAATGAAGCTAATAATAAGAAAAAATTCACCTTTCGATGTCGGCAACGGGCTCCAGTGCAGCGATGACAACGGCTGGTCTTCTTCTTTGACAACTGGTTCACTTTCCGGCCACCCCTCTTCTTTTTCTTCGGTTCTCCTTAGCGGCTAGAGTTTTGGGGGCCCAAGTGGAGAGGTTTAAATACCTCTCTACTTTCGATCTAGGTCGTCTGTTTGAGACTGTGTGGCCCAATCTCCACCGTCATATCTATCTTATGTAAGAAACGAATCAAAGCCGTTCGATTGAGGGTACGTGGACCATTTGATCGCGCTTGAAGGAGAAATAGATCTGGGTCGTTCGTGCACGCGGGAGTAAATCGGGACCGTTGGATCGATTGACACGCGGATTACCCGCATGGCCTCTCACATGGAACGCGTATCTGCGTGTCTGCCACGCGACGCACGACAGCTGGCCATGTTGCTAACGTGACTATCCAACATGGCCATTTTTTCGTTTTTACACTTTTGTCCCAGTTTTCAAATTTTTATTTCAAATAGATTCTTTCTTATTTCTAGTTTGGGTATGACTTCTGAAAATTATTTTCAAATACATTTAAAATGCATATTTCTTCAAAATTTTCAAAAAATTAAATTTAAAAATTTTTTAAATTTATTATTAATATAATTTAGTCATCTCGAACTCGGGATATTACATCATAAAATAGATAGAAGACCCTAGACCCTATTGACCTTATTGTTAGATTTTTAGCATGTAATTTTTTATGTTTGGATATTTTTTGTTCATGCTTGTCTAAGTGGCAAATGAGAATTGACATTAACATAGTTCAAGGTAATGGAAGTAACTATGATTTAAAATATAAAAATTATAGCTACATTTCATAAATTAAGATTAATTTATTTATTTTTTCATAAAAATTCGTAACTTTTATTAATTATATGATATATGTATATATATGATAATTATAATGCAACTTAATGAAGACATACAAAGATAAAAAATTCGAATTAAATCTATAATGTTTTATAAAAAATATATATATATATCAACCATATAATTAAATAATAATCTATATAGATTAGTATTGTAATCCAGTAATAGAAAAAAATTGCACTAAAACACTGTTATAACTTTGAGATAATAAAAGTAATGATAAAGATAAATATGATACACACTATAAGATAAAATTGAACTGAAACGTCGTTATAACATAAGATCATAAAAGTAAAGAAAGAAATAAATGTGATTCACAACAATATATTATAAGTAAACTTCAACTATATGGGAATCTTTTATAAGCCAAAGGTGGATAAAGAGGTAGGCAGTAGTTCCTTAGGCTTTTTGAAAATATGCTACTGGGTCTCAATTAATTCTCATGGAAAAGCCAGGAGCCCAGCTATATGGCCAAGAGTAACCATAAAATTACAGGAAATACTAAGCATCTCTTGTATAATTAATTAACATCAATTCTTCCAACAATTTGCTTTAATGACCTAATCATGCTCTCTTCCTTCTCAAAACTCATTTGCTTCTTCTCAGTTTTTCTTGGTTTGATCTGTATTAACCTTAATTTATTAGGTTATCAAATTCTAGGATAGAGCTACATTTTGAGAAGAGAAATGGCATTAATATGGTTGTTGTTAATCAGGCAATCCAGGCCTGAAACCCATAATTATTAATCAATGTGTTTCACACAAGTTCAAAAGTAAAGGCAAACATATATCAAGAATCTATGAGTAAAACCTTTAACCCTGTAAAGTGAACAAAACAAAAATAAATATTTGATGTGACTAAAAATATATATATCCTAATCCTCCACCTGTACTTCACTGTTTAAACCCAGTTACAAGCAAGGTATATTAATTCTATTTTATGAAACAATATAAAGGCCAGAGTGGTGCGACCAAGATATTCAAATTAAGCAAAAGCCAAGAAATCAAGAGGTAAGTAATGGCATCCTCACAATCACAGCTTGTGCCTCAACAACCTCCGGCAGGACGCAGAAGGGAACGTTTCTTGTTCTCGTCCTCAGATGACAATGCAATGATCAAGCAAATCGAAGCCACTAATGCTCCTGATGACCGTGACTTCACTGTCAAACCTCTTCTTGAAATCGTTGAAGACATTTTTCACCGCTCTACTCCTGCTGCACCTGGCGTTGCCCTTGTATATATATCTATACACACACTCACACACACATGTGATTGCTCTGTTCATATGCATTGCTTTCTTCAACAGACATAAATAACAATGGTTTGGTATGGATGTGTAGGAAATGAAATCGTTGGAGGCAGTCGATGAGAAGGCTCTCCATTCTGGGTTTGATGACATGTTTGAGTTTGTGTCCCGTACCATTTATAGAATTTACTGCGAGGTTTTTGGACCATCATCCCTTTTATCCTCACAATAATTTTTATCACTTCGTTATTTTGTTATAGGAGCAGCGTTAGGACTCATATTTGTGTCATTAATTCCCCAATAAGAGTGTTGTGATATCTGAACTAAATCTTTTTCGTTTGATCACTTTATTATTTTGCTTATGTTAAAGTTTGACAATTTTGACAGTTGGGCTCCAAATGTTTCTCTGCGGCAGACGCACACACAACAACTATAGCAATACTCAACATCTTATCAAATTACAAATGGGACGCAAAGGTAGTGCTGAGTTTAGCAGGATTTGCACTCATTTATGGAGAATTCTGGCTGGACGCTCAGCTTTACCAAACTAACCCACTGGCCAAAGGAGTAGCAATTCTCAAGCATCTCCCTACAATCTTGGAACGCAGCGATACTCTGAAGCCAAGGTTAGAGGCTGTTACCAAATTGATCCGGGCCATGCTTGATGTGAGTAGGTGCATTGTTGAGTTCAAGCAACTTCCATCTCAGTACGTTGCTCAAGATTCGCCTGAATTATCAACAGCCACAGCTCATATCCCTATTGCTGTTTACTGGACAATCCGCAGCACTATAGCCTCTGCTGCACAAATTATTGGACTCATTGGCATGGGTTATGAGTATGCATTCCTTCTTCTAAATTGCTTCCTGATATAACTAAAATCAATCTCACATCTTATTTCACTCGATTTTTAGTTAAAACACATAAATTAAATATCATATGTTTCTAGATTCATAGCATCTACTCAAGAAACTTGGGAGCTATTAAGCTTGGCACACAAACTCAGCAGCATCCATGACCATCTTAACGATCAACTCAAAATTTGCCATCAACTAATAGGTGAGTTCCATTATGTTAGACATAAATATATGGATCCTACTGTGAATATTACTAAGTGTAAAATGCACAAGTTAAATCTTTATGATGAGAAATTCTTATACACACACACATATATATGTTTCTTATGCAGAGGAGAGAAAACATATCGAAGCTTACCAAACGCTTGTCCGCCTCTTCAAGACAGCCCATATTGATAACATGAAGATTCTTAGAGCTTTGTTTTATGCAAAAGATGGTCTGCCACTTTACAATTGCTCTTCAGGGAAAAAGGTTTGGTTGATCATTGAGCTGATTATCATGATTACATATGATCAGTTTGTGAATCCGTAAGATGACTCCATAGGATGGTTACTTGTGAAATTCACAGGTCAGTATTGACGTGTTGAAGAAGAAGCTTGTTCTGCTATTTATTTCAGACTTGGAGCTGTCAGTAGATGAGCTTCAAATTCTGCTATTGATGTACAATGAATCGAAGCAGAACATGAGGCCAGAGAGCGAGTATGAGGTGGTGTGGGTGCCCGTTGTGGACAGATCAGTTGCATGGAACGAGGAGAGGCAAAAACATTTTGAGTATCTGCAGTCAATGATGCCATGGTACATGGTGAATCACCCTTCAATAATTGACCCAGCGGTTATAAGGTACATCAAGGAAGAGTGGCTGTTCAACAAAAAACCTTTGCTGGTGGTGTTGGATCCCCAAGGTAGAGAAGTGAATCGCAATGCAATCCACATGATGTGGATTTGGGGAGGCCTTGCCTATCCTTTCACCAGGGCAAGAGAGGAAGCTATTTGGAAACAACAGTCTTGGAGTCTTGAGTTACTCGCAGATAATATTGAACCATTAATCTTTACTTGGGTACATCTATTTACATTCTTTTGGTAATTGATGTCCATATATTCTTTGTTTAACTTGACAAAAATTGCAGATGAAAGATGGGAAATACATCTGCTTGTATGGCGGAGAAGATATAGAATGGATCAGGAAATTCACAGTTACAGCACAAGCAGTGGCTGAAGCTGCCAAGATTGGACTAGAGATGCTTTATGTGGGTAAGAGTAATCCAAGAGAGAGAGTTCGCAAAAACAATGCAATCATTCAGGTGGAG
The DNA here is from genome assembly GCF_054855325.1 of Carica papaya. NCBI lineage: Eukaryota > Viridiplantae > Streptophyta > Magnoliopsida > Brassicales > Caricaceae > Carica > Carica papaya. Next base: position 27,738,810 of record NC_142316.1, on the reverse strand, counting down.
ACGCTGAGCCACACATTGCCAGATCTGACACTAATCTGGTATTTCTGGGTGCGGCTTGAGAGCATGTGGCACTCCAAAACACAGCAAGACAAACAAGTGGATGACGACCCAATCATGCAAGAGGTTATGACCATGCTCAGCTTCGACGGCAGTGACATTGGTTGGGCTGTGATCTTCAAAGGATCAAACGAGATGGCCAGAGCAAAAGGAGACACATTCTTGAAGTGTCTCAACGAATACACCTTATGGAAAGATCGTGTAGGACCGAATGGCTTTGTGCCAGCAATGAATGAGCATTTGGACGCGATCCACAGCCCCCACCACTGCAATCGCCTTATATTGCCAGGCACCACAAGACACATTCCTGAGAGGGTAGTCTGCTCTGAGTGTCGTCGTCCCATGGAGAAGTTCCTCATGTACCGTTGCTGCACTGATTAACATCTTCCAAGTACTTCAAGTTTGCACTATGTTTCAGCGTTGGACTCTACTCTAGAATAATCGCTGCTTCCTGCTTTATATCGTAAACAGTTATGCTCGTGTCCTAGAAGCTCGGATTTTCTGTGTGTTCTATTCATGCCTATACATATAATCTAATACCCAGTTCCATATAGATATATATACAGATGTCCCTCATAATTATAATAGACGTATGTACCTGGTGTCTCGAGTGCAAAGATATGTGTTCTTATGCTTATTTGAATTGCTTATACATATTTTATTTAAATTAATTTTCCCACCATCTAATTAAAGTCTTGCAACCATATTTACACCAACCAGTTCCTTCCATGTCTTGCGCTGTTTGGAAAAATTAAATCAAATCTCAGGAAAGATGCAAATCTCTTTCTTTTCATTTTATTTTCGCAGATCATGCTCTAAAAACGTCAATGGTTGAATACACACAACGAAACAATGTCGACATGGAAATTTTGCCAATAAAATCTCGAAACAAACTACGAACATTAGATTAATGCGTACCTATAAGGAAAACTGCAAATAAGCATTGGATTGATGTTTGATTTACGCTTTCGTTGGCGCGCCCCGTGGTTTCGAAATCCCATTGAAGAACGCAATGTTTATCGAAAGCAATAAGCCTACAAATCAAGGCTAAAAACTGATGGAAAATTGAAAACCGAGAATCAAAACAAGAAACAACGAGAGAGAAATGCGAGCGGCTACTAACGCAATTATTGAAAGCAATAAGCTTACAAATCAAAGCTACAAATTGATCGAAAATGAAAACCGAGAATCAAAAAGAGAAACAACGAAAGAGCAATGCAGCTACTAACATAATGATTCGGTTAAGAATGAAACCAACCTCTTCGCATCTCCATGGCAGCGGGAATAATATAGAGCTAACGGAAGAAAAATCCTAATCTAGCCTCTCCGTTGGCAAAATAATTTCACATTTCTACCTAAAACGGGTTGCCCCCATGCAGGATCGAACTACAGACCTTCAGTTTACAAGACTGACGCTCTACCACTGAGCTATAGGGGCTTCATGAAGGTATCAAATGAATTATTTGACTATCTTAAGGTTCAGCGTCACTTCGTAAGGCCATACTCATTTTTTACATTCCTCCAAAATAGAAATTTCTATTATTTCCTAAACTTCTCTATTATTCTAATCCTTCTTAGGCCGAGTAATAATTCAAAAAGGTCCTAATTAATTTAACATAACACAAAACCTTAAAAATTTATGAGTAATTTACCTTTACATAAACTGTTACATGAATTTTTACATAAAATTTTATTAAATATTTTAGATATCTTGCATTATTTTTCATCAAAAACCCATGAAAGCCTCACTTTCTTAGCTATAGTTTTGCCAAAAAAAAAAAAATTGCATTTCTTTCCAATCACAAATATTGGAGAATTGTGGATATAGCATATGTTTCTATGAATCTTTACCATATGTTTGAAATATCACATATATTAATGACAACAACCACTGAAAATGATAGTTCAGCCTTAGCAGTAGCAAAATCACGTTATGTGTATATATATATATAATTATAAAAATTAACTTTTATTATTAAATTGTCATTTTATTTTATTTTTAAATAATTAATATCTTATTTATTAAAAAATCTTTTAATTATTATTGTTTTTAGGGATAGAAGTGGGGGAATCCGACCCTCCACGAAAAACAAACAACTGAATGTCAACAATAGAGATAAATTATGATTTTATTTTTTTTTTTACTATAGTTATATCCATTTTTTGTTAATATTAGTTATGTAATTTATATATTTTAAGTATATTTTTCTATAAAATAAATAAAACATGAGAAAAGTGAATAATTTAGTATTATTTCTAATTTGTTAGGCTTGCAGGTAATTAAAAAAAAAAAATTATATATTTAAAATTAATATAAATTACGTATTATAATAATGATAATTAATATTGGTCGGTGTGCGAATAGTATTGAGGAATAGAGCGTGCTTTAACCATGGTTTTTTTTTTTTTTCTTACACGCTCATCTCATCCGCAACTTGTCAACTTGCATGTATAGATTTTCTCATCCCAACCCATAAACTGTTTCCAAATGTATTTAAATATTATATACCTTCATATGTATATGGTGGACTTGCTTTTGTAAGGAATCTGAAGGTAGAAAGAGATGAGGTTCTAGATCTGACACTTCTTTTCTATATATTCAATATATCCCAGTTTTCTTCTGACCTAATATATTGTTTCCAATTAACTAATAATATTTCGTATACATGTACAATCTGACTGGGGGTAATGTCGATGCTTTTGGACCAGAACTTTTTAGAATATTACTTTGCTTCCAATGTAAAAGGAATATATATATATATATATGTATATGTATATCAAGTTGGACAATCTTTTCTTTTGCTTCTTATCCAGATTCAAACCCATGCAAATCATGACTTTAATTTCCTAATTAATTAAGTTAATTTATTGAATATTTACATATTCAAAAGTTGCTTTATGTATAGTTTTGTAGGAAGAATTAACAAGTGATGCCTAACAAAAGGAGACATTTTTAAAACACGTAATAACCTTTTTGACTTGCAATGGTGGATTCGTAAAAGCAAGTCAAAATATGCTACTCGTTACAGAAAACTCTCCCTCGAAAATTAATTAATTATGTAATATAATAATATTAGTTTTAACTCTTAAACCTGTTATTCCAGGCAATTAAGTACATAAATAACACATTCAACAAGTAAATAAATAAGGGTATTAACGTTACTCTCACTTTCAGAAAATAATTTATCATTATAACAGGTAAATATAATTAATCTATGAGTAAATAAATGATTATTTCAAGAAACAAACAGCTGAATATATCTAGAGTACTTATAAGTAGGTTAAAATGATTAGCTTAGCTAATTAAATTGAAAATTGAATTTAGGTAAAAGCTGTAGAAGCTAGGGTATGGGCTTTTAGCCCACTTATTAATTAATTTGTTTGGCTCTGCTAAAAAATGTATTTTATCACTCAACTTGTCTCTTCTGTTTGTATCCTTCACAGACTATATAATTCAATTTGCCTCGCCGTATAAACAATATTATATATGACATTTACTTAATTGGCCGTTAATTACAATAATAATATCGGTTTAAGTCTTTTATAATTTTTAGCACCAATTATCATTATACGTTGTACACCCCAGCTGCTGAATAAGACAAAAGATAGACTAAACAAAGAGAGAAGACCCAATGAATTAAAACTCAGCTAAAGAATTATTATAATTGTAGTCATAATCATGTATATGCAGGTGCTAAAATGCACCACATTTGGAATGAATACATACGAAATGTACACAATAAACAAAAAAGTTTAATGGCAAAGCAATTTCGCCTACCCGATGACTTGGACGAAATTTCGTGCCAAACAATCCTTTAATCAACTAGAGACAACGAATTAATAAACAAGTGGTAGGCAAAACATCAAAAAATCATATCCAACGATCCCAAATCCTTAAAACCCACTTTCTATTATCTTTATTGCCTCCATTTTAATACATGTTTTGACAAGGGACTCTCAGGTTTCGAAACCGAGACCTCCCATACCTTAATCTCACCATCCAGACTTCCACTCATCACTGAAACCACACCGTTTGACTCTCCTCTTCTAACTGCCGCCAACGACCTCACTGGCCTCTGGTGACCCTCCAAAACTGCCAAGCAACAGTACTTCCCTTCTATTCCGCGTTGCCATATCCTCACCGTACAATCTGATGACCCACTCAGGAGTATATCAGAGACGTTGACCAAGCTTAATATCGCCTTATCGTGACCTCGCAGTGCCCCCGTCACGGCCATGTGATTAGCGCTGTCTTCTCTTTCCCAAACCAAGATCGAACGGTCACATGCGCCGGAGAACAGCACCGATCCGTCGTCGTTTAAGGCAAGCGCATTGACTGCTGATTTATGTTTCTCCAAACTCGCTACTAAGGCGTGGCGATTCTCGCTAAACGGCTTGGCCCATACCCGGATTCTCCGATCAGCGGATCCAGTGTAAACAACGCCTTCAGCGGAGACGGCGACAGCGTTTATGGCGTCATCGTGTGCTTTAACAGACTCTAAACAACGGAGATCAGATGCCCGCCATATTTTTAAGCTTTTGTCCCATGAAACGGAGTAAATCAAACCGTTATTAACTGCTAGCGCCGTGACGGCATCTGCATGCTCGATCCAGAGCTGTTTCTTGTGGCGGCGGACGTGGACGTAGTTCTTAGGAAGTATGAAACGGCGCAAACGGTCGTTAACAGTGGGAAGAGTCGTTAACAGCCTGTGGCGTTTCGTAGCGAAAGACATCTGCCAGACTCGGATCTTGCAGTCCTGGTGAGCAGTGAAAATCTTGCCGTTGCAGAAAGCGACTGCTTTTACAGAGCCGGAGGAGGAATCTTGGGCGTTGATTGCATCGAGATGATGGCAAGAGGTTGGATCGTAGACGTTGATTTCGTGGGCGGAAGCCGCGTAGAGGAAATTAGCGTGGATAGTTAGGCAGGTGATGGGAAGCTTGGGTCGAGGGTGGAGAGAGGTGAGGCAGAGATGAGAAACGGAGAGTTGTGCTGGGTCGGGGAAGATGTTTTGAAGAGAAGGGACAGAGGGAAGAGTCTGGAGAGAAAGGTTGGATTGGAGGCTACTGCAACTAGTGTCGCTGGAAGAAGTTGAAGAAGATGATGATGCCGGACCGGGAGAAGAGTGGGGAAGATGTTTGGGAAACGGAGTGGTTGAGGCATCGCTAGGGTTGGAGCAGGTGAGTATCCATGATGGGAGCTTCATGTTGGCAGCTAAATTTTGGATGTTGCAGAGAGATGGATACAGCTATGGGAGGAAAGGAAGAGAAGAAGCTATAAGCAAATTAGCGGTGAAGACTGGGAGAAGTATATAGAAAGAAAGGGAGGGGACCACATGGAGAAAAAAGGGGATGGTACGATTTGTCGGAGGATATATATATATATATAATATATATCAATGAAGAGGAGCAGGGAGGGGACATGAAAGTTGAGAAGGGGGAGGAGGAGATAGGGTGGTAAAAAGTTTCTCGGTTGCGGCTGTTTGGGTGAAGAGGGCATTTTGGTAAATTAGTGAGTGGAAGAGTGGACCAGGTTGTCGTATATAGCAGTTGAGTACGGCTGGCTACGACTAATACGCGTGGAGGGGTTTTTTTCTTAATACGGCCAGTTGGGATTTGGGTTTTAATTCGGTGTCGTATTATACGATTTTTGATGAATTATCGAGGGAACATAGTAGGTACCTTCTTTTTTTGTCAACTAGAAATTCATACGTTTTATACATTAGATACAAATTTTAATACAATAAAAAATAATTTTAAAACAAAAATACATATAAAAACATATCCTAAGTGGGACCCATATCTTATTATTATTATTATTATTTTTTAATTAAAAAAAAAAGAAAGAAGAAAATACCACATCCGTTCAGTTAAATAGAAAAAGCAAACTTTAAGAACTGTTTCACTAACTTTTTTCAATTTCCTGTTTGATTTATTGCAGCATTATTTCCTAAACCCATCAAATTTATGACTAAATTTTCCCTAATTAATATTTAAACATGAAATTAATAATTGTTTCATTGAAAACAGTAGAAGCAAAACCTTTAGTCAAAACATTGTGGGTCTGTGATGGGGATAGGGTGCAGTCAGTAGAACATGAACATGGTCGTGTCCTGTTAGTTGCGACTCTCCTTATCCCCTATGGATTTCGCCCACGTTTTAATTGGTTCATTATGAAGTATGATCCACTAAACCTAATGAATCAGCTCAATTTAAATTAAAATCTTTTTTTAATTTCCCCCCTTCCAGTCTCAAATGAAGTATCACATCTTAGAAAGCAATTTAGAAAATATCGATGAAGGACAAGAAAAAAATAAGAGTCTGCTTTTTATAAATTATCAGATTGTAAAATATTATCTTTAATTAAAAATTAAGCAACCTAATTATAATCCCTAGAAACTAAAACAAAATAGAAGAAGCCAAGGAGCCAAAAAAAAAATTGAAAGTCTTTTTAATTGATCAAATCATATTATTAGACTAATCACCAAATCTTTGTTTCCCTTGATTTTTGTTAATATCATATTATAATAATTAATTAAGAATCGACTCTAATAAATTAAATATCAGCAACTAATTTATTTTATAAACTTCACAAGTGATACTGACGTGTATTAAAAAAATAAAGTATTTGCAATAATTATTTAATTCTTTCTCCTTATTCATGTTAAATAAAATTGTTATTATATTTTAAAATGTTAAGAACTGTTATTGTTTCTTTAAAAATCATTCTATTTCTAAGCCATTTCTTGTAAATTTGTTAGTCTTTAGGATGTTAAAACCAATTAATTTATATTGTAACGACCCCGGAATATACAAATAAAATAAATTATAAATTAAGTGCATAAGCAAAATAAATGATTAAAGTTTATATTCCTTACATAATAACTTAAAGTACCGAATATTATTATAAAAATTACTCTTTTAAAAAAAATACAAATAAATAAATAAAATTAGCATCCTACTTGCAACTCTCTTGTGGATCGAGTTCTGAATCCTGCTTTTCTTGATCTAAAATTGTTAAATAAGAAATGAGCTATACTACCCCAATAAGAATATTACATTACTCAACGACACAGAAATTAAGATTGATAGAATATTAAAACAACTAATGTAGCACTTAATTAAACAAATGTGTTTATTAATAATAAAACTATTTACCGTCCACTTACCGCAGCGAGATTTATAAAAATAACCTATAGAGACAATAACATAGCACTTATCATGATTTCATATGCAATCGGTAACATGCACACATTATAAATCCATATTCAATAAATCAAATAACAACTGTCCATTTCCATCAGCCGGCTGATATCCATGGGGGTTCGTATGGATATTTTTGCTACACATGAACCCTTTCCTTTAACATTCTCAATTAATGGGTTGTCCCCATACCCCGTTCGGTATGAACGTCAAATTACTAAACCTCAATACCTAGTCCGGTATAAGGGTGAAATAGGTCGTCCCCATACCCTGTTCGATATGAGTGTCAAATTACCAAGTCTTGATACCCCGTCCGGTATGAGAAAACGTTCACAGTAGGGCTTTTTATTGTACCCAGTCCGTCCACCATCTCTAAGGATATCTAGTAAGACTGTCGTTTTATCCATATACTTAATCACACAATTTTTCGTTTTTCTTTAGTCTTTATTTTTCAATTCAATGGTAATCACATAAATCAAACTATACATGCATTAAAACTATAAAATCGATCAATAAAATATTATCCTGCAATTAACTGTAAAATAATTCAACAGAATCAACAATAGATAATTCTCAGTTCTGCCTTCATTAGTAACCTGTAATTAATTATAAATATTTTTTAAATTGTACAAAATACCGTATTATTATTAATTTGATTTCAATTTCATAACAGAGAATAGTTTGAGAGATTCTTACTCAATTTGATGTCCGAAAAGTTAAACTGTTGACTGCATGTACTAGCGGTCTCCAGGTTCCCTGAATTTTTCTTTAGGGATTAAAACACGTTATAAGTACCTACAAATGTCCCAAAATCCAAAATCAGTCTCAGAACCCATTTTTGGCCAATTCTGAAATTCTGACACGGCAGCTCCATCGTGCTCCGACGGCGGTCTGCCTCAGGTCAGTTGTTTTCAGCCAATTTTCCATCAATCCTTACAAGAAAATACGTTAAAGGGACTTGATTGGCCGAAAAAATACAAAAAATTGAAACTCACCGGTGGCCTAGCTCTCTAGTGCGGCGGCTCCTCCAACTCACGTTGCAATTAGATGTTTTGCTCTTATCAACCTGTAGAGAAGGAAACGGTGATCACAATGATGGAAAAATTATGCAGAACGAGAATCGGAAAGGGCCTCATAGGAGGCATTTTGTGAAATTTTCTGCGGCGACGGCGCCGGGCTTTGCTCGCGATTTTCAGCCAATCTGTTGGTCTTTTTGCTATGATTTGGCTATGGGGGTGTTTAAAATTGAATTCCGAGCAAAAAAAATTTTTTTTACATCTTTTGGCAGTCGGAAAGGGCTCCGTCGCGGCGGCGAGTGGTGGCGGCCTCCTTCCCGACAGCTGGATCTTCTTTCCCGATGAGGGGGGTCTAGCGGCTAGGGCTAGGGTTTGATGTCAATTGAGTTATTTATACTCGTCCCCTTTTGATCTGAGCCATCCATCGCGTTTGATGTGGACCTTCCGATCGTGATTAAATAGAGAGTAAATCTGGACCGTCCATCATGATCTAATCTGAGCCGTCCGATCGCATTTAAATAAGAAGCAGATTTGGACCGTTGATCGCGTTTAAGTTTGGCCGTCCGTGCGCGTGGGAACGAATCTGAATCATTCGATTGCGGGCACGCAGATCACCCGCATAGCCTCCTGCGTGGCACCGCGTCAGCATCCGTTGCCACACGGTGCATTCTGGTTCGTCGAGACAGCTGACCGAGCATCTTACATGGTATAAGTTTTTTAAATTATATTTTGACCATCAGTTTTCGATTTTTCTTTCAAAAATATCTTTAAAACCCATTTTTTCACTCTTTTTTTTCAAAATTATTTTCAATTTCATCCCCATTAAATTTTCTTTATTTTTACACTAAAATAAAATAAAAATAAAAAATTATATTTATAAATTAATTTTAAATTACATTATAATTAAATTTGGCTGTTACAACTCTCCTCCCTTAAAAGAAATTTGATCCCGCAAATTTATCTTTCTGCCTCTCAATCAAACAGCTAGAGATATTGGACTCTGAAGTCTAATTCTAGCTCTCATATGGCCTCTCTCGGTGTGTTATTCTGCCATAGGAACTTAATAAAGGGAATTTTCCGATTGCGGAGTAATCTGCTCTTTCGGTCCACAATACCGACCAGTACTTTTTCGTAGGACAGATCCTCCTGAAATGAAAGAGACTCGTGGGCCAAGACATAAGAGGGGTTCAGGTTGTACTTGCATAACATGGACACATGAAACACATTATGGACCCTAAAAAGCTCTAGAGGCAGTGTCAGTCTATAGACGGCGGTACCAATTCTGTTTAAGATCCCGAATGGTCCAATAAATCAGAGGCTTAGTTTTCCCCTCTTGTCAAACCTACTGATTTCTTTGAAATGAGTGACCTTAAGAAAAACTCGATTGTCTTTCTCAAATTTCAAATCCCTCCTCCGGATGTCCACATAACTCTTCTGTCTACTTTAAGCCGTCTGAATGTTCTTCCTGATTTTAACTACTTTGGCTATAGTCTCATCTACAAGGTCTAGGCCGACAGTTTTCTATCACCCACTTTTTCTTAACAGATCAACGATCTGCATGGGGCGACCATATAATGTCTCGTACGGAGCCATACTAATACTTGCTTGGTAGTTATTGTTGTAGGCAAACTCTATCAGGGGTAGATGGTCATCCCAATAGCCTTCGAAATCATGAACGCAAGCTCGGAGCATATCCTCAAGAGTGCGGATCGTCCTTTTTGACAGTCCGTCAGTCTGAAGGTAGAATACAGTACTAATGGACAGTTTTATTCCCATGGCTTACTAGAAGCTAAACCAGAATTGAGAAGTGAACCTGGGTCCCTGTCGGACACTACTGTCACTGGCACTTCATGTAATCTGCCTATTTTTCGAATGTACATTCTTGCCAACTTATCCAAGGGATCAGTCATCCTGATGGCCAAGAAGTGGGAAGACTTGGTAAGCTGGTCAACAATTACCCAGATGGCATCATGTCCTGAGCGTGCCTTAAACAATCCTGTCACTAAATTCATGATGATATGTTTCCACTTCCACTCCAGAATTGGTAATGGTTGAAGTAGCCCACTTGGGCGTTGATGCTCTGCCTTGATCTACTAACATACAAAACACTTAGAAACAAAGTCAGCTAAATTTCTTTTTATCTCGTTCTACCAAAATCGAGATCGCATACTTTGATACATCTTAGTACTTTTAGGATACATGACAAACTTTGAGTTACGGGCGACTGTCATGATGTCCTGTCATGATATCCCATTTCAACTCACTATCACCTAAAATACACACTCTGTCCTGAAATTTAAGCAATCTATCGGCAAGGACTTGAAATTTTGAGTTAACTCCCTGTTTTGCATCTTTGTTGAGAGCTGCAAGGGTAGAATTGGCGGACTGAGCTTCCATTATTCTCTGAATTAACTCCGGCTGAACAGTTAGGTGGCCCAAACATGTGACCCTCTTTAGGTTCTGAAGCCGTACCTGTTGTGCGGTCCCTATCTGTCTATATTCTGAAATCATCAGATGAGCTAATGTACCTGTGTTTTTTTTACTGAGTGCATCGGTTACTACGTTGCTCTTACTTGGGTGATACATGATGTCACAATCATAGTTCTTAAAGAGTTCTATTTACCTTCTCTTACGCATGTTGAGATCATTTTGAGTGAGTATGTATATCAAGCTCTTATGATCACTATAGATCTGAAATGTCTTCTCATACAAATAATAGCGCCAAGTCTTTAAGGTATGGATAATTGCGACAAGTTCTAAGTCATTGGTGGAATAGTTTTTTTTCATGATTCTTCAACTGCCTAGACACATAGACTATGACCTTCTCATGCTGCATCAAAACACAACCTAACCCTAGGTAAGAAGCATCACTGTAAACTGTATATCCACTCGATTCGCTCAACAAGGCCAACACAGGTGCGGTAGTTAGCCGTTTATTTAATTCTGAAAAGCTTCTCTCACAGTTTTCGTTCCACTCAAACTTGATGTTCTTCTTTGTGAGCCAAGTCAGAGGAGCAGTTAGATTAGAAAACTCTTCCACAAACATGCGGTAATAACCTGCAATCCTCAGAAAGCTATAGATCTCCTTAATCGAGGTCAATTTTTCCCAGTCGAGAACTGCTTCGACTTTTTTGGGGTTCACTGACACTCTATTCTTTGATATGATATGTCCCAATAAGATAGTCTCCTCAAGCCATAACTCACACTTACTCAATTTGCATACAATTTATTTTCTCTAAGAACCTGCAAAACATGAGTCAGATAGTGAGTGTGTTCCTCTCTACTTTTTGAATAAATCAAGATATCATCGATAAAACACAATGACAAACTGACCCAAGAATTGTCTAAACACTAGGTTCATCAAATCCATGAAGATGGCTAGAGCATTGATTAGTTCAAATGGCATGAACAGGAACTCATAGTATCCGTACCTGGTTTGAAATACTATTTTAGGAATGTCTTCTGCCTTGATTTTTTCCTGATGGTAATCTAAACGCATGTCTATTTTGGAGAAAATCTGGGCACCCTGTAACTGATCAAAGAGGTCATCTATCCTGCAGAGGGGATAATTGTTCTTGATCGTGACACTGTTCAGACCTTTGTAATCAATACATAACCTCAACATCTCATCTCATTTTCTTGCAAATGTGACTCCGACACCCTAAGGGGACACACTATGTTGGATGAATCCACTGTTCGGCAATTTAGTGATTTGTTTCTCCAGTTCCTCCATCTCAATGCGGCTCATGCAGTAAGGAGCAAACGAGATAGGCTGAGTGTCTGGCTGAAGGTATATGGTGAATTCGACTTCTCTATCCACTGGCAGTCCAGACAGTTCATCCGAAAACACATCTGAAAAGTCTCGGACAATCGAAATCTCTTTAATACAAATTTCTTTCTTAGGTTTGCCTACTTAGAGAAAACATCTGAGTTAAAGTACTTGATAATAAGAAAATTTTTCATGGGAGAACAAATGTTAAATGATTTTATTAATTTATAAATGATCCTCATTAGGAGGGTTGAATACAACTTTCTTACTAAAATAATTTACAGTGGCGTGATACGCCGTTAGCCAGTTCATTTCTAAAATTACATCAAAGTCCCCTGTGTCAATTTCTATTAGGTCCATATTCAATTTTCTATATGTTATATCTATGACACATTATCTGTATACAACCTCTCCCAGTAGTGTCCTACTCCCCGGAATATATACAAACAACACAAAGTCAAGTTTTTCAGGTAATACATCTAATTTTGATACAAAAACATATGAAACAAATGAATGTTATGCACCAGTATCAATCAAGACATGAGCAAGATGGTTACAGATAGTGTACATACCTTGTACCATATTCGGGTTGGCTTCTGCATCCTGCTGAGTAAGATTGTAAGCCCTACCCTGGATAAGAGGTCTGGTCTGGTTCTGGTTCCTCGGGTACTCCCTTGCATAATATTGGACGCTACCACATATGCAGCAGGTGTTGTTGAAGCGATACCAAGGTTGGTCCCCATGATCCTTGCCACAATGCTGACAGATCTTGTCGCATCCTGCTGTTGGAACTTGAGGAGGAGCCTGAGTCATCGGCCTAGGTCTCTTGTTCTATTGAACAGGTGCAGTAACTGCTGGTCCGGGGTGTGGGGCTGAGGACCTGAGATTCCCTACTGCTTGAAGGAATGTGCAAAGACTCTTCTCCGCTAATTGTGCCTTGGCCAGAACAGTCGAATAAGTACTGAGCTCGAGTACAAACACAAACAACTGCTGTCTGATCTCAGGACAGAGACCCCACTCGAACCTTCTAGCCTTTCTCCCTTCATCCATCATACTCTCAGGAGAAGATCGACCCATCTCTAGGAACTTGTGAGTATATTCTGATACAGTCATGTCCCCTTATACTAAGTGTGCAAACTCCATTTCCTTCAGATGTCGAAGATACTCTAGGAGGTACTCTGCATGAAAGGCTGTCAGAAATTGTTCCCAAGTAACTGGAAAGTGTAGGGTGGTCTGCATGAGTTGCCACCAGCGGTCTGCTTCTCCTACTAACATGTAGGCAGCAAGGATGACCTTCTATTCGAGAATCACTCCAAGGGTCTTGAAGACATTCTCTATCTCAGCTAACTAGAACTCGACCTCTTTAAATGAGGATCCCCCTGCAAAAGTAGATGAATTTAGTTTTTTATACATTTCTATGTAGACTGGGCCCATTATGAGAGGAGCTGGGTCCCGTGGATGAGGGACTGGACTGTGCTGAGGATGGACTGGATGGCCTGGTAGTGGTACTTGATGATACGATGGAGGCACCAAATTGTACTATGGTGGTGCCGGGTGACATAGTATCTGGGACACTAGATTATACTGTAGTGGTGTCGGGTGGTACTATGGAGGAACAGGGTCATATCGGGATGGCTTGGGATCCTCCCGCTGTAGGGGTGGCTCAATCTGTGGCAGCGGGGGAGGGTCAGGTAACTCCCTCATTTCCTCCCGGGCTGCTCGGTTTAATGGGGGTCTTCCTCTTTTCATCTATCTGTACCTACATTTCATAAAGAACGGTTGAGTGACAATTCATTATTTTTTGTGTTTCCTAAGGATTTGTGTAAGGAACAAGTCCGAGGAACGTAGTATTAACTGTAACGACTCCGGAATGTCTAAAGAAAATAAATTATAAATTAAGCGCATAAGTGAAATAAATGGTTAAGATTTACATTCCTTATGTAATAACTTAAAGTATCGAATAATGTTATGGGAATTACTCTTTTGAAAGAAATACAAAAAAATAAAAAAATAAGCGAAAAATAAATGAAACTAGCATCCTACTCACAACCCTTTTGTGGATCGGACTTTGGATCCTGATCCTCTTAATCTGAAATGGTTAAATAAGAAATGAGCTACACTAGCTCAGTAAGAATATCACGCTACTCACTGACATAGAAATGAAGGTTGGTAGAAAATCAAAACAACTAATGGAGTATTTAATTAAACAAATGCATTTATTAATAATAAAACTATTTACCGTCCACTTACCGCAGCGAGATTTATAAAAACAACCTATAGAGATAATAACATAGCACTTATAATTATTTCATATGCAATCAGTAACATGCACACATTATAAATCCATAATCAATAAATCAAACAACAATTGTCTATTTCCATCAGCTTGCTGCTATCCATTGGGGTTCATATGGATGTCTCCACTACACGTGAACCCTTTTCTTTAACATTCTCAATTAACGGGTCGTCTCCATACTCCGTCTGATATGAGGGTGAAATGGGCCATCCCTATACCATGTCCGGTATGAGCACCAAATTACCAAGTCTCGATACCCCGTCCGATATGAGACAACTTTCATGGTAGGATTTCTTATTGTACTCGGTTCGTCCACAATCTCTTAAAATATCTATTAAGGCTATTGTTTCATCCATTCATTTAATCACACAATTTTTTCGTTTTTTTTAGTCTCCATTTTCTAATTTAATGGTAATCACATAAATCAAATAATAAATGCATTCAAAATTATAAAATCGATCAATGAAATACTATCCTGCTCTATTAGTAACCCGTAACTAATTATAAATATTTTTTAAATTGTACAAAATACCGTATTATTGTTAATTTGACTTCAGTTCTATAACAGAGTATATAATGAGAGATTATTACTCAATTTGATCCTCGAAAAACTAAACTATTAACTGCGCTTACTAGCGGTCCCCCGGTTCTCTGAATTTTTCTTCGGGAATTAAAACGCACTATAAGTATCTATAAATATCCTAAAAATCCAAAATCAGTCTCAGGATTCATTTTTGGCCAATTCTGTAATTCCAACACGGCGGCTCTGTCGTGCTCCGGTGACCGCACTGCCGCCCGTAGTAGTGGTCCACCTCAGGTCGGCTATTTTCGACCGATTTTGCATCAATCCCAGTGAAAAAATACGTTAAGGTGTCTCGATCGGCCGAAAAACACAAAAAATCAAAACTCACCGGCGGCTGGGCTCTCTGGTGCGGCGGCTCCTCTGGCTCACATTGCGGTTGGATGTTTTGCTCTGGTCAACCTGTAGAGAAGGAAACGGTGATCACAATGGTAAAACAATTACGCATAACAGAAATCGGGAAGGATCTCATCGAAGGCATTTTGTGAAATTCTTCGCGATAGCGCCGCCAGAATTCGCCCGTAGTTTTCAGCCAATCCGCCAGTCTTTTTGCTCCAACTTGGCCGTAGGGGTGTTTTTTTTTTTTATCTCTTTTGGTGGTCGTAAAGGGCTCCGGTGCGGCGGCGGGTGGCGGCAGCTTCCTTCCTGACGACTAGATCTTCTTCTCTGGCGAGGGGAGTTTGGCGGCTAGGGTTAGGATTTGGTATGAAAGTGGTTATTTATACTCGTTCTTTTTTTATCTGGGTCGTCCATCGCGTTTGATCTGGATCGTCCGATCACGATTAAATAAGGAATAAATCTGGATCATCCATTACGATCTAATCTGGGCCTTTCGATCGTATTTAAATAGGAATAAGATATGTATTATTGATCCCGTTTAAATCTGGCCATCTAATTGCGTTTGGGGAGGGAACGCATCCAGGCCGTCCGTGCGCGCGGGAACGGATATGGGCCGTTCGATCGCGGGTACGCGGATCGCCCGCATGGCACCGCGTCAGCGTCCGCTACGCAGCGCGTTCTGGTTCGTCAGAGTTGCTGACCAGGCATCCTACGTGGCATAAGTTTTTAAAACTATATTTTGACCCCCAGTTTCTGTTTTTTTTTTTCAAAAATACCATCATAACTCAAATTTTTACCTATTTTTTTCTAAAATTGTTTTCAATTTCATTTCCCATCAAATTTTCTTCATTTTTACACTACATTAAAATTTAAAAATAAAAAATAAAAATTATATGTATAAATTAATTTTAAATTACATTAAAATTATTTTTGGGTATTACATATATATATTCAAAATTTTATCTAATAAATATTACGTTGCAAAAATAATATATGTTGAAGTTGTTGCTTTGGAGTCAATTAATAATAAGAAAACTATAATATAGTTATTACTATTGTGTATATGTATATACATATTGATAAGAAAATTAATTTTATTAATAGTATTTTATATGAGTTGTATTTGTTTGGAATTTTAAAAATAATTGAATGAATCTTTTTATAGATACTTTTGATTTGAGCACCACACTACTTTTGTGTGCTCTTTTTTTTTTTTTTAAGTTTATTTTTTATTATATTAAAATTAGTATCAATTTTAATTTTAAAAATAATCTTAATAAAATAATACTTTATGATTAAATTGACACCACGATAGAGCGTTAGGCTCTCTATAACATGTTATATCACTTTCATTAAAGATTACGATCTAATTTTTTTTTTAATTTGCACTTTACATTAATTGACCAACTACATATAGTGAATTAAAGTTTTGAGCATAGATATTTGATTAATATTCAACAGATCCAGGTAATCGAAAATCTCAAACGACTTTACTTAATGATATTTTTACAAATAATTATTGTAAGCTATACAAGTTGCAAAATCTTATGTAATAATTTTAAGCTTAATTAATTGAATATTCATTGTTTGATGGCAGGAAGCATAGGAATGAACAGTAAGTCAAAAAAAAATGTATAAAAAAGAGAAATTGGAATGGGTCAAGCAAACAAAATAGCTTTAATTAATGGTTAAATATTACCGCATAAATATCTTGGGTTAATTTATATTTAATTTGAGCCGTAAAGTGACTGATCAAAATAATTAAACTTCGCTGCTTGGAAAGAGACAACGATTGAATTACATTTCTTGACAATTTAAAATCGTAGGTATTAATTGATTGAGGTAAGTTTTCTGGTTAGATAGTTTTGTGTAGGTCATGTATTAGCATGTTATTAGTTAAAATATATTAATTTTTATTTTAAAATTAATGAATAAAATACACTATAGATAATATAAATATGAATAATGTTAAGAAAAAATAGTTTTGGATACGGCACATAATATTACAAAGTAAATAGTAAAAGACAGAAAAAAAAAAAACAGAAAATTTTACATGTTTTGGCAAAAATATGTACTTTTTGAAAAAAAATTTACTAATGAAAGTTGTAAATCCTAATACACTAAAAATACTAAAGTTTTTCTAAACCAATGTCAACTGATTTTTAATATGACCAAAATATTTATAATATTAATTAAATAGATATTCAAATTACATCAACAAATAAAATAAAATATTATAATTTTTAACACTAAAAAATAGGAATATTGACCCATTGCCATCATTTTTAATTTAAGAATATGATTTATTACATCATGGGGGGGGGGGGGGGGAAACCATCAAAAAATAAAGAATTATTTAGTATCATATGTTAAAAATATTTTTATTATAAAGTTATTGGACAAATAACTAATTGGACAAATAAATTAAGATGTCAAACAAATTTAATGGTCATTTTGGGCCTTGGTAATATTTGGGCCAGAAAAAAGCCCATTTCAAGGTAGCTGCAGTATCTTGTCATCCACCTGACTCTCACTGTAACATTTCTCAGAGACTTCCTCCTCCTCTATCCCCAGCCTCTGTCTCTTCGTCTCAAACCCGATCTATCGGTTGTTCTCCTGTAAGCTTAATTTTGTGAAGCTGTCAAGAGCAGAGACATAGAGAGGTAACCGAGGAAAATAAAATGGTGAGAGTAGCAACATATTTCGCTATGACATTTGGAGCCTTCATATTCTGGCAATCGATGGAGAAGGTCCACGTCTGGATCGCTCTTCATCAAGACGAAAAGGTCCAATTTTCTTTTCAATACTTTCTTTCCCTCCTAATGTTCTTTTATGTAACGGCTTAAGTTTTCTAATTCCTCTTGTACTCCCTATTCTTAGTCATCGATTTAGGCGTGAAAACCCTAGGTTATTGAATTTTAATCTGTTTATACCGTACGCCTAATGTACTTGATGATTATTTAATTACTCCAACAGCGAATCACCAAATTGATCTCTGAAACGCCTAATATACTTGATGTTCAACCTTGATTTGTTGGGTGTTTATGATAATTCTCGTGCTAGATTATTGAACTTATGTGATGTTATTAGTTGCATAACTGAACCATGTGGTTTGGTATGTTCCATGCGCATTGTGATGACAAATGCGTTGTTCTGCTTTCTCTTTTTGTTATAATTTGTCTCTTTTGCATGTATTGTTGTTAAAATGATTTCTTTCTCGTTGTTTATGTTGAAGTAATAGAAAGAACGAATGGAGAAGGAAGCGGAGATCAGGAGAGTTAGAGAACAGTTGCTTCAGCAAGCTAAGGAAAAAGATTCTCTTGCATAGTTTTGTTTATCTAATTGCAATTGCTCTTTGTACTTGCTATTATGGTTTTTTGTTTATTTCACCTTGAATTATTAACGTTTTGGACTCAAGAAAGTCCTCATAAGAAAGCACATAAAGCTGCTGCATATCAGACGATGATTTCCCTGAACGTCATGTTAATGTTTCCTTCTGCTTTATTGGGTTAGCTCTGCATTATGGAGACTGTAAGTTACATTTGAAGTTTCTTCATATTCTTGTCTTGTATTCTGTAGCTTAGGGGAATGATTCAAGCACTTTTTCCTCATGGATGAATACTGCTTGTCTACAAATTCTATGGGTTTATGTATGAGCATGTAAATCCTCGCTACCAAATTCGGTATGACGTTGAGAGAGGTTACCATCAATCTTTATGTAAGGAAATCAACTCAACTCATTTGTGGTATGATGTTGAGAAGGCAGTATGATTAACTTTGAGATGCTTGCCTTTACATTCCTGGTTTTAGTTTTTCCTTAATATTTCTGACTTCAGATTATGATATTTAATTGATCTTGAAGAAATATCTGTAATTTGGATTTGAAAGTTAAGCATTTATTTAGTTTCTTTTGACATGAGGCTAGTCTTCTCTAATTAGAAGGCAAGACAGGGGAAGGACAGGCCCTGTTAACTTGTCTTTGGTGTTGGTTCAGTAGGTTGTACAGCAACCTTCTGTATGGTCGGGAATTAATGCGTTTATAGCTAACAAAAAATTTCTTATATCTTGATTCTCACGGTCATTTTTGTAAGTCAATCCTGAAAGAAAATAACTAGAGAGTGTTTGAGGGCATTCGCTGTTTTTTCAGTAGCATTAGAGATCATTAGTTCTAGGTATTTGACCATTTTGTTGATACAGCATCCCATTGTTGATGGTGTGGATTTGGGGAAAACCTAATGACAATGTGGTTTAAGGCTTTTCTTAAAATCTTTTCTAAATGGGTGGTGCCTCTTAACGTTACTCCTTACAAGGAAAGAAAAAAGGTATGGAGTGAATTTAGCATGTTTGGGAATATGGTTCAATTGCATTCACTGGTTTTATTTCGTTACCAAGCAGAATTATGCCCATAAGGAATGAACACGCTTCACCCGAGCAAAAAGCTAGATCTAGAATATGGGAACTATGTATTCAATGTTTATGCATTTAACTGCTTTCCGGAACTAATTTTAGTCTTTATCTCCTGAAAAAGTTACAAGTTTTATGGTGAGGCTACTAAATGGGAGTAAACTGGATGGATGTTGAAAGGCTACACTACCTTGTATACGGAAGTGAAAAACTATGGCAATGTTTCATCATGGGCTTGCTTTCAAGCCCTTGTATGCAAATGATTGAGTTCATTGTTGAGTTAATCTTTCCTTTGTGAGTTTTGGCGAACATGTATTGGCAAGCAGAGTTAAGGGCGTAATATGCCTATACTGTTACTTTACGGTGTAAAAATTTTCCTTGCAGGAGCGTCTGTTTTCTTCCATATCCCATCTTGTCATTCCATTTGTTTGTCCTGATAGGCAAATTATGAGCATAAAGAAGTTGAAGAGGTTGAAGGTCCTAAACTAAAACCGATCATGGAAACTCTATTTTCTACTACCCCAAACGCCAAGATTAGGTGGTTGGTTCAGTGAAGAAAAATGCTTCAGCTTGTTGAGTATGAGGTGAATTTATGCGTGAATGGGTTGTACATAATGATATTTATATGTTAATGAGTTGAACAGCTTTTTAGCTTTTTGTTTTTTTCTGGGCCGAAGAGGTTTTCCATTGATTACAGCTTCTACAGGTAGATAAGGGCAAAGGATAAATAAAGGACTTGAATCAAATAGCTTATCTTTCTGGAACCATGGATTTTAACTACTAGTTACAAGATGAATTTTTTATGCTAGACATGTAAAATCAACAGTTGTCTGCCACAATTATATCAAGAAATGTGTAAAGTGTTTAGCTACTTTTTAAAGGATAATCACTTTGAGAACCAAAAAAAGACAAGACCGTTTTAAGCAGACCTGAACTTGCAAGTGACATGCTGTTCAAAACCATCTATACAACATAATCAACTCGTCTCCTTCTATAAAAAGGTCAAAAAAATGGAAAAAGGAAAAAAAAAAGGATGGCATGTTAAGCATGCACGCATATAGCTCAGCACAAAATGTACAAAAACAACCCTAAAAATAGCTGCATTACGTTCTAAAAGAACAATCGTCTTTACCTTGATTCATGCTTAAAGCTAAAAAGCTAGAATCATGAACTATCTACTACTGCACTATATAAGGACATATTTGCATTTCTAAAACAAATCAAACAGCTTTCACTCTCCCCCATAATTTCCTGTTTTTTTTTTTTTTTCTTAGAAACAATTCTGTATTTTCGTGACTATTACAGTTATGAATATTTATAAAGTTGTGTTTGTGACACTTTCTTTATTTTTGGTAATCGGCTTCACCAATAGTTTCGATTACCAGGAGAGCGACTTGGCATCAGAAGAGAGTCTGTGGAACTTGTATGAGAAATGGCGGAGCCATCACACAGTTTCTCGTGATTTAGAGGAAAAGAAAAAGCGATTCAGTGTGTTCAAGGAGAACTTAAAGCATATTCACAAGGTGAATCAGATGGATAAACCCTATAAGCTTAAACTAAATGCTTATGCAGACATGACCAACTATGAGTTCTTAAATAGCTATGGCGGCTCAAAGGTCAGTCACTATAGGATGCTCCATGGTCCTAGGCGCTCTACTGGCTTTATCCATGAGAAGACTGAGGATTTTCCTTCTTTTGTCGATTGGAGAAAAAAAGGAGCAGTTGCTCCTATCAAGAACCAAGGCAGATGTGGTAAGTATTTCATCACTCTTTAAATTTCTACTTTATCAATATTTATAAATTTCATATTTTTATTTGTGTATTATAAGTAGAAAATTCATTAAAAAATAATTATGTTATAGGTAGTTGTTGGGCGTTTTCAACAGTAGCTTCAGTAGAAGGTATCAACCAAATCAAAACGGGAGAATTGATCAGCTTATCCGAGCAAGAATTGATTGATTGCAATAAAGAAAACCATGGTTGCGATGGAGGATTAATGGAAGATGCATTCAAGTACTTAGAGAAAAGTGATGGATTAACAACTGAAAAAAATTATCCTTACAGAGGCAAAGACGAAAAGTGTCAAATATCAAAGGTAATACTGACCGGTAAATAAATAACGTACAATTCGGTATAAATAACATGGTTCTTACCAATTTGTAGATGAATGCTCCAATGATCGTCATAGATGGTTACGAAATGGTTCCTGAAAATGATGAGAAAGCTCTCTTGAAAGCTGTTGTCAACCAACCTATTTCAGTTGCTATAGATGCTGGTGGCAAGGATTTTCAATTTTATGCTGAGGTATGAAATAGGTCGCTAAAAAAAATTATAAAGAAATTCATTTGCATAAAATAAGTGTTGGTAACAAATTTGCAGGGAGTCTTCACTGGTAAGTGTGGAACAGAATTAAATCATGGAGTAACACTCGTGGGATATGGGTCAACCTCAGATGGAACTAAATACTGGTTAGTGAGGAACTCTTGGGGAATTGAATGGGGAGAAAAAGGTTACATAAGAATGGAACGAGATATTAAAGAAGGAGGAGGTAAATGTGGAATAGCCATGGAGGCATCCTATCCTATCAAGTTGCATAATGATAATAAAAAAAGGCAACCAAGCAAGGATGAATTATAAATGAATACAAAGTTTGTGGGTTTGTATTATGTTTTTAGGTTGGTCAAGAAGATTTATATGTATGTGTATTTAAAACTTGTTTGAGTCAGAATAAACACTTGTTTGATGTTTGACAAGTGAAAACATATTATGTATTAATTTTATTAGTCAAATTTATAATACTATCAATAATATCAGTAATTAATTTTAATAAATTTTTTAAACAATTCAATTTAATAGGGTAAGATATAATATAAAAAGTACATTGATATACAAAATATATGTATATATTAGAATCAATCGGTTGAGTTACAATGGAACCCAAATTCTAGTATTATATTTCTACTTATAATAAAAAATTTCATATATGAGGAAATATTAAAAAATAATGATAATAATAATTTGACATTTTCCATGCAATAGGGTAAGGATCACTTTCTACCAGCTCATCTCCTGTTGCTGATATCAATTCTCAACAACCGCCTTTAAATCATTCCTCATGCAATCTATTGTAGTCTTTGAGTTGCTTGTGCATTAATTTTTTTTTTAAAAATTATCAGTATTTTTTTTTTCTAACGTAATTAAGTCTTAAATAATAAATATTAATCATAAATTATACTTTACACCACACATTAATGTCAAAACCACCCTCCTAAATTGCCCCACATCCTTATAAATTAATCTTGTGAGTTGGTAAAATATTATTTATAATTATTTTTTAATAATACCAAAATATTTTACAATTTTCTTTTTAGATTATAAAAATGATTTAGTAACTTGTCAATGAATAAGAATAAAAATAATACAGTGTATAAATTAGATCAATTATAGTTTTACACTTTATATCTTGGTTTGATTAACAAATTAGAAGATTTTCATAATTTATTTTGAAATAGTTCATTACTTTGAAATTTTACAATCAGACCATAGAATAGTTTTGTTCCTATTGAAATTTTAAGATTATAAACTATCACAAAATTTTAATTTAAAATAGAAAAGAAAATGAGGCTACCGTCCTCATGGTGTGTGTGCATATATATATATATATATATTCAAAGTGTGTTGTTAATAGTTTAATTTACCTTTTTTTTTTTTTATGGGGTTTGGAAGCAATTATTATAATCGTAGGAGATGGGACCAAGTGGCCAACCGTGTGGCCTTGATTCCATAAAAAGCCCACTCCTCCACCCCGCACGCATTGCCAAATCTTTGACCGTTAACCGGTCATTGCCCGTTCCCGGTCAAACAACTAATTTTTTTTTTTTTTTTATAACATACAAATTAATATTAACTAATCCTAATTTATATAAAATTATGGTATATAATTTATTTTAGATTACACAACAATACCATTATCTAAAGCTAAAAATACATTGGTTAAAAAAATAATGCACTTGGGGAAGCGTTGAAAGTAAAACATAATACTCGAGAAAAGGACAAAGAATCCCGTTAATGAAATGCCGTACGGTGATTAGGGAGATATGGGCTTTAATTTAAAAATTAATCATAATTAATGAACTATTTAACCCAGTATATTTGTCGGTTATTGTATGTGTATACATATATTACATAATCTGATGTTCCATGGCGGTGTAAGTTGCAACCAACATGTTCAATAATATCTTAAAAGAATCCAATGATGTATTATTGAAATTTACAAATTTTTTTTTTTTTTTTTTCTAGACTGACTTCTGCGCACAAATATAAAAAGTGCATAATTTATACCCATTATATACGTAGAATTAATGATAATTATCAACGATATATTGATTATTTGTTATCTATACTCCTATTTAAGATCATATAAACTAATTTTATTTACAAATTTCCATAAAATTCTTATAAAAATATTTAGAAATATATTTTTGTTACTAGATGTTAAAAAAATAGGAAAAAGGACCCAAAAATTTATGTTGAAGGAAAAGGGCCCAAATTTGATATTCTCATAAATTGCATGGAAGGATAATTGAAAAGGGTTGTGTGTGTGTGTGTGTGTGTATGTATGTGCGTGTATATACACACACACACACACTATATGAAATGGAAAGAGTGGGTTGTCCGGTGAAATTAAGTTTGAAGGGTGAGTGGAGATTTGTCTTGGCGTGGATTGGTCAAACACTCAACATTCATACCAACTATACGAGGTTGATGTGTATCCACTCACCCCAAAAACAAATATATACGAAAATATATATATATATATATATGACGTGGAAGACATCGGGCTGTACACGTGGCAGTACCCCAGTGTACTATAGAACCGAGCAAAACAAGATCGCAGAAAGCATGACAGAAAAATATATGTGCTTTAATAGCAACTGTCCCTTTATTTCAAAAACACCAATTTTGTTTTTTTGTTTTTTTTTTTTTTTTTAAAAAGTTTATTCTATATATTAATTTACTATTTTATTATTAGAAAATAAAATAATTTTATTGTACTTAATTCTAAGATGCATTTTTTAGTTAAAAAATAAATATAAATAATTATCTGAATTTTTTTTATTTTTTTTTTTATATTTTACTAAAACTCATATTGGTAGAAATATTTCCCAATAACTTAATAATAAGTATATAAGATTTACAAAAGAAATAAAATACTTTAATCAGACAGCAAAAATGTATTTCTAAGCTCTACTTGTATGTTAGATCAATAATTTTTAGATTAATAAAATAAATATGATTTTTTAAAAATGAATATATTTAGCAAATAATTTAAATTTATTTCTCCTGAAAGTAGCTAATATTTGTTTTTATTTTTTTATTTCTTTCAATTGAAAAAAATATATATTTAAAATTTGAAAAGAACAATTGAAAGATGTTACCAGATGACAGCTATAAGACAAATGTTCTACTTGTCTCTCTCATGTTTGTCCTTTGTATAATTTCGTTAAAATATATAGAATTAGCAAAATATTTTGCTTAAAAATAACATTAATCTTCGTAACGATAATAAAATCTTAATTATCGAAAACAATATTAAACTATATAATTATGCTAATAATCTCATTTTCTTGGTGAACAAATATTTTCTCACGAGAATCGAATTGGGTTTGTCTTCATAAAATAAATGTTTTCTTTTCTTTTCTTTTCTTGTTTTTAATTTATAAAATAAAAAAGTTAAAAAGTGGAAGGGAAAAAGAAAATAGAGAAACGTAATATGGCAAAATATGGGCTGTCTTATATTGACGTGGCACCCAGCGTACACATTAGTCTCTGAGGTAAACGCTGAAGCCCCAAACACCATCAGAAAAGTAGAAGCGAGTGACGTACGCACCCCCCCGCGCACTTGTTTTATCCCCCCTTACAATACCCGTAGAATATTTTCATTTATTTACTTGTTGTGTGTCATTAATTAATTTTATAGCAGCATTTAAGTTTAATAAAGTTCAAATTGCTTAAAGATGGTATAAAATTTAAAAAGAACACTGAAAAAAAGAGTATAAAAACAGAGAAAAAAAAAATTAAGGGGCATTTTCTTTTTCAGATTAAAAAAGTACAAAACAGAGTAAATGAGTAGGTGGTGGAGGTGGCGGTAATGGTGGTGAGCTAGCTATGGAATGACAGTGGGTGAGTTTGATGGGTGGGTCAGGCACAGCTAGCTACATGGAGGGGAGGCTCGGTGCTCGACAACCAGCCATTGGGTGGTTGCAGCTATATCTGCACTACTGATGGACACATCTGCCTTGGTTGCACCAAAAGTTTTATGCTTGTACATACATACATACACATATATATATATATTAATTGTGATGTGTGTATGCAGCATATATATATGTCTTCCCATTTCTCAGAAGATAACGAGTATCGTCCATCTACAGCCACATAACCTTCTTTCACGCCACCACGCTGTTACCATCTTTCTCATCCTCATTATCACCATAGCCGTCGTTTACACTGCTGCTGCTGTTACAGCTGCCGCTCCCACAACTCACCGCATATTCCTCAGATTCGTTTCCATTCTCTAATGGGTGGTCAGTGGGATTCGAAGGTAGCTGCTGCTGTTGCTTCTGACCAACGATCGGAAGCGGCTCGCTCAGTTGCCTCCCATCTCGAGGTGGTGCAAACACTACTGGCAGGTAGTGCTCCATTTCACATGGGAACTTTGAGTTCTTAAAATGCTCCTTCAATGCTTCCAATCCCTTTTTTCCATTTCAATTTTTTTAAATAACTTCAGACTTAAACAAGTATTATTATTCATGATTGATATTCTGTCAAAAATAAAATAAAGAAAAACTACCTGAACTCTTGCATACGTGACCTCACAGATCTTCCTGGAGTTGAAAACCTCCCAATGCTGAAGATGGAATGCCTTGTACAACCTCCATGTCGCCTGCGGCGACGTCATGTTCACAAACCCATATCCCACATTGCACTTGTTGCTGTTTATACACAAAAATATCAAGTAACTAAAATTAATATTTAATGAGAACAAAAACGTTTCAAAAATTATAACATTAGAAGGGAATTACTTGAAATCAATGGGAAGGTATACGAAATCGTAGGAAGACAAGGGCTGGTCATCGCCTTGAGCAGAAATCTGCTCGTTGCAGTGAATGCAGTGGTTGTCAAGCATGTTCAGCAACAGCTTCTGACTGGAACAAGCCAAAATACGAAAGACAGTAAATATCAAATACCCATATGCACTATGCACAATATAAAGAAGATAATGTGAACAATTACTTGAAAATTTAACGAAAATTAACCAATTTTCTAGTTGACCCCAAGTAAAGAAATAGAGAGAATAAGCAGCAGGTGAGACCTGTACTTATTCGGTATGTTCTTGATCATGACAGTGGTCCGGGAATCTTTGCAATTTGCTTCCACCATGGCATCTTCGTTTATAAGAAAACGAGTATCGAACTTCTTCATTTGTTTACTCTTCCATGGCCTAATACTCCTAGACTGCTGCTGCTTTGATGACTGACAGGTTTGACTCTTCTTTAAACTCTTCCTTGGAGCCCCACATGCAACCTTCTCTTCATTTGACAAGGAAACTATTGGAGCTTCAGTGGAACCCTTGTTTATGCTGTCATTTCCTGTAGGGCTTGCCTTATTGAGATTCGATACTTTCCTCAACCCAGGTTGGATCTGGGAGACGTAAGAACGAGAAGACAAACCAGAGAAAGAACGACCAGAAAACTTTCGAGGCAATGGAGGCGGCGGAGGTGGTGGCGGCGGCGGCGGATATCTGGAATGTCGTGTAGGGTGAACGGGGTTGAAGATTGGATTGTTGTTTGTGCAAGGAGTGATAGGGGTGGTGGTGTTAGCGTTAAAGAACTTTCTACCATAGCCGCCGGGTCGACTGAATTCAATGACAACTTGCCTGCCATGAATTTCTTTTCCATTCATTTCTTTAAGAGCCTTTGCAGCATCTCTGATATCATAAAACTCCACAAATTTTTGGTGTTTCTTGAAAGGCGTCTCTCTCAGCTCCTTCACGGGACCTGGAAGCATAAATTTTTCAGTCATCAAAACCCAGATAAAGAAGAAAAGAGAGAGAGAGAGAGAGAGAGAAAGGCAATGGAGCGAGACAAGAACAAAATCTAAACATGAAAAGGGTCTTTTCCATTTTGTAGTGAAAAAGTCGCAACACAGTAAATAATCGAACAGGCATAGAGAGGAGAGGAAAGAGACCCATCAGATTGAACAAAACGCCTAACCCATCAATTAAGACAAAGAAGTTTCTCCAGCAAATATGCTACACCACATAACCAGCCATTAAAAAGAACCAAAGAAACAAACAACACAAATAACGATCAAACACTTTCAGATCTCAAAATCAAAACACTAAAACCCCCATAAACCCAAACAACCCATAATAATAATAACCATACCATATTCTTCAAAAATCTCCTTGAGACTAGACGAGGAAATCGCAGGATCCAAATTGAAAACAACTAGAGTCCCTTGGTTGTTCCCATCCGGTACAGCATTACTCGCCGGGATAATGAACTGGGCCCACACCGCATGACCGGCGACGAGTCCACGCGCACGTGGGTCAGGTGCCACACACGGGTTCAGGTCTCCTATCGTCGTAGCAGTACCAGTACCACAATTGTGCATCGCCAAACCCATGTAATGGTTCCTGAGTCTGGTCTGCTGCTGCATGTGCTGCTCCCGTATGTCCTTCAACGCTCTCTCCGCATGTCTCAGGTCATAGAAATGGACGGTCACGATTCCATCTCTTACTCTCTCCATCTGAACCCCTCTCACCGCCCCGTACACTTCCAATTCCCTCCTCACCGTTGACTCGCTCACGTCACTCGCCACCCAGCTCAGCACCAGCGTTCTCGTCGGAGCCAGAGATGCGTGTGGGAATTGCGGGACCGCTGTAGCCTGGCCGCTAACGTACGCCACGGGGTGTGTAGCATACTGGTGAGGGTAAGCTACGCTAACATCGCAAAACGGCGCACCTTGCAAGTCGTTTGGTGAGTAGAGTGGAGGTGGAGGTGGAGGTGGAGGTGGAGGTGGAGGTGGAGGAGGGCCGGTGTACGGATAGAAAAGTTGAGGTGGTCTAAGTAAGGGAAATTGGGAGGGATTAGTAGGGTTTCTGGGCCTGAACTCTCTTGCTCTAGGGTCTAGGTTTCCTGTGAAGCGGGAGATACCGGTTTCCGGCATGGTTATTGTTTTTTAACGGGAAACCACGAGAGGGAGAAGAGAAGAAGTGGTTTCCCGGTGAAGGTTAACGGCTGGCTATACGAGGGTACACTAGTGAGTATTAATGGGGTTGGTTTTTCCACCGGCGCTTTGTCAAGTTACTATATCTCTTTATCTTCCCAAGTAATAGTACACATCCCCTCTCTTTCTCTCTCTCTCTCTCTCTCTCTCTCTCTCTCTCTCTCTCTTTTGTCTGTTCTTTTCTCTATTTCTCTGGTTCTCTCTCTCTCTCTCTCTCTCACTCTCTGTGTTTGGAAAAAGCATAAATGGATTTCCTTTTTCTCCACCTTCTTTTCAAAGCCAAAGTTGCTAAAAATGTTCTAAATACTGGGGGACGAAATTACCAAACTGCCCTTTTTCAATGTTTGAAAGCTGCTATCGGTGTGAGCGAAAAGTGGGACTTGATTGGATGGGGGTATTGGCAGTAGGGGGGAAACACGAACCGTACACGTGGGGGAGGAGGAGATTTAACGGTGGTGATTGAGTATGGGACAATATTATGTTAGGGCAAGGGGAGGAGAGGAGGGTGATAATAATTGTCTGATGCATGGTACTTTTCATGTTGGGTATTTTTTGACTACTCGTAAGCTTTTATTTAATTTTAATTAATTTAATTTCTGTTCTTGGGTTTGTCTGACTCTTTGATACGCCTTTTGTTGTTCTCATTTTGTATATTCCAAAATTTTTGTACATGCCAACGTGGCTGTTTGGCTTTTAGTAGAGACTCCTCCTCCTCTTCTCTTCTTCTCTTTTGTTTATGGGCTTTGGATTTTGCTTAATCTTGGAACCTGCAAACATTTGCACATTGTAATTCTACTCCGCCATTTTTTAAATTTACTCTAATGCTGTATTTAAATTACAATTTTATTTTAATCTAAAAAAAACCCATTTTCAAATTAAATTCTACTATATTTCATAATAATTAACTTCAAATTTTATTAATTTCAAAATTTTAAGAAAAATACTAATCTACCATCTCATTATTGCAGTGATCATATTCCTTCTAAATCCCTTCTATTCTCATCTCAAAATCTTTAATTTCTTTTAAATAATTAAATTTTTCTCCTTTTAAAACTTGTGTTAGTTATATTATTTACTACAAAAAGCAATTTTTTTTTTTCTTAAAGAAGAAACAAAAAGAAACTTACATAAAAAGAATACACTCCTTACCAATAAGGTTAATTCTTGTGGGTACGATTTTATTTTATTTTATTTTCAAGTAAATAAAATAAATAATGGGTATGGTTTTATTTTATTAACAAACAAATAAATAATAATAATGTGTAACAACATATAATTAAAAGCATAATCTAGCTCAAATTTCAATAATTTTAATTAACTCTATTGGTCATTATTTCTATTCATGTTTTTATCACTATCATTCCAAACTTGCTATCTCATTTAATCTTAATTATATATTGTTGTTACTATTAAAATCTTTAATTTAATGCGATAAAATTTATCACCTCTGTTAAGTTTCTCTAATGGTGTTTGGATTCACTGATGAAGCATGTGACGTGGACATGCCATGTCACATCATTTTTAAATTTATTAAAGTGGTGTCATATCATATTTTTGTCTACCTCTACACTTAAAAAAGCTTGACCAAGGAGTGTCGTTCCCAAATTTCAAAAAGAAGAAGAACAACAACAACAAAGTTCATCCTCCTCTACCCATCGATGAACACAAAATAACGACGTCTTTGTTTTGTTCACTCTAATTTTCGCCCTCATTTTCTTTTCCATTGCAATTAATCATTTTTCTCCTCTGTCATCCATCTCCATTGCCTTCCCTTATCCTCCGTCCAACGTCCTCTCACCATCCATCGCCACTGCTCCTTTATTATGTTGCCACCTTCATTGCCTCGACTACTAAGATGTCCTATGTTGAGCTCCCTGTCATTTTCATTATCATCAGCAATCTCCCGCTTCATAACTTTCTCATCTTCAAACTCATCCATGAGATTCTCTTATGGAGATCTCTCTATTTCCTTGTTACACCATCTTCCTGGACGAGAGTGAGTACTTTGTTTCTAACTTCAAGAAAACTAACCCCCACATTGAGGGCTACGACATTATGTATACCACCAAGGTTTCCTAAATGAACTCGTTGCTCACCTTTACGAAAATCTAGATGATAAACAAGTGTAAACTCGTGTAAAATCTTCTCTCTTTTTTATTGCAAACTCAGAATCAGCAACTTACTAATCACATTTACAACATCAATTAGGATGTCATCTTAACTATGATGACTGAAAAGCTACCATGGCATGCCATTGGATGCTGAAAATTGACGGTTCCTCAATCACAATAGCAAAACTCGTCGCTTTAGCCTCCACAAAAGTTCAATGGTGGTCACAATTTTTCACCTCCTAGTTCAGTTTCAAGTGTTATCAAGCTTGTATGAAACTAGCTGACCCAGCCCACATCAAAATGCACCGTTTACTAAAGAGTGATTTGATGCGTTCGAGCTCAACTGAGGTCGGGGATAGAACAGGTATTTAAACATGTCTTCTTCCCCGAGAAACCGTACCTGCTCTCTTCTCTACTTCCTCTTACGCACACCAAAAGCTTTTATTTTTCTCTGTTTTCTTGCACTCTTTTTCTTATTATTTTATAGGTAAATACGTACACTCCTCATTCAGCCACTCGTGCGAAGAGCTTTCTCTCAGTTCATCCGCTTCTGGGCCTTCTGCTATCATCGAACACCACTTGCGCAAATTTGATATTTTTCTTCACTTTTACTTATCATTTTTTATACAAAAATATTGGTTTTGGATAGGTTAGTCAGTGAACTTCATTTTCTTTTATGGTATCAAAGCATATTAAGAATTGAGAGTCAAAATTCCTACCAAACCATTACAAACCCAAAACCAAACTTTATGGATTTGGCCATAACAAACTTGGACCCCTCAAATGTCAATAACTCATATTATCTTGATAAATCATTGAATTTTACGGCAGTTCTTATCCCGAAACTGCTTAATGATAGAACTATTACACATGGGTAATTTACATGGAATGAGCATTGAGTATACAAAATAAAATAGGGTTTATAGATGGAACCCTAACACAATCTATGGATCCAACGGATCCATTGAGAACATACTAAAAATGGTGCAATGATATGGTGATTATTTGGATACAGAATGGACTCTCATCTAATATTAAGACCGACACATTTTATGCTAAAACAACACATCAACTATGGCATAAACTAGAATAGAGATATGCTGAACAAAATGCAACTATCTAGTATCAAATTAAGCAGTTGATATCTACACTCATGCAAAACCAATAGCTAGTATGGGCTTACATTTCAAAGCTTAAATTTCTTATTGATGAACTCGTAAATTATGAACTCATTCTCATATGCACATATGGGGGACTTAAATCGATTATTGAGTACCTGGAGAGGGATCACACAATGAGGTTTTTAATGGACTTAATGAGTCATATAGCAACTTGATGTCCAAAATCTTGGCAATGAAGTCTTTTCCTAGTTTGAAGATGCATTTTCTATTATCCAACAATAAGAGAAAATGAGAGAAATTTCTTTAAAATTTGTCACTAACCGGGCTATGGCTTTCAATATAAAAGAGGCCAACAAACCACAGAGAATTGTCAGTCCAAACCAGGAGAAGTATTATTATACCTATTGCAAGAAGACTGGACATTTTTTGGAAAAATGCTTTAAGGCCAATCCAAATAGATCTGTATGCACTAATTGCAATTTGTTAGGACATACGGCTGAGGTATGCCATAGAGATAAAAACTAAGTAAAAGGATAAAGGACTCAAAACAAGATCAGATAACCCACCATCAATCAAGTATCCTCTATTGATGCATAAACTAAACTCAAGGGATAAGAGCACAATTTATTGAGTAATGATTAACTCCACCAACTTATGGCCTTTATCCAACGAAGTCAAGCTACTGTCAATATGGTACAAGTAACTTCAAAGCAAACTCAGGATCAGAAACTCATTGCATTCTTTTATATGTTTTCTTGTTTTAATGTATGCATAATGGATATAAATATTAACATACACACAACTTGGATAATTGATATTGGGGTCTCATATTACATAGTACACACACCACAATTATATACTGAGATAAATCAAATGTTAGATCTAAAATTGTATTTTCAAATGGAAAAAGTATAGATGTATCTCATATAGAAGTAGTAAAATTAAGTGATAAGCTTGTATTAAACGATGTGTTATGTGTGTCTTCATTAGGATTTAATTTCATATCTGCGAGAAGGTTAACACAAGATATTAGATATTGTCTAATTTTTTTACAACAACATTGTGTCATCCAGGACCTTTTGACTTGGGAGACACTTGGGATGAACGAGATTAAAGATTGACTATACTAGCTTAGACAACTCAAGGATTTAGAAAGTGCAAGTCAATAAATCTTTGCAGGAATGACACTACAAAGCTCCAATAAAGAGGAGAGAGACTTTGATATATGGCACTATAGACTTGGACACCTTTTATTTAAATCTACTTTTGATTTTGATATGTTAGCAAATAAAGACTCTAAGTTATATTATGTATGCCCATTGGCAAAAATACATAAACTTTTATTTTTTGATAACAGTAATAAAGGATAAAAATGTCCTGATTTAATACATTGTGACATTTGGGGACCTTGTCACAAAATTGCTTATGATGGGTTTAAATATTTTTTAACGATTGTTTATGATTTCACTAGATATACTCGGGTATATATGATGTAAAGTAAGGCTGAAACAAGTTCACATTTACAGCATTTTTTCACTTTTGTTATGACTCAATTTGACATGAAAGTAAGTGTGATTAAAACTGATAGCGGAAGAGAATTCGAAATGAAGAGATTCTATGATGAGAAGGGAATCATGCATCAAAAGAGTTGTGTAGAAACTCCACAACATAATGGAAGAGTGGAGAGAAAGCATCAGTAAATACTCAATACTACAAGGGTGTTAAAATTTCAAAGTGGAATGGACACCAAGTATGGGAGCAATTTTGTTTTTACTGCTACATATTTAATTAACAGAACACCCTTCTCTGTGTTAGGTGGGAATATACCTTTTGAGGTTCTACATAGAAAGAAACCAAATTATAATCGCCTGAAAGTATTTAGGTGCTTAGCCTTCACGTCTACTTTATTGAGTGGGAGACAAAAAATTGATGTAAGAGTAAGAAGATGTGTGTTCATAAGGTATCATTTTGGCACAAAAGGATACAAATTGCTAGATGAAGAGATCAGTGAGGTTATTATTTCTAGAAATATAATATTTTTGAAAAAGTATTTTCTCACAAGAAAAAGAAGTGTATAAAGGATATGCAAACTATACATGAGTTTAGGAATATATTGATTGACGAACTAAAATCAAACACCTTTGTATAAGACAACACTAGGGACAAGTGATGGGTCAAGATAGTGTAAATATGGAAGTTAGGATCCTCACACAGATAAAAGAGGTATCCAACAATAAAAATATGATTGATGGGGAAAGAGAAAGAAGAGAAGATTATATGAATGACGATGAAATTCCAAAGAAGCAATCAACAAGGACAAAGAGGCCACTAGAATACTTAAAAGACCATATATGTGATCAAATTCAAGGGAACAACGATTGCATAGAGCTGTTTGATCCACAGGTTGATAATGGTGATATCGTTCCCTTATTAAACACAGTTGCATACATAAGACTTATGGGGGGACACAAGATGTATATACTTACTATAGCATTCCATAATGAACCAAGTTCATACAAGGAGGCCAGCAGAGAACTAAATTGGAGAAATACTATGGAAAACAAACTCCAAGCTCTTAAAGAAAATAAGACTTGGAAAGTAATTAATTTACTGACAAGGAAGAGAGCAATAGGATACAAGTGAGTTTATAAAATGAAATTCAAAGCAGATGGGGCCATTGAAAGACACAAAGCTAGACTTGTTGCTAAGGGCTTCACTCAAAGAGAAGGTCTAGATTATCACAAGACAGTCTCACCTGTGGCCAAAATCATCTCCGTAAGAGTATTATTGGCTTTTCCTGCAATCAGAGAATGACACCTTCAACAGTTAGATGTCAACAACGGCTTTTTACATGGAGATTTAAATGAGGAAGTGTACATGGAGCTTCCTCTTAGGCATTCTAAAAGGAGAGAATAGAAAGTATGTAGACTTCAAAAAAGCTTGTATGGGCTTAAACAAACATCCAGACGGTGGTATGCGAAAGTTTTTGAGTTTATTACTTAACAATGATTCAAACAATCCAATGTCAACTACAGTTTGTTCATGAATACCAATGGTGAGAGCTTTACCGTATTATTTATTTATGTTGATGACACTATTGTGGCAGGTAATGATGAATCTGTTATTAAATAACTAAAAATAACATTGGATAACAAATTTAAAATTAAGGATTTAGGAAATTTAAAGTATTTTATTGGCATTAAAGCTACTAGGTCAAAGATATGACTTCATATATGCCAGAGGAAATATGTCTTAAACCTTTTGAAATATGCATGGGTTCTAGGAAGCAAAACTCATCACTCCCCCTGGACCAAAATATTAAACTTTTGAATGATGAATGAGAGCCAGTACTAGATTCAACAATGTACAGGAGGTTGATTGTAAAGTTGATGTACCTCATATTGACAAGATCTGATCTAGCTTACTCTGTTCAAGTTCCAAGCCAGTTCATGGAGAATCTTAAAGACTGTCACTTAAGGGTTGTATACAAAGTCCTAAGGTATGTTAAAGGTACACTAGGTCAAAGTTTATTTTGCTCAAATACATCTGAGATAAAATTAAATGCTTATACTGAAAGTGACTTGGCAGGATGCTTAGACACAAGAAAGTCTGTTACAAAATATTGTATTATTCTAGGCAGTTCATTGATATCTTAAAAATCTAAGAAACAACAAACAGTTTCTATATCTTCCACAAAAGCGAAATATATAGCCATGGCTAGTGTGTGTTGTGAGCTAACTTAGATAAGGTACTTACTTGATGACCTTAAAGTGTGTAATTTAGAAGCAACAGATCTATATTATGATAACAAGAATGCTATACATATAGGTGTTAATCCTGTGTTTCATAAAAAAAAAAACCAAGAATATTGAGATAGATTGTCATTTAATTAGAGATAAAATACAAGAATGGAGTATAGTCACAAGGCATATGAGCAGCAAGTAACAACTAGCAGATATTTTCACTAAAACTCTATCTAATTGGCTTCTCAATGAGCATATGATCGAGATGGGAGCAGAAAATATCTACTCTCCATCTTAAGGGGGGATGTTATCGAGCCTGTATGAAAATAGGCTAACCCAGTCCACATTAAAATGCACCATTTCACTAAAGAATGATTCGGTGCATTCAAGCTCAACTGAGCTCAGAGACAGAACGGGTATTTAAACTCGTATTCTTCCGCGAGAAACCCTACCTGCTCTCTTTTTTGCTACTGCCGACACACACTAAAAGCTTTTATTTTTCTCTGTTTTCTTGCACTATTTTCTTGTTGTTTTGTAGGTAAATACGTAAACTCGTCATTCAACCACTCCCGCAAAGAGCTTCTCTCTCCGTTTACCCGCTTTTACACCTTCCGTCGTCACCAAACACCCTCTGCTCGAATTGGGTATTTTCCTTCACTTTTACCTATTATTTTTTATACAAAAACATTAGTTTTAGATAGCTTAGTCGGTGAACTTCAATTTTTTCATCAAGCTATCATTTTCTTTTATAACAACTTTATTTTCATGGTGGTGGAATTTTGGATGTGGCATAGTGAAGGGTGGTGTTTTTGCTTGCAAATTACATTGATTGAAGAAGAAAACATGGTAAAAAAAATATAACATGGTGAGGCGTAAAGGGATTAAAAAAAAATCTAATATGGCCTCATGTAGGCACCATTATGGATGCCACATCAATAAATTTAAAATGATATGACATGACTTGTCCATGTCATATACTTCATCAACGAGGTCAATCATTGTTTGAGAAACTTAGTAAAGAGGGAAAATTATGATCTTTTTGAAAGTTTAGAAGGAATTTTAAACAAAAAAAAATACTTTAGGGAGAATTTTGACTATTTTTGTTTAGTTAAAGGGGTTAAAAATATGACATCATGTCCTTGCAAGTGTTGATGTGGATGTCATGTTAACAAATTTAAAATGACATGACATGACTTGTCCATGTCACATACTTTGCCAGCAAGCCCAAATACTATTCGAGAAACATAACAGAGAAGAAAAATTTTGACCTTTTTGAAAATTCAAGAGGAACTTTAAAAAAAATACTTTTTGGAGAATTTTGACTATTTTTGTACAGTTTAAGGGATTAAAAATCTAACATGGTATATATGTAAGTGTTGATGTGGATGCCATGTCAATAAATTTAAAATGATATGGCATGATTTGTCCATATCACGTACTTCATCAGAGAGCTCAAACACTGTTTGAAAAACTTACTAGAGGGGGAAAATTTTGATCTTTCTCAAAGTTCAAGGGCAACTTTAAACAAAATAATACTTCATGGAGAATTTTGACTATTTTTATATAATTCAATGGGTATTTTGGTATTTTAGCCTTAATATTTTATATTATGATAAGTTAAAAGAAAAATATAGAAAAAAGAGAATTTTCTATCTATTTATTATTCAGCCTTTGTTTTATATAGATATACATGAGAATTAAGAACATTATAAATGTGATTAAGAGAGATAAAGTTAGTTTAAGTAATAATTAACATACTTACTTAACTTTAATGCTTCCTCTCAAGATGGATTATGAATGTCAGTGGTAACCATCTTGGATAACAAATGAAAGAAAAAACTAGATAATAAGGATCTTGTAAAGATATTAGCAAGTTAATGTTGAGACTAAACTAATAGTAGTTTGACAGTGCTTGTACCCAAACGATCTTGAATAAAATGAGAGTCAATTTTATTGTGTTTAGTTCATTTATGAAATGTTGGATTTGAAGCAATATGAATAACAACATGATTATCATAAAAAAAATGACAATGGGTACTAAAAGATTAACAAAAAATTAAAAATCAAGTGTTTAATCCAAATAATCTCATTAGTTATAGATGTTTGTTCTCGGTATTCAACTTCAACAGATAATTGAGAAATAGTTGTATTTTTTTCTTCAAGAAATCAATGTATCTCCCAAAAATATACAAAATCTAGTTACTAATTTGCATGAATCAGTGCAAAAAATCTAATTATAATAAGAAAAAACTTTGATTTTGAGTGATGAGGTTGCTGGAAAAATGAGACATTATCTTGGTTTTATCTTGAGATAAGGCATCACTTAAAAGACAACCTTAAGATGAGGCTCACATGACGGTGAAATAAATTATTGAGTTTATGGATTGCAAAGGTTGTATTAAGCCATGAAACTAATATATATAGAAGTCAACCAATCACCCACCTATATTCTAAAGGATCCTCCAACAACTTTCCATCCATAAGATTAAGATTTTGTTTAAGATTCATATGGACTTTAGATGGTTTACATGTAAGTATCCCTATATATATCCAAGCAAGTGCAATGTATACTTACTTTATGACAAACCAATTCCTTTAGCCAATTAGCAACTTTGAGTAACAGGAAGTGCTTTAGTGTGCCAATGTCCTTGAGCTTAAATTAAGAGTAAAGGACATCTTTCACATTTTGAATAACTTTTAATAAAGGACAGATGATAACAATGTCATCAACATAAGGACAACTACAAAGGAATATTTGACACCTTTCATGAACAATGAATAATTAACCTTGGACTGAAGAAAATTAAAACTTAGGAGAGCTTGAGAAAATTTTGTATTCCACTACCTTTAAGCTTGTTTGAGGCTGTGTATAGACTTGTGGAGCTTACAAACTAGCTTTGAGTTGTGTGTCTCCCCCTATTTTATATAACTAAGAAGAAGATCCACGTAAACTTTCTCAAACAAATCTCAATTTAAAAGTACATTATTAACATCTAATTAAGCAAGATGTTGATTATGAGATGTAGCCAACGAAAGAAGAATTTTATCATCGTTAACTTTACAATTAGTGATAAAATAGAGACTCCAACTAAGATGAAATTGATATGAATCAAGGTACGATAAATCACATTAGGCCACATGACATCCCATGACCAAGATGTAACTCAAATCCTTAACTAAATATTAGATTTTCCAGTACCTAGAATTTACATGATTGGATATCATATTTATAGTCAATAGCTTACTTTAATTTATGCGTTCTCCTAATAAAATTACTAGTAAGTTGTGAGACATCTCTTTTGCTATTTTAAAGGAATTGCCATTTTACTTGTAAATTAAAACTTTAATATATACTCACTATCACACTATTTAGATGTTGTTTTTAACTTATCTCTTTAACTTGTATATATGAATATTGACACTCTTAATTCAATAAAATTAAATATGAACAATTCGTTGCCTTAAAATCTTTAATAATTATATAGAAAAAAAGTTATTTATTAGTTTAATTTAATATCTTTTTAATGGAGTATTTAAGTTATTGAAAGAAATATATTTAAAATAGCATTTTTTTAATTAAATTGCTTTAAAGACTAAAGCATCCAAAAACCGATTTATTTAGAAAAAAAAATTAAACAATGTCTAGATAAAAATATCTGTGGTTGAAAATCAGCATTTTTTTTTTTACTTTTTTTCATAAAAAATAAACATCAAGGTAAGTATATAATGGAACATAATTAAAAATAAATTATAACCATTACAGAAAAGTTGAGGAAAATATTTATTTACTTTATTTTGCTTAAAACCACTAATTTAATATAACTAACCACTAATTAGTAAGTATTATATATTTCTAGCAACATAAACGTAATACTTAAAGCATACTTATAATACCAACTAGGAAACCTATAACACCCACCAAAATCTTTTTTTTTTTAATTATTAATAAATATATTTTTTTTATTTAATTTATTTTATTGTATTTTATTTTATTTTAATTTAATGTAAAAATAGAGTAAAATTGATGGACGATTAAATTGAAAATAATTTTAGAAAAAATGGGTGAAAAATTGGGTTCTGTTGGTATTTTTGAAAGAAAAATCGAAAACAGGAGGTCAAAATACAATTTAAAAAAAATTTGCCACGTCAAACGCCTGGTCAGTAGCTCCGACCAATCAGGACGCGCCAAGTGGCAGAAGCACTGACGCGGGAGGCCACGCGGGGGGAGGGGTGGGGTACGTGGGCGATCCGCGTACGCGCGATCGAACGGCTGAGGTCCGTTCCCGCACTCATGGACGGCCTGGATGCACTCCCTCCCAAACGCAATTGGACGACCATATTAAAAGCGATCGGATGGTTCAGAGTAAATCGCGATGGATAGGCCAGATTGGATCGCGATAAATGGTCCAGATTCACTCCCTATTTAATGCAATCGGACGATCCAGATCAAATACGATGGACGACCCAGATCAAAAGCGGATGGATATAAATAACTTTTATCTGCACCAAACCCTAACCCTAGTTGCCAGAACCCCTCGTCGGAGAAGACGACCCAGCTGCCATAGAGCCAACTGTCGCCACCCGATACCGCACCAGAACCCTTTCCAACCGCCAAAAAAAGGTAAAAACTTCTCTTTTGCACGAAATTAAATTTTAAGCTCATCCATGAAAAAATCGGAGTGAAAAGACTGGCCAATTGGCCAAAAAACACCGACGGAGCCTGGCAGCGCCGTCACGGGAAATTTCACAAATCGCCTCCAATGAGGCCCTTCCTAATTCTTGTTTTGCGTAATTTTTTCACTGTTGTGATCACTGTTTGCTTCTCTACAGGTTTACTAAAGTGAAACACCCAACTGCAACGTGATTCGGAGGAGCCGCCGCACCGGAGAGCCCCACCACCGCTGAGTTTCGGTTTTTTGTATTTTTTCAGCCAACCGAGGCCTTCTAACGTGTTTGCACGCAGGAATCGATGCAAAATCGGCCAAATTTGGCTGAAATGGCCGACCCGAGGCGGACCGCCGCCGTGCCGAATTTTTAAAATTGACCGAGTGGGTCATGGGACTGATTTTGGATTTATTTAGAATATTTATAGGTACTATAAGCGTGTTTCAGTTCCTGGAGAAAAATTCAGGGAACCTAGGGACCGCCCGTAGGCGTAGTAAACCGTTTAGTTTTTCAGCATCAAATCGAGTAAGGATCCATCACCCTATTCTCTATCATAGAATTGAAGTCTAAATTAATAATAATATGGTATTTTATATAAATTAAATAAATGTGCATAATTAATTACAGATTGCTAATGGAGCCCGAGCTGAAAATTATTCTCTGTTGATCTATTTCACAGTTTAAAAGCATGGTAGTGTCTGATTATTCTATTTTATGGTTTGAATGCATGTATTGTTACCTTACATAACTACTGTTTGATTGGGATTTGAGATATGATTGCATTACCTGATGTATGTTTATTTATTTATGTGATTATATTTGATTTGGTAATGGAGACTAGGCTGAAAAAAAAGAGAAAGTTGTGTGATCAAATAAGCAGATAGAACGGCAGTCTTACTAGATATCTTGAGAGATGGTGGATGGACCGGGTACATAGGGAACCCTACCGTGAACGTTGTCTCATACCGAACGAGGTACGGAGACTTGAAAATTTGACGCTCATACCGGACGAGGTATGAGACGGCCAACTTCACCCTCATACCGGACGGGGTATTGATGTTTAATATTTTGGCGCTTATACTGGACGGGGTATGGGGACAGTCCTGTAATTAAAATTATTAAAGGAAAGGATTCACGTGTAGCGGGGACATCCCTATGAACCCCCATGGATACTAGTAGACTGATGAAATGAGAAACAGTTATGATTTGGTTTATTGTTAATAGATATGAATTTATGATATATTCTATGTTAATGATTGTTCATGAAGTTATGATCTGTATGGTATTATTATCTCTATAGGTTGTTTTCATAAATTCCACTATGGTAAGTGAATGGTAAATAATTTTATTATTGATAAATGAATTTGCTAAATTTAGTGCTCCATTAGTTGTTTTAATTTTATACCAACATTTGGTTCTATGCTGGTGATATAGTGTGATATCCTTTACTGGGCTAGTGTACCTCACCCTTTATTTAACCATTTCAGATCAAGAGGACCTGGTTCCATAACCCAATATGCAAGAAGATTGCTAGTAGATACTAGATATTTTCTATTTTCAATTGCTTTTCTCATTTCTCGTGTTTTTTTTTTCAGAGAATTAATTCTGAAATGTTGTTTAGTATTTTTAAGTTATTGTGTAAGGAATGTAAACTTTAATATTTTATTTTACTTCCGCACTTAAATTATTATATATTTTTTTTGGATTTTTGGGATCATTACAGTTGAAATCATAGCTGCATTCCTCGGACCCATTCCTTACATAATAATACTTAGGGAAACACCAAAACAATGAATTATCACTCAACTTTTCCTTGTGAAATGCAGATACAGATAGATGAGGAGAGGAAGACCCCTACTAAACTAAGTAGCCCGGGATGGTTCGCTTAGGGAAGATGTTGACCGGATATTTGAGATGCTGGAGAGACTCATTTCTGCCCAGCAAGGTCGAGAGGAGATGAGGGAGCTATCTGACCCTCCCCTGCTTCCACGGTTGAGCCACTCCTGTAGTGAGAGGATCCCGAGCCACCCCGATACAACCCTGCTCCTCCACAGTACCACTCGGTACCACCGCAGTGTGATCTGGTGCCCCAGCCACAGTAACACCTGGCACTGCCACAGTACAATCTGGTGCCCCCACCATATCAGCAAGTACCACCACAGGGCCCCCCAGTCTATCCTCAGCATGGCCCAGTTCCTCTTCCTCAGGACCCAGTTCCTCCCATGATTGACCTACGCTACATAGAGATGTACAAAAGACTAAACTCATCTACTTTTGTAGGGGGATCCTCTTTTGAAGATGTCGAGTACTGGTTAGTATAGATAGAGAAAGCCTTTAAGACCCTAGGGGTGACTCCCAAACAGAAGGTCACCCTTGCTACCTGCATGCTAGTGGGAGAAGAAGACCACTGGTGGGAACTCAAATAGACTACCCTGTCTGTTCCAGTTACTTGGAAACAGTTCCTAGCAGCCTTTCATACAGAGTACCTTCCAGAGCATCTCTGACATATGAAAGAGATAGAGTGTGTCTAATTGGTCCAGGGGAACATGATTGTGTCAAAATATGCTCACAAGTTCCTGAAGTTGGGCCGATACTCCCCTGAGACGTTATTGGATGAAGGTAGGAAGGCTAGGAGGTTCGAATGGGGCTCCGCCTAGAGATCAGACAACATTTGTTTGTGCTGGAGCTTAAGACTTATTCAACTGTTCTGGCCAAGGCACAGCTAGTGGAGAGGAGCTTCCGCACCCTCTCTCAGGCAGCAGAGAACCTCAGACCCTCAGCTTCACCCTGCAGACCAGCACTTACTGCGCCTGTTCAACAGAACAAGAGGCCCAGACTAGTGATCCAGGCTCCCCCTCAAGCTCCAATGGCAGGACGCGATAAGATCTATCAGCATTGTGGTAGGGATCATGGGGACCGACCCTACTACCGCCTCAACAACACTTGTCGCATATGTGGTAGTCCTAACATTATGCGAGGAAGTTCCCAAAGAACCAAAATCAGGGCAGACCTCCTATCCAGGGTAGAGCCTACAATCTCACCCAGCAGGATACAGAAGTCAACCCGGACTTGGTACAGGGTATGTACATTATCTGTA
This sequence comes from Carica papaya, assembly GCF_054855325.1. Lineage (NCBI taxonomy): Eukaryota > Viridiplantae > Streptophyta > Magnoliopsida > Brassicales > Caricaceae > Carica > Carica papaya. The sequence goes on along the minus strand of NC_142316.1, from coordinate 27,695,118 downwards.
ACTATCTTGCTCATGTTTTGATTCATACTGGTGCATTGCATTCATTTGTTTCACCTGTTTTTGCATCAAAATTTAATGTATTACCTGATAAACTTGATTCTATATTGTTTGTGTCTATTGTTGGAAGTATGACACTATTGGGAGAAGTTGTCTACAGGGCTTGTATCGTAGATATAGCATATAAAAAATTGAGTATGGACCTAATAAAATTAGACACAGGGGATTTTGATGAATTTTAGGAATGAATTAGCTAGCGACATATCACGCCACCATAGATTGTTTTAGCAAGAAGATTGTATTCAATCCTCCTAATGAGGAGCCATTTACAAATTAATAATATCATTTAGCATTTATTCCTTCATGGTAAATTTTCTTATTCGTCGAGTACTTTAACCCTACTGTTTTCTCTAACTAGGCAAACCCAAGAAAGAGAATTGTATTCAAGAGATTCCAGTAGTCCGATACTTTTCAGATGTGTTTCCGGATGAACTACCTAAACTGCCAGTGGATAGGGAAGTCGAATTCACCATAGACCTCTAGCCAAGTACTCATCATATTTCGGTTACTCCTTACCGCATGAGTCGTGTTAAGATTGAAGAACTGAGGAAACAGATCACTGAATTGCAGGACAGTGATTTTATCAAACATAGCGTGTCCCTTTGGGGTGCCGGAGTCACTTTTGCCAGAAAGGAAGATGGGACGTTGAGGTTATGTATTGATTACAGAGGATTGAATAGAGTCACAATCAAGAATAAGTATCCCCTTTCCAGGATTGATGACCCCTTCGATCAGTTGCAAGGTGTCAGGTCTTCTCCAAAATAGACTTGCGTTCAGGTTACCATTAGGTGAAAATCAGGTCTTTCGAATTAGGTACGGACACTATGAGTTCTTGATCATGCCATTTGGGCTAACCAATGCCCCAACCATCTTCATGGACTTGATGAACAGGGTCTTCAGACAATTCTTGGATCAATTTGTTATCGTGTTCATCGATAACATCCTGGTTTATTCAAAAAACAGAGAGGAACATGCTCACCCTCTAGCTCAGGTTTTGCAGGTTCTCAGACGAAAGAAGTTGTATACAAAGTTAAGTAAGTGTGGATTTTGGTTTGATCAGACCACCTTCCTGGGACACATTATATCAAAGGATGGAGTGTTAGTGAACCCTAAAAAGGTTAGATCAGTTAAGGAGATCCATAGCTTTCTGGGAATGACGGGCTATTATCGTAGGTTTGTAGAAGAGCTTTCTAGTCTAACTGCTCCCCTGACCTGACTCACAAAGAAGAATGTCAAGTTTGAGTGGAATAAGGACTATGAAAGAAGTTTTATAGAACTAAAGAAGCGGCTGACTACTGCATCTGTGCTAGCCTTATCAAGTGGATCGGGAGGATATACAGTTTACAATGATGTCTCATATATAAGCCTGGGTGTTGTTTTAATGCAGCATGAGAAGATCATAACCTATGGGTCCAGACAGTTGAAGAGTCATGGGAAAAACTATCCCGCTCATGACTTAGAGCTTGCCGCAATCATACATGCCTTGAAAACTTGGTGTCATTATATGTATGAAGAAACCTTTCAGATCTATACTGATCACAAAAGTTTGAAACACATATTCACTCAAAAGGATCTCAACATACGTCAGAGAATGTTGATAGAACTTCTTAAGGACTATGATTGCGACTTCTTTTATCACCCGGGTAAACGCAACATGGTAGCTGATGCACTCAATAGAAAAAGTATAGGTACATTAGCTCATTTGATGGTTTTAGAATGTAGACAGATTGGGGCCACACAACAGGTACGGCTTCAGGACTTGGGGAGAGTCACATGTTTGGGTCACCTGACCATTCAGCGTGAGTTAATCCAGAGAATAAGGGAAGCTCAATCTGCCGATTCTGCCTTAGTAGCCTCAAAAGAGATGCAGAACAGGGAGTTAGCTCAGAATTCTGAGTCTCTGCTGATGGGTTGCTCAGATTGTAGGACATGGTGCGTGTTCCAGGTAACAGTGAGTTAAAGAGGGATATTATGACAGAGGCCCATAGCTCAAAGTTTGTAATGCATCCCGGAAGCACTAAAATGTTCCAAAATATGTGACCCTGATTTTGGTGGAACGGGATGAAAAGAGATGTAGCTGACTTTATTTCTAAGTGTTTGGTATGTCAGCAGGTCAAGACATACCATCAACGCCCAGGCGGGCAACTTCAGCTATTACCGATCCAAGAATAGAAGTGGGAATATATCACAATGGATTTCGTGACATGATTACCTAAGGTACGCTCAGGACATGATACCATTTGGGTAATTTTTGACAAGTTTACCAAGTCTTCCCACTTCTTGGCCATCAAGATGACCGATCCCTTAGACAAGTTAGCAAGAATATATATATGAAAAATAGTCAGATTGTATGGAGTGCAAGTGACAGTAATGTCCAATAGGAATCTCAGGTTCACTTCTCGATTTTGGAATAGCTTTCAGCAAGCCATGGGAACGAAGTTGTCCCTTAGTACTGTATTCCACCAGTAGACCGATGGACAGTCAGAAAGGACAATCCGTACACTTGAAGATATACTCCGAGCTTGTATCCTTAACTCTAGGGGCCATTAGGATAACCATCTACCCCTGATAGAGTTCGCCTACAACAACAGCTATCAAGCGAGTATTGGCATGGTTCTGTATGATTCGTTATATGGGCGCCCATGCAGATCGTCAATTTGTTGGAAAAAAGTAGGCAATAGAAAATTGCTCGGCTCAGATCTGGTAGAGGAGACTACATCCAAAATAGTTAAGATTAGAAAAAACATTCAGGTGGCTCAGAGCAGGCAGAAGAGTTATGCGAAAACCCGGAGGAGAGATTTGGAATTTGAGAAAGGCGATCGGGTGTTCATTAAGGTCACTCCTTTCAAGGGAATCAGTAGGTTCGGTAGGAGGAAAAAACTGAACCTCCGATTTATTGGACCATTTGAAGTCTTAGACAGAATTGGTACCGTCGCCTATAGACTAGCACTGCCTTCAGAACTTTCCAAGGTCTACAATGTGTTTCATGTGTTCATGTTATGTAAGTACAACCCGGACACCTCTCATGTCTTGGTTCACGAGCTTCTTCCACTCCAGGAGGATCTATCCTATGAGAAAGTACCGGTCAGCATTATGGATCGAAGGAGCATATTACTTCGCAACCAGGATATTTTCTTTGCAAAGGTCATATGGCAGAACCACACACCGAAGGAGGTTACATGAGAGCTAGAATCAGACTTTAGAGTCTAGTATCCCCAACTGTTCGATTGAGAGTGAGGGACAAATTTAAGGGATCAAATTTCTTTTAAGGGGAGGAGAGTTGTAACACCCACCAAAATCTTTTTTTATTATTATTATTAATAAATATAATTTTTTTATTCAATTTATTTTATTATATTTTATTTTAATTTAATTTAATGTAAAAATAGAGTAAAATTAATGAGTATTAAATTGAAAATAATTTTGGAAAAAATAGGTGAAAATTTGAATTTTGGGGGTATTTTTGAAAGAATTAGAAACTGTAAGTTAAAACGCAATTTAAAAAAAATTTACCACGTCAGACGTCCGGTCAGCAGCCTCGACCAACTAGGACGTACCAAGTGGTAGAGGCACTAACGCGGGAGGCCACACAGGGGGGACCACGTGGGCGATCTGCGTACGCGAGATCGAACGGCTGAGGTCTGTTCCCGTGCGCATGGACGGCCTGGATACACTCCCTCCCAAACACAATAGGACGACCAAATTAAAAGCGATTGGACGGCCCATAGTGAATCCGATGGACGCTCCAGATCAAACGTGATGGATGGTCCAGATCAAAAGGGGATGGGTATAAATAACCCCAATCTGCACCAAACCCTGACCCTAGCCGCCAGAACCCCTCGTCGGAGAAGACGATCCAGCCGCCGGAGAACCGACCGTCGCCATCCACCGTCGTATCGGAACCCTTTTCGACTGCCAGAAAAAGGTAAAAACTTCTCCTTTTGCGTGAAATTCAATTTTAAGCTCATTCATGGCCAAATCACAGTGAAAAGACATGTCAAGTGGCTGAAAAACACCGACGGAGCCCAGCAGCGGCGCTGTGAGGAATTTTACAAACCACCTCTAATGAGGCCCTTTTCGATTCTTGTTTCGCATAATTTTTCCACTATTTTGATCACCGTTTGCTTCTCTACAGGTTAACTGAAGCGAAACATCCAATCGCAACGTGAACCGGATGAGCCGCCGCACCGGAGAGTCTCGCCACCGATGAGTTTCGATTTTTCATTTTTTTGGGCGAACCGAGACCCTTTAATGTATTTGCTCGAAGGAATCGATGTAAAATCGGTCAAAAACGACCGACCCGAGGTGGACCACTGTTGGAGCACAGCGGAGCCGCCGTGCTGGATTTTTGAAATTGGCCGAGTGGGTCCTGGGACTGATTTTGGATTTATTTAGAACATTTGTAGGTATTATAAGTGCGTTTCAGTTCCCGAAGAAAAATTCTGGGAACCTTGGAACCACTCGTAGGCACAGTAAACCATTTAATTTTTCAACATCAAATCGACTATGGATCGCTCACCCTATTCTCTATCATATAATTGAAGTCTAAATAAATAATAATATGGTATTTTGTACAAATTAAATGAATGTGCATAATTAATTACGGATTACTAATGGAACCCGAGCCGAAAATTATTCTCTATTTATCTATTTCACAGTTTAAAAGCATGATAGTGTTTGATTATTTTATTTTATAGTTTGAATGCATGTATTGTTGTCTTATGTGACTACTGTTTAATTGAAATTTGAGATATGATTGCATTACCTGATGTATGTTTATTTATTTATGTGATTATGTTTGATTTGGTAATGGAGACTAGGCTGAAAAAAGAAAAAGTTGTGTGATCAAATAAGCAAATGGAACGACAGCCTTACTAGATATCCTGGAAGATGGTGAACGGACTGGGTATATAGGGAACCCTACCGTGAACGTTGTCTCCTACCGGATGGGGTATGGAGACTTGAAAATTTATCGTTCATACCGAACGGGGTATGGAGACGGCCCTATAATTGAAATTATTAAAAGAAAGGGTTTACGTATAGCGGAGACATCCCTATGAACCCCCATGGATACTAGTAGGCTGGTAAAATAAGAAACAGTTAAGATTTAGTTTATTATTAATAGATATGAATTTATGATATGTTCTATGTTACTGATTGTTCATGAAGTTATGATTTGTATGGTATTATTGTCTCTATAGGTTGTTTTCATAAATTCTACTATGATAAGTGAACGGTAAATAATTTTATGATTGATAAATGAATTTGCTAAATTTAGTGCTCCGTTAGTTGTTTTGATTTTATACCAACATTTGATTCTTTGCCGGTAATATGGTGTGATATCCTTACTGGTCTAGTGTAGCTCACTCTTTATTTAACCATTTAAGATTAAGAGGACCTGGTTCCAGAACTCGATCCGCAAGAAGATTACGAGTAGATGCTAGATATTTTCTATTTTTCATTACTTTTCTCATTTATCGTGTTTCTTTCAGAGAATTAATTTCGAAATGTTGTTTAGTACTTTTAAGTTATTGTGTAAGGAATGTAAATCTTAACCTTTTATTTCGCTTCCGCACTTAAATTATTATATATTCTCTTTTAGATTTCTGGGATCGTTACACAACCATCATGTAGATGTGATATGCTTCCATCAATATGTACAATATTTATGTATGTGCTTCTATCAATATGTATAATATTTATGTACGTGGTATTATATTTATAATATTTTTATATACTTTAAACGCATTTAAAGTATATAATAAAAACATGTAACTCACTATTTTGTAAATATATTATGAAGTAACGATAACCAACAAATAATACTTAATTTAGTAAAATTAATTATTTAACTCATTATTGTATTGTGAAAATTGCAGTTGCTAAATTTGGTTAAAATTTTGTGAATTTACTACTGTTATTAAATAAAATAAATACTAAGTGACGGTTAAATTTCTATAATTAGGATAGCAATAAAATAAAAACCTAACATGACATTTTTTTAATTAAAAGATACATTTATATATATAATTTTACGAAAGTAGTTGTGCACAACATGTATAGAATGATGAAATAACAAAACAATGAATAAATTAAATGACTCACTCAATCTTGAACCAAGAACACACTTGCAATATCTAAATTAATGCATCATAAAACTATATATTAATTTTAAAACTATACAAATATTATGATATTTATCTATATATGTTTCCTCACTAATTTTCCGATGCCTACATCCTAATTTATCTAAATTAATGCATCATAAAACTATATAATGATCGTAAGTGTGTGTATGTATTTCATTGTTTGTTCATCCTCTGGTGCCCCTTCACTGTAATTTAATTTTTGGTTTATTTTAAAATAAAATCATGTACTTTATTATGTAATAATGTACTATTTTAATATTATCTCAATAGACAAAATAAATAAACATATATCATTTTAGTTATCAACACGAACAATTTTTTTATTTTGAAGATTCTTATGCAATTATTGATAAATAAATTAATTATTTGCCTAAGTAAATGAGAAAATTTATAATTTTTTTTTTAAAAAAAATATGAGTTTTTAAATCACAAAAAAAACTTTTAAATTATCGTAGTGTTAATTATAAAACATCGAAGAAAAAAACCCGTAAAATAGATCATAAAATATTTTAAAATACATGAAAAAAATATATAATTTTTAACTAAACTATAAAGGACATTAATAACATTAATGTTAATAGCTGAAGCCTGGATGTGCTACTGAGTTGAATTGTGCCTACCATAACTTAGTATTTGCACAATAATTGAATCAAATTTGGTCAAAGTCAATATATAAGAATAAGAATAATTGATACTGGACATAATAACATTGTCTAATCACAACGGTTATTGTTGTTTTATAGAATTTAATTGTCATTATGAAATATGTTATTATTTTATTTCTATTAGTGCTTCTTTAAAAAATATTTGCTGTTCTAATAAAGTAAAATAATTTTAAAATATGATATTAGTATATATTTAAAGATAGAAAATAAGTAAACACCAATTTTCCCCTTGTTCTTTTTGTTTTTTTTTGTTTTTTTTTTTGAGGGAGCAAATTATCATCTTTATACTACTTCTGTGGTATTGACTATTAAACACTATGAAAGTTGAATCATACTGTTATTTAGTTCGTATATATGGGTATGTATGTATGTATGTATGTATGTGTGTGTGTGTGTGTGTGTGTATATATATAGAAGCATATACATAATATATTAATATTAATAGGTTAGTAGCTTGTGCTGCAGTGTTCCCCATATCCTCCACACAAATTCATGTCCAAGCCGAAGTAGCAGAGTCGTGGAGGCCTTTTCAGGAGCATAAAAAGTAAATGAAAGTGATGTTATTTATTTATTTATGGTGATGTGATCCTTTTTTTTTTTTTTTTTAAAGACGTTTCTTAGATTACCATTTTGGTTCCAACCACATATCAGACATTCCCATTTGCTCCCACTTTGCTGATTCTTTAATTCTCTTCTCATTTTCTTCACATCACCTTTAATCTAAACTTCACTCATCATATATATATATATGTTATATGTAATAAATCAAAATATTTGAGTTAAAACAACCCAGAAACTTGGTTGAGATAGGAAATTAAGTTGGATTGAGAAAGAGGGAAGATGTATGTGTAAAATGAAGAGGATGAGAAACATTCCCTGGATAGAGACAGTGGGTAAAAGTAGTATATACATATATTTTGTGTGTGTATAGATAGAATCTTTAGGGTGAGAGAGAGAGAGAGAGAGAGAGAAAGGGGACCATCATCTTTTGCTCCCCCTTGTTACCAGGGACGTTTTGTCTCTGAATGTCTGCCCTAAAATCTCTCTTCACCAACCGTTTTCCTCCTCTTCAATTACCCTTTTTTTTTTTTTTAAACCATTAGTGGTGCATTATATTATTATTATTATTATTATTTCCCATAACCTATATATCTATATGTTCATCTTTATTTTAAAAAAATAAAATTAATGTTTTGAGAATTTATGAACTTCAGAAATTCTTAACCCGACATTTCTCACCCGTTCTAATATGATCATACAATGGTATCCATCTTTTTTGTTTCCGCATTACTTTTTAAACTTCGAATTCACCAGCTAATTTATTGTATTATTTTCTATCATCCAACCGCTATTAACTAGACTCAGTATAATATATAATTCATTTTTATCATTGCAGATAAAATAAATAATTACACAATAAAGGATAATATAATTATTTTAATAAAAACACATGTTACGATTAGAATCAACAGCTTCATAAAATATATATATATATAAACATCCACCATCTTGTTTGGAAATAGTTGATAAAATACAGATTTATTAATGTAGAATTGTACAAATAAGTTAATCAGTGTGAAGTTTTTTAGATGGAACATCAATTATACAAAATAAAACTGAACTCTATCTATTAAATATTAATCACCATTTACGACAGAATAAATTTTTAACTTGTTCTAATTGCATTGTGGTAGCAAATGTAATAGGGGGGAAGGTGTAGAGACAAGGCAGAAAGATTTGGTGGTAAGGGAACAGAGTGTGTGTGTGTGTAGGCTGGCCAAATCACAAGTCATTTTCATTTTAATTGCATGTCAAAGTCAACACTGCGATCAAGAATGTTTAAGTTTAGCCATTAAAATGATCTAGAAATTAGTTACTTCTCTGCTTCCAACATAGCATGTCTTCCGCCTCATTCATTAATGCCTTTTTAACTCATTTCTGAAACCATACCTAAATCTCAAATTCAGAAAATTATAGTTTTCTTGTTATGTTGTTATATAAGAAGAAACTAACATATTTTGTAACTAGTTAAATTCTTGTCAAATTAAAATGTATCGTATTGTTAAGAATAAAGTGATGTGATTATAACTTACTAAAACTATCAACTCTTGTGTCACCATGAACAGCAGAATACAAACACCTGTATTGTGTTCGACTCCATCTATTACCACTAAAATTTTGGCCAAGAATATTTTCAGATAAAAAAAAAAAAAAAACAACACCAAATCTATGCCCTAGAGAGGTATAATAGTTACTTACGGATATTACTAGAGAAATCACCACTTGATGGATTTGGTATCAAATTATCGAAGTTTGTTGATTTTCACGGCTTAAATGGATGGAATAAGTTAAATTCAGAAACGTATGAACGATTAATTCTTGAAAACTAAAAATAGGAAATGATGAGCAATCAAAAGCACCAAAAAAATATGTAAGTCAAACTTAAATCCTTGTTGCTTTACTTTATCATCAAGATATGTCATATACCTGAAGGGAATAGTAAAACAATAAGAGCAGCTCGAGAGTGCTTAAAAATTAATTTGGTAAACAGAAATAACATTTTAAGATAAAATTTATATTACAAAAGCATGCATCATAATGAAGAAATAACAAGTAGCCACACTTAAAGCCAGGTGGGCGGGCGTGTAATGAATGGGAACAGGCATTCACAGATCACAAAGAGGATAAGTATAAGCTTCATGCACCACGAACCAGACCCTTTTTACTTCAGTCCAGATATTTATGGAACATTTATTTGACAGGAACCGGATAGGTATGCTTCAGTTTATGGAAGTAAGATTTGCACCTCTGTGCTAAACCAAACATGCCTAGAGTGCCCCCAGTGTGAAGCATCAAAATGTTGGTATCATTTTCTGAGTTTGTTTGACTAAGGAGACTTGCTGTTTCCCACGCAGCTAAAGTATAAATTGGATCCACTAGAATACCGGTTTGCTGCGATATCTGTTGGCACGCCTCTATTTCACCTTCAAGTACATTGCCAAATCTTTGGAGAGAGAGAGAGAGAGAGAGAGAGAGAGAAAGAGATCAGTCTGTTAAACCAAACAAATGCAATTGAAACTAAATATATTAAAGAAAATACATACTGACACAGACGTTGAAGATTCAAAGTTAACAATGTCTTCTGAACTACTGCTTTTACAGGATCATCTGAACCAATATCCTCTCAATTTCCATTCAAATGGTGAAACTACCATATTGCAAAATCTAATTGTTAAAAATGCAATGCCTTTTTATCTTTCTGTAGTTAATGCATCTGAAATTTATCTGGAACTGAAGTATCTGTTCTAGTTCATGCTTTGAATAGATAGAGGAGTTTAGAGCAACAAAAATTATGCAAATAAGTCCTAGATATTAATAATCATGACAGCAACAACAAAATTCACATACTTTCTTGGGCGCTGCCTTTCTACCCAGCATACAAGATCACTATTTACTTCATTCAGCTTGTGGTTGATATAAGGAGAACAAAATTGCCTCTTAAAATCAGAAATCAAGCGCTTTTCATGTTGTCTGTAGCCTTCGACGTTATCAGCCAGCATTACTGCAGTTACATCCCATAAGAGCCTAAGTAGGGAAAAAAATATAAAACACCATCAGCTGCTTTTGCTGTCATGTCCTAGAACTCAACCAAGAGGAGCTGTAATAAGCAGTTCAACAGACCCTAAACATTTAGCTGCAAGAGCTAAACCAACTGCTGTTGTCCCGGTGCCAGCATCTACAACAAATTTGAAGGTGTGCTGTTTTCCAAGTAAATGATCTTGGGCCAAGTACTGCACGAGACGGAAGACACCTGCACCAAGAACATGTATCATGAGTAAAGCTATTCTAAAATAGCACAAAACAACTTAAAACAAGAATAATCAACAAAGATAAGATTAAGACTGACACCAGTTTGCTTTCACTTGCAAAACTTTCAATGCTTTTATCAATGGGCTAGGATATATATTTCAGTTGCAAAACACATAAGCAGAAGTCTAAATAACCAACACTTTGTTCCAAGTAGCTATTGCAAAAGAACAAACAGGAAAGATGATAAGACCAACTCTAGAAAAGACAAAATGATTCTACAACGATGCTACATAACCTTATTTTGTCCAATGGACCTAATTCCAAAATATGATCACAAAGTCATTTTAAACAAAAGCACCAATTCTCAATTACCTAACAATGCTATTGCCTCCCCTGCTCCTTCATTAACAATAACAACCTTTCTTTGACAGTTGCTAGAAACAGTATAAGCATCCATATATGCAAAGTTTGAAGTCCCAGATTTCTGAGAAGTAAAAGAAGCCTCAAGGACGTCATTGCACCACAAGACATTACCATTATCCCCAGCAATCATTTCAGCATGGCTCTTTAGCATTTTTTCTCTGTGGGAATAGACAGATCTTGGAACATATATGACATTCCCATACATTGTTGAAACCAAATTATAGCCAGTAAGAATTTCTGGCTGTTCACCACGTAGTAACAAATGTGACCTTAATCCTCTCTCTGCACATGAAACAGCTGCAAAAATCGTGAAGTGGTTATTTGGATGTCTTTATACAGTCAGTTTCGCTAAATTTCGTGAAGAATTCACCTACCAACAGATGCTGCATGTGCACTTTGACAACCTCCACATGTAACCTAGAAAAGGTCAGCTGAATTATTCGTCCCTAAACCGATAAACAACTTTCCTTGATATTTTACAACAAATATTAAACAAGCACAATCACCAGTGGTATGGCTGAGACCGATGACATCGTTGAATCCAGCCAGGAGATTTCTTGTGCCTATAATGAACCTAGCAGAACATACATATCCGTTCTAATTCTACAGGATATCACATCCCCCTCAAAGATCCACCCAAGGAATTCAACTAAAACTGAGCTTAAGGTGCCAGAAACATCTGCTAGATAACAATTCACCAGACTGCAATCTAAGTCTGTTATTACTCTATACTCTGTCATGGAACAAATTATCTTTGTAACTCCATATGCTTCTAATGGAAACTTACAGTAATCCAATGCTAATCATCATAAAAATGCCAAACCAAAATATTGTCAGCTCAAGTAACCCAAGCAAACCCTTATAAGTATATTTTAGGCGTGGAACTAAAATGTAGACCGAATGGTTAGTTCAGTACTTGGTAGGGCCAAGTTAGAATTTATCGTTGTTTCATAGCATTCCCACTCTTGTGATTGGGTATAAATAGGAACTGTAACAACTGAAGGACCATACCAGAAATTCAAATTCTCCCTCCCTCTCTTCTTCTTTTCTCTCAATTCACTCTCTTCTCTCTTCTCTCTTCTTTTCTCTCAACTCACTCTCTTCTCTCCTCTTTTCTACTCTTCTTTTCTCTCTTCTCTTCTTAATCTTACTAATTCCACTGCTGTAAATCAACTCGTCAAAGCTAAATGACCAAGGCTCTTGACAAATACCTAAATGTCAATTAATATGGATGGCCCCTATTCAAGCTATAAACAACTATTTGTAATTTACGATCTCAGTTTCTAGATATAAACAAATATAAAACCTCACCACATCAGTTACTGAGTGGTCTTCCATAAGTGGTAGCAATGCATCCAGTTTTCTTGCTTTGTTGCCGTTCACAAGTGGATGCAGTAAATCATCCCTCAGAATATAGAAAAAAGGATCTTGATTGGGGCCTATCAAGTTATTACCAAGGCTTGGACGAATATTGTTGAAGAAGGAAAGGTTACGAAGTGGTTCACCTCTAACTTTCCCTTTCATATCAGAGAGCATTATTTGGTGAATTTCAGCTGCAGGACTGACCAATGCCCATCTTCGATCAAGCAATTTTGATACGAACTCTTCCCCACTGAGTTGGGATTTGGAAACACACTGGAAATGATACAGAAACAACTGTTCAACCGAGTGTTGGAACTCACAAAGTCATCATTAATGAATAAAAAAATGCCTAGATATTGCTAATATTCACAGTATTCATCTGAGGTAATGCTTAAGGCAGTGGAACAGGCAGGTTCATGCTACAACACTATCTCGAAAGAAGAAGAGATTAACAAAAACAAAAATTTCCTGTGCAATGTACAGATTCACAAGTAGAAGACATTGTTAAAGCATTAACTTTGTTCCCTTGAGTTGCTATTGTAGGACATGCGGACAGTGAAGGGATAAGATCCATACAACAGCAAGCAAGACTAATGAAGGAAATGCAAAGACCATTTTGCCAATAAAGAAGCTCTACAAAGTAGACTAATATTAATTGATAACAAAAATGGCAATTGAGAGAGAACCTGATAGATGGTATGGAAATTGGGCGAATGTATGCTATTTCTGCTCATGGTTGCTGCAAAAAGGGGGGTTGGTGGCTCCTTGTTGAAGTTTCATGGGAGCAGAGTTTCTGCAAGCTTTAGATCTCAATGAACTCTGGCTATGAAATCAGCAAAAAACTCTAGACAGCAGAAAATCAAAACGGATAGAAACAGAGTCCATGTACTTGCTAACTATAAATTTAATATGTAAATCTAACATTTTGCATAATTTCTCATGAAACCTCATATTTAAATAAAATAAATTCAGCAAAAGAAGGAAAACTTACAAAGATTACATACAGACAGAAGAGAAAGAAGGGAAAGGAACTTTCAATTGAAAGACTAAAGATGTACATTGGCAATCACTGAATGGTTTCTTAGTTCAAAACCTGATTTGAGTGTCCCAAAAAAAACATAGAGAACATAAAAAAGAAGCATAAGAACTAGGAGTAGGAGGAGGTAGGAGATTATACAAAAATCTGCAGGATGGTGCAGAGATAGAGAACTACTGAGGTTCTAGTTGCTTACATATAACACAAGTATGTAAATCTCATGAAATTCACAAGTCAGCCCAAATGTACATGTAAAATATGTACATGAAAACCATTGAATATTGCATAAAAGACAACAAATTTCATATATGAAACATCAAACAACAACCTGGAAACATAAGACCATGGCCAACTCTCCCTGAGCAATAACAAACATGAAAAACCTACAGCTACTGATAAATATAACCAATTCCAAAGATTAAAAATCAGGAACCTCCGCCAACTGGCCTACACTTACCTAAAGCCCTATTTTTCTGGTTATAATATATCAGACTAGTTACACCAATACATAAAAATCACTTTTAAAAACCTGGATTCCTAATAAATCGCTTAAAAAATAGGAATCATTTCAATCAGAACCATCTGTCTGTTCATTATGAGACTACAATGTGGTATGTTCACATGCATATACAGAATTTAAGTTACCAGAAGCACCCTTAAACAGCCCTGAAAGAGGCTGAAAACTTTACCTTGTTCAACCAGCAAATGAATCAAGTCTGAATAAATAATTTATTTCCAAAAGAATTCTCATACAACAAAACAAATACCTACCGCCAAAACCTCTTTTTTTGGCAGTTATCAGTTCCCAGACAAAATAAGCTATTGCCAATAATAAATGAATACAAACTCAAATCTCTCATATGCTTAAACACAGATTATCGTTTACGTAGATCAAGCTAGTTTTAGATACTACTTAAGACCAACTCAGAGAATCCACCAGTCATACCTCTAACGTACTATGGGTATCCTAAACGATTCCAATTCAAACAGCTAACATAAAACTAGTAAAGAGAAAAATTACAAGAAATGTTAAATCCTGAACCCTGGCCATGAAAAACTTAATACAAAATAAAATACATTAAGCGACATAAGGAACGCTCCCTGAGAATACATAGAGACAAAAGATAAAGAAAGGAAAAGAAACTTTCAATTTAAACACTAAAAACGTATATTGACAATCACCGAATGATCTTAGTTCAAGACCTGATTTAAGTGTCCCCAAAAAACAACCAAAAATTACCTATGAATGTCGCCATAGAGAGCCGGAATTATCGCAAACCACATTCATGTGCGAGAAGTAGGGTGGAGAGAAGAAGTGTAGTCGCTTGTTAACCGCGGTAAGAGTTAGAATCGGGTGTGAGAAGGAGGATAGAAAGGAAAATGCAGCTTGGTTCTACACCGTGATGAGAATACGCCGGCAGAGGATTGCTTCTCTCAGAGATGAACGCTGCTTCAGAGGAAGAATGGTTCACAGACTAAAGTTATCGGTTCGGTGGAAGCAATTGGGACTCAGAGGCAGAGAGGAAAAAGAACGGAACGTACGAAGAATTGCTCTCCGCAGTCGGCGGCTTGAAGGGCAGCGTTCTTCCCTAGCTTGTAGAAAAAACTGCATGGTGACATGTTTTAAGCTGAAACAAGCCAAGCCAAGCCAAAGCCACAGCCGATTATCACCATTCTCTACTACGAAGAATTTAGTTTATTAAAATGAAATTTGTTAATTGAAGTAATGAATGTATTATGTAAGTAGAACAAAAAAATATTTTAATTAATTTATTATATTTGTATTAATACTTAAAAGCAAAATTTTTCTATTAAAATTGAAAATATTTAACTAAAAATTTATTAAAATATTAAACACAAATTTTTGTTTCTATTTATTTAGATACCCCTCATTTTTTTTTATATTTACATTTATCTCCACACATTAAATTTGGGATTTCCATTTTTATTATCGTCGTCGTCCCTCTAACCCTTTGTTTCGATCATGGTGAATGGTAAAATTTTAATTTATAGTATTTTACGAGCGTGAGAAAATCATATTTGTTTCGACTTTCAATTGTAACAAATGGTATTTAACTGATAAATTTAGAATAAATTTTTAAACCACTGAATTGATGGTATGTGACCGAAATGCTATTTTTTTTCTCTTATACTTCATATAATATAATTAATTCTATTTTTATCCTCACAATTAAAAACTCTATTTTCTCTTTTTCCTCAATTAAGCCGCACGTAGGGAGGATGAACAGCTCCAATGTTCTTCTTCTCCAATCAATATTTGCTTGTTTTTCTGTGTTCTTCACCTTCTCGATTAGTATGTATTTTTGTATTTTTTTATTTTTTTAGCATGTATTTCTTTCGTTTTTTCTTTGATTTGCATGTATTTCTTTCGTTCTTCACCTTCTAATCTTTTCTAAACAATATTCTTCTTGGTTATGATAAACTTCATCTGTTTATTTTTTTTTCTTTTTTCAAAGCTTGAATTTGTGGTGGAAGAGGAATTATTAACCAGTGTTATTTTTGCAAGTTCATATATTTTTTGTTTAAGAACTTAGCATTTTAAGAACTTTTACCAGAAATCCTTGCATGAGTATACTCCATTCTTGAAATGATCGCTTAGGTTAGTCAATCCGGCCCTACACACCTTCATTGATAAAATCACCATTGGAATTGAGATCTTTCTTAGAGGGCTAAAGCATTTAAAGCTGGACTGGAGAATATTCAATGCCTAGTTTGAAATTATCCTAGAAATGACTCTTTTGCTACAGAAGAGAAAAGGCTAACTGTGAAGTATAGAGAACTCAGTATAGCTGAAGAATCTTTTTTCAAGCAAAAGTCAAGAATTTCTTGGATAGATTTTGAAGATCAAAAGAGTGGCACCTACTAAAATAGTAAGCTCCAAAAGATAAAAAAAAAAAAAAAAACTATTAGGAACTCTTTATAGCATAGCTCTGATGGCAGAATGAGGAGTTCAAATTCAGAATGAAGTTATGGCTTTCTATCAGAACAGAACCTGCTAGGGAAGTTTGATGAAGATCTTTCATGGGGGATAAATTTCTTATTTCAAAAGCCTATTACAGATAGAAATTCTTTCATATTGCAGAGGTGTAACGACCCCAGAAATTTCAAAAGAAATAAATCATAAATTAAATGCGGAAGCGAAATAATTAGTTAGAGTTTACATTCCTTACACAATAACTTAAAGTATCAAGTAAGGCCACGGGAATGACCCTTTTAAAAGAAATACGAGAAATTAAAGAAATAACCAGAAAATAAATAAAATTGGCATCCTACTCGCAACCCTCTTATGGATCGGGCCCTGGATCCTAGTCATCTTGATCTAAAATAGTTAATAAAGGATTTTTTCGGGGAGATAAATTTCTTATTTCAAAAGTCTATTACAGATAGAGATTTTTTCATATTATAGAGGTGTAACGACCCTAAAAATTTCAAAAGAAATAAATCATAAATTAAGTGCGGAAGCGAAATAATTAGTTAGAGTTTACATTCCTTACACAATAACTTAAAGTACCAAGTTGGACTACAGGAATGATTATTTTGAGATAAATACGAGAAATTAAAGAAATAACCAGAAAATAAATAAAATTTGCATCCTACTCGCAACCCTCTTGTGGATTGGACTCTAAATCTTAATCCTCTTGATTTGAAATGGTTAATAAAAAAATGAGCTACATTGGCCCAGCAATAATATTACACTATTCACCGATACAAAAATGAAAGTTGATAGAAATAATAAAAACAACTAATGGAGCTCTTAATTTAGAAAAATTATTTATCATAAATAAAATCATTTACTGTTTATTTATCGTAACGAGATTTACAAAATAACTTATAAAGACAATAACATAACACATCTCATTATTTCATATGCAATTGGTTGGAACAATAATTTTCTCTTTTATCAGCCTACTAGTATCCATGGGGGTTCATAAGGATGTTCACACAACGCGTGAACTATTTCATTTAATATTTCCAATTAACAGGTCGTCTCTATACCCCGTCTGGTATGAGCGTCAAATTACTAAACTTCAATACTCTGTCTGGTATGAGAGTGAAAAGGGTTGTCCCCATACCTCGTCCGATATGAGCACCAAATTACCAAGCTTCGATAGCTCATCCGGTATGAGGCAATGTTTACAGTAGGGTTCTCTATGTAACCGGTCCGTCCACCATCTTCTAGGATATCCAGTAAGGTTGTCGTTTCATCCATTTACTTAATCACACAATTTTTCATTTACCTTTACTCTCCAATTTTCCAATTCAATCGTAATCACATAAAATAAACCAAACATGCATGAGAGAATATAATCACATCCCAATTCTCAATTCAACTATAATCACATAAGGCAGCAATACATGCATTTAAAATTATAAAATCAATCAACAGATATTATCATACATCCAAACTGCAAAATAATTCAACAGAAATCAATAGTGAATAATTTTCAGTTCTGACTCCATTAGTAACGCGTAATTAATTATGGATATTTTCTAAATTGCACAAAAAAATACTGTATTTTTGTTAATTTGACCTTAATTTCCATAACAGAGAATAGAGTAATGGATTCTTACCCAAATTAATGTCCAAAATATTAAACTTGTTAACTACGCCTAATGGCAGTCCTCGGGTTCCCTGAATTTTTCTTCAGAGATTAAAAACGCGCTATAAGTACTTACGAATATCCCAAAAAATCCAAAATCAGTGTCGGGGCCTCTATTTATCCAATTCTAAAATTTTGACACGGCGGTTCCGCTGTGCTCTAGCGGTGGTTTGCCTCGGATCAGTTATTTTCGACCGTTTTTAGCCGAATTTATCCGATTTTGCATCAATCATTGCGAGAAAATACGGTAAGGGGTCTCGGTTGGCCAAAAAAAATGAAAAATCGAAACTCACTGGCGGTAGGGTTCTCTGGTGCGGCGGCTCTGCCGGCTCACCTTTACTGTTGTATGTTTTTCTTCGGTCAACCTGTAGAGAAGAAAACAGTGATTACAAGTGTTAAGGGTTAACGGGTAACGGGACCCCTATGGATCCCCATGGATACTAGTGGGCTGGTAAAAGAGGAAAAATATGTTGTGTAACGATTGAATTACAAAAGGCTTGATAAGTATTATGTTATACAGTTCATATATGATTTCATGATGATGATAATGTTATTGCTTTCGTATACTGTTTTATGGATTTCATCGAGGTAAGTGGATGGTGAAGGATTTATTATTGATAAAAGAATTTGTTGTAAATTATGCTCCATTGGTCTTTTTGTGTTTTCTACCCACCTTTACCTCCGTGACGGTGAGATATCGTGATGTCTTTACTGGGCTAGTGTAGCTCATTCCTTATTTAATCATTTCAGATCAAGAGCACATCGTTCCCGAGCCGGTTCCGCAGGAGGACGACGAAGGGGACGCCTAAAGACTCCATAGTCATATTCGTAGCTTTTACTTTCAAGTTTCTCCTTTAGGTAGTTTGATCTTTTGTATTTTGTGAGCACATTTTTGGTTTTAGTGTAAGGGATGTTATTCAAATTTTAACTTCGCTTCCGCATTTGATATTTTTAATATACATTTCATTTTAAATTTCTGAGGCTGTTACATTTATAGTTTTGACGCCCATACTGGACGGAGTATGGGGACGTCCTTGGAATCTGATTACAAGTGTTAAGGGTTCACGGGTAGCGGGATCCCTATGGATCCCCATGGATACTAGTAGGCTGGTAAATGAGGAGAAATATGTTGTGTAATGATTGAATTGCAAAGGTGTGGTAAGTATTATGTTATACAGCTCATATGATTTCATGATAATGATAATGTTACTGCTTTCGTATATTGTTTTATGAATTTCACCGAGGTAAGTGGATAGTAAAAGATTTTATTATTGATAAAAGAATTTGTTGTAAATTATGCTCCATTGGTCTTTTTGTGTTTTCTACCCACCTCTACCTCCATGACGGTGAGATAGTGTGATGTCTTTACTGGGCTGGTGTAGCTCATTCCTTATTTAATCATTTCAGATCAGGAAGACATTGTTCCCGAGCCCGTTCTGCAGGAAGACGGCGAAGGGGACGCCTGAAGACTCCGTAGTTATATTTATAGCTTTTATTTTCGAGTTTCTCTTTTAGTTAGTTTGTTCTTTTATACTTTGAGCACGTTTTTTGTTTTAGTGTAAGGGATGTTAATCAAATTTTTATTCCACTTCCGTATTTGACCTTTTTAATACACATATTTCATTTCAAAATTCCGGGGCCGTTACATTTTATATGTGTTTTAGATAATGACTAAGAGGAACATAAATGCAGACACATGAAGTAAAATGATCCACTGGTCATATCATATGGATGACGTCTTAGTAAATTCGTTTTATAATCAACATTTGTACGATCATAGATCAGGTGGGACTATTACATCACACACTATTGACTATGTACGTGAAGAAGTAAGGAATACATTTCCAAATCTGGACATTGATAAAGTGCGTGTAGCACCCGGAAAGGAGGAGAAAAAAAAAAAAAAAAGAGGGCGGCCACGTCAGCAGCCACGTCAGCAGGCCCAGTCAGCAGTCCCGGCCAACCAGGGCCTGCCACGTGGCAAGACCGCGTCACTCCAAAAGGAGCCACGTTGGCGATCCGCGTGGGTGCGATCCGACGGCCCAGATCAATCACGCGATCGGACGGCCCAGATTCAATCGCACGGACGGCCCAGATTCAATCAAAAACGAACGGCCCAGATTAAAACAAAATGAACGGCTGTGATCAAAAGGCAAGGGGTTATAAATAGAACCCCCACACCAGACCACAAACCCTAGCCGCCAGCCGCTCGCCGGAGAAGACGAACCAGAGGCCGACCGCCGCCACCCGCCGCCACTCGCCGCCGCACCGGGGAAATTTCCGACCGTCGATCGAGGTAAATTTCATACCCCCGACTCGTTTTTCCCCACTGATTCCTCCTATGGCCAAATCGAAACCGAAATCCCGGCCAAACGGCCGGAATACGCGGCCGAAGCCCAGCGGCGCCGCCGCGCCCCCTCTCGGTTTTTGCCTCCGACGAGGCCCTTCCCGGCCTCCGTTCGATGCAATTTTTATATCACCGTGATCACCATTCTTTTCTCTACAGGTTGACCGGAGCCGAATCACCAAAACACGAACCTCGCCGGAGAGCCGCTGCACCCGAGAGCGCCGCCGCCGGTAAGCTCCGTTTTTCCGTGATTTTTTGGCCCCCCGAGGGCCCTAGGGCTGTTTTCTGACAAGGACCAATGCGAGTGTGGCCGAATTCGGCCGAAAACGGCCGAAAACAGTCAACCCGAGGCGACTCGCCGCCGCCAGCGGCGGCGCCGTCGCCGGAGCACGGCGGAGCCGCCGTGCCGGAGTTGCGATTTGGGCCGAAGGAGGCCCTGGGCCTAATTTGGATTTTTTTTTGGAATACGTGCAGGTACTGTTAGTGTGTTTCAGTTTCCCGGGAAAAATTCAGGGAAAATTAGGGACAGCCTGCAGGCGCACTGTGAATCGTATTCGGATCCCGAAAACAGGTAAGGACCCCTCACCCTATTTCCTATCACGGTATTAAAGTTCAAAATGATAAAACGGTATTTCTTGAATTAACGCATGTGTGAAATTGCTTAAGGTTGCTAATGGAGCCTGAGTCTAGTGTGATTGATGATGTACTGTTATTTGGCCTGTTTACAGCTTTAAATGCAAAGTGAGGTTTGATGTGTTCATTTTACAGATTTGTGTGCATGTACTACGTTTTTATTAATTATGGGTTGAATGACTGAAAAACTGATATTGTATGTTGTCTGTTGGTATGAATTACGATTTGCTTGTTTAAATGTGAATTGATGATGTTGATTGAGGAAAAGGAAAATGAAAGATTGTATAGACTGATAATTGTATTATGGGGGTCAGCCTGACTAGATATCCTGGGAGATGGTGGACGGACCGGGTCCGTAGGGAACCCTACCGGGATTGTGGCCTCACATGCCGGACGGGGTATGGAGATCTTATGGTTTTGGCGCCCATACCGGACGGGGTATGGGGACGGCCCGTTTCACCCTCATACCGGACGGGGTATTGAGGTTTATGGTTTTGGCGCCCATACCGGACGGGGTATGGGGACGGCCCGTTTCACCCTCATACCGGACGGGGTATTGAGGTTCATGGTTTTGGCGCCCATACCGGACGGGGTATGGGGACGGCCCTGGAAACTGATTATGAATGTTAAAGGTTAACGGGTAGCGGGACCCCTATGGACCCCCACGGATACTAGTAGGCTGGTAAATGAGAAAAGGATATGTTGTACAATGATTGAATTACAAGAGGCGTGATAAGTGTTATGTTTTACAGCTTAGATTATTCAATGATTATGATGATGTTATTGTTTTTCTCATATTGTTTTCATAAATTCCACCAAGGTAAGTGGATGGTAAAAGTTTTATTATTGATAAAAGGTTTTATTGTAAATTATGCTCCATTGGTCTTTTGTGTTTTTCTACCCACCTTTACCTCCGTGACGGTGAGATATCGTGATGTTCTTACTGGGCTAGTGTAGCTCACTCCTTATTTAACCATTTCAGATCAGGAAGACATGGTTCCCGAGCCCGTTCCGCAGGAGGACGACGAAGGGGATACCTAGAGACTCTGTAGTCATACTCATAGTTTTATTTTCGAGTTTCTCTCTTAGTTAGTTTAATCTTTTATATTTTAAGTACGTTTCTGGTTTTTCGTGTAAGGGATGTTAACTGAAATTTTGATCTCGCTTCCGCATTTGATATATTTAAATACTCATTTCATTTTAATATTTACGGGGCCGTTACAGTGCGTATACACAACCACATAAAAAATTTAAAAAGATAACTCTCAAAATATTATGATATTTTCAAACATGGAATGAGTGGTTTTTCTTGGAATCCAATAACTAAATGATTTGAAGCAGAAGAGGAAGTTTGGGAGCAACTAATAAAAGTAAATCTCTTACTTTATCATATGTTGTTTGCCATTTTTTTTATTGTTCAAATAGTAATATACTTATTTATGCTAGGCTCAACTTGAAGCAACAGAATTGAAAAACAAACACGTGCGAAATTACGAGAAAATGTTAGAAATGTATGGAAGAGATAGAGCTAGTGGATCTACAAGTAAGACATCCCTAAACCCTTGAAGACAAAGGAAGAGGAATGGTGATGAACATGGTCTGAATGCTACAAGTGAGACACCAATTACCCAAAATTTAAGCGGTAATTTTAATTTTTATGGTCTGAATAGTTCATATGAGGCTCTAACACCCAAAACTCCTACTTCAAAATCCGAATATGAAGTGCAAGAGTCTTTAATGCGAAAGAAAGCGAGACGTTTGACAACGGTCTATGAAAAAGAATATCTGGCTGAAGTTTGAACTATTTCAAATTCAGTTAATGAAATATTAACAATTTCAAAAGCACATATTTCAACAGAAGAGCTATATAAAGAGGTTTCTCGTATGGAATTAGATCCCTTTCTAGAAACAAAAGCTTTTATGCTGCTTATGGATAAACCAAACATGGCTAAAGCTTTAGTGACTTGTCCCCTTGATTGGTGTAGTTTTTTATGACCAATTTGCTTAATTTACCAGGTAATGATTAATGTCACATGTTAAGTTCGAATATTTTTTATTTGTTATTTTGTTGGTTTTGATTTTTTATTTTCTTCGAATTTTCAGATAATTGAAAATAGAGGTTGTTGTTGTCGAAATGCAAAACTATATTATGGTTTTATGAACCTTTGTCAAACTGATGTTTAATGTTTAATAGATGAATATTATTATTTTGATCGACTAATTTATGTTTTGGATTGATTAATTTATGTTAAATAGATTAATTTCTTTTATCTTTCTTTACTTGTTTGTAGACAGTATTTTATATTTTTGAAGTAGTTTTGGTTTATTGTGTTATTTGTTTAATTCTCAAGTAATTTAGTAAAAGACTATAAATATTTTTATATTATTTAATATGAATACCAAATATCTATATATATATATATGTACTGTACATTTTTGTTAAAAAAATAAATTTAAAATTTTGAAACTAATAAAAAAAATATAATTACACATATGAAATTTTATTAATAATTAATTTTTTTACATAATATTAATTATTAAATTAACTCATGATATATGATTATTTCAAGTACATTTTAATTTTTTATTTGATAATTTTAAATTTAATGTAATAATATATAATTACAACAATTTATCTTTAATATATAAATAAATTTATTTTTATTAAAATTAAATTAATGCGATAATATAAATAATAATAATTTATTTTATTAAATATAAAAATTTAATTTAATTATGTATAATAATTATTTATTTAAATATAAATATAATTATATATTTTTTTATTATTAAATATGAATACAAAATATTTATATATATATATATGTATATATATACTGTATATTTAAAAAAAATAAATTTAAAAATTTGAAACTAATAAAAAAATATTATTGTACACATAAAATTTTATTGATGATTAATTTTTTAAATAATATTAATTAATAAATTAAATTATGATATGTAATTATTTTAAATATATTTTAATTTTTTATTTATAAAAATAATTTTAAATTTAATATAATAATATTTAATTATAATGATTTGTTTTTAATATATAAATAATATTATTTTTATTGAAATTAAATTAATATTATAATATAAATAATAATTATTTATTTTATTAAATATAAAATTTTAATTTAATTATATTTAATAATTATTTATTTAAATATAAATATAATTATATTAATAAATAATTTATTTTTTTATTAATATATATATTTAATATTATTTAATATTATTGAGTAAATTAATAATTTAATTAAAAATATAATTATATTATCTTATTATTTAAATAAAAATATTATATTAATATATTATTTTAAATATAAATTTTTTTTATCATTTTAATTTTACGTTATTATTATTTAGTTATTATTATTATTATATATTAATTAATCATTATTAAAATTTATTTTCTGTCGTGTCCTCCAAGTCCCGTTCAGTTCGATTGGACTCCGTTTAAAGCAAGAACAGCTTGGTTTCAGTTTTGGAAAATATAATTGTATTTTAGTATTTTTTATTTAAAAAATTTGAGCAAACAAGTTATCTAGGGTTTTCTAAGGATTTATCTGCCACTATACTGCCACCGAGAATGGCTACGAGCGGAATTCGGCCGGAGTCTCTATCGGCCGCAGGCCGTTTATCCGAGAAGCTGAGTTTACCGTCTCTACAGTCAAAGATGAAGTGCGACCCCGAAGGCTATTTGTCGGAGCTCAACCTCCTCTACGGCCAATTCAAGACAGGACTCGATCTTTTCCAGCAGCAAGCCGCTCTCAGCTTTTCTTCTGTCAGTGGCATAGGCGCTGACCCAACTGTCTCCAAGGACCTCGGCGACCGTTCCATGTTTCTTGCCCATGTCGCCCCTTTTTACCCCAATCAACTCGCGCATTTCCCGCTTCAACTTGCCGACTTTCTCCGCAGTTCCGCCCGTACAATGCCATCTGGGCTCCGCTATCACGTCTTGCAAGCTCTCATTCTTCTCATCAATCGAAAGGTATTGTATTTGTATAATATAAATTGAAAGTTTACAGCTTTGCGTTGTTTAGTTGCTTGCAGATTTCTTGCTTGAATACTGACTGCAAAAAAATGAATTGGTAATCATAATAAACAGGAGCTCCTGAGAATTTTGAGTTTTGCTGAATTAGGTTTGATTCTGTAATTAAGTAGTGATATCAAAGATGAAGATTTCTCCCTATTTTTGACCAGTTACTAAGTGGAAAGTTTTTTGTCACTATATTAATGTTTTACCCGAATGTTTGTGTGCTAGATTATCGGTATACAGGAAACTCTATCCTTGTTCTTGGAGATTCAGACTCTAGGAGATAGGAATACGAGGAAATTGGCATTTTCGCATGTTATTCATAACATTCGGCGGATGAATCAAAAGCACAGGAACGAGGCTAAGAACCGGGCACTTCAGAATGTCTTATTTACGATGCTACAGGTTCTAAAGGCTCACATATTTATGACTATTTTGTTTATGATTTTGTTTTCCGTACTTTTAATCGATATTGCTTTCTTATGCATTTGTAGGAAGAGGATGAAGGAAGAGCTAAGAGATCACTTGTTACATTGTGTGAGTTACATAGGAGAAAGGTGTGGGTTGATGATAGAACAGCAAATGCTATTTGTACAGCTTGTTTTCATTCGTCATCAAGGTATGTAATCTTTTGGGTGTTCGATGTGTCAGTTCTGCTCATCAGCTTATTGAAGTCCTTTTAAGCACGTTTAGCTCCTCAGGATCATGATTTCTGCTCTAGCGTTTCTTCTTGATTATGAAAAGATTGAGGATATTGATGAGAGTGATGCTTCAAGTAGCGACGATGAAATGACACCTCAAGCACCACAAGTTGCCATAAGCAAGGAGGCAGTTTATAAGGTCCATTGTATTCTATAACTTGATATCTTTCAAATCTTTTCGACTCTCATTTTGCTGAATGAAACAAAAGGAAGGCTTCCGTATTGTTGTGGATATGATCCTTCTTAGGCTCAGATGCTCTTAAGAACAGCTGCATTTAAACTTATGAATTCATAGAACTATCTGATATATTCAGTTCTGAACGTCTTTTGTGCAAGTTTTTGGAAGTAGTTCTGCTCCTAGTTTCAAATAATTTGTGGATGCATATGTTTGATTTACGTATTTGTATTTTCTCATGAATTTTAGGCAAATCATAAGGGTACAGCTGCTAGCAAGAAAAAAAAGAAAGCAAAACTGCAGCGTGCCATTCGTAGCATGAAAAGACAACAACGTCTGTCAACAGAAAAGCAAAATGCAAGCCATTACTCTCCTCTAAACCATCTAAAAGATCCACAGGTATGTTAATTTTTTGTTTTACTTAAGAAGTACTTGCTGTATCTTCTCTGTTGAAATATCAGTTCTTTACAGGGATTTGCTGAGAAGCTATTTTCTCGTCTCCAAACATGCAATGAACGTTTTGAGGTGAATATTCCATGTTATTTTTTTTATTAAGACAAATCTATGGGTATTGTCTCAAATATAGTGTCTTATAGTTTTTTTTTTTAAATAAAAAATATAGTGTCTTATGGTAAATTGATTGTTGTGCTTGTTCTTTTCTTTCCTGCCAATCTAAGTTCTCTTGGCAAGAAAATTGTTAGATATCTTGGGGTATTAAAGCTAGGGGATTATATCTACAGTTATTTGATATCTTAGGGTATTGAGGCTAGGGAATTACACTTACAGTAGTACCCAGATTTCTTTTTTTTTTTTTTAAAATAAGTAGTACCCAGATTTCTGGGTTAAACATAAGGAAAAGGAGTTAAGAGTATCTTCTATAAGGAGAGAGTTACAAGGAAAAAGTTGATTCAACCTGCTTTTCTGAAAATATTTATGGCCACACTATATGTTTTGGAATATAAGCTAAACTTTTTTCAATATCTTCTCTATCCTATTAATCTTTCTGCATAAGGGTCTTCCTACATGTTATGTTGTGGGTCAATACCAACAACTTCGACACAAAAAAAAGAACTGACTTTAATTATATATATTCTAACATATTCATATCATTTTCCCTTTTTGAAAAGGTTCAGATACAGAAGATTATCCTGTAATAAAGCAAGTTTTAAGTCATTTCCTATTAATCAGTTCTGATGACTGTATAACTTACTTTGACTTTGTTAACTTTCAGGTTAAAATGATGATGTTGAAAGTGATTGCTCGAACAGTTGGTCTGCACCGTTTGATATTACTAAAGTTTTTTCCTTTTCTTCAGAAATATGTTCAGGTATAGTATTTGACAATTACCTTGAAGTTGTCTTTTATTCCTTCTTGAAAGTTGACTAAATTTGTCCCAATATGCAGCCCCATCAACGAGATATAACAAATTTATTAGCAGCAGCAGTTCAGACCTGTCATGATATGGTATATAGACTTCACTTCCAGCATCTGGATTTCAAGCTATAGTTTTTTCTTTTCGGCATTGTTCAAGTATCCAAATTTTAATATTGTTCTCTAATTTTAATTCTATAATTCTTCTCTTTCTAATTCAAGCATTCTTTTTGAACAGGTGCCTCCTGATGCAGTTGAGCCATTATTCAAACAAATAGTGAATCAATTTGTACATGATCGTTCACGTACAGAGGTTTTGCTACTGAGCTTTGTTAGACTAATAATGTGTATTTATCACCAGTGAATTTATTTTTAAATATTTTTATTTTTACTTGCCAGGCCATTGCAGTTGGGCTGAATGTGATAAGGGAAATATGCATGCGCATGCCTTTGGTAACTATCTAATTTTATGTGCTTTTTGTTCCGATCTGTTCACTAACTTGATGATTTGAAATATGCATCTTCTAACCTGACTTTTTTTCTTTTTTGAGAATCTTGTAATATCATTATGTAAAAAAAATGCTATTTCAAAGAAATATGGGGAAGCAAACTGGGTGGTATCTCATGAACCACATAATGACCATTCTTAACAGATAACTCTAGCCAAGGTGTGAGCAACGACATTACAATATCTAGGAATCCAAAAGGATGCAAAAACAATGAAAAACTGTCTTGAAAAATGAACATCCTCTAATAGCAAATTAAATTCAGAACTCGAAAGGGAAAGTAGAAAAAAGATGCTTATAAACATTCTGCATTTATGTTAAGATTAATAATTTGTTTATGGCTTCTAGTTGATGACAGAAGATCTATTGCAAGATCTTGTTTTATACAAGAAATCACACGAGAAGGCAGTGTCAGCCGCAGCTCGGTCACTTATTGTCTTGTTTAGAGAGGTAGAAAACAGACTTTTTATGATTGCCTTTACATCCTTATCTTGCTGCTCAATCTCAAAAGAGCAATTTTGTTCTTTGCTTTCAGGTCTGCCCTTCTCTTCTGGTTAAAAAAGATCGTGGACGGCCTTCTGACCCAAAAGCAAGGCCAAGAGCATTTGGAGAAGCCAATGTCTGTAGTAGTGTTCCCGATGTTGATTTATTACAGCACAGTGGTGAAGATGAAGATGAATATGAAGATGAAAACGAGAATAATGAAGGTGGGGATGGCGATGCTGATGAATCCAGTGGCACTGACATTGATCAAGACGGTGATGAAAATTTTGCTACCAAAGATGAAGAAAACTGGGTATACAGTGATGGTACTGGAAGTGAGGATGATGATGAAGATAATGCCCTAGATGATGATTCCATAAGTGAAAATAGCATCAATGAAGATGACAGTGATGTTAGTGGTGATAATGTTAATGAGGAAATGGAGGATGGGAAATCTGAGATGGAGGAAGATGATGAGGAGGGGGATGAAGAGAATGAGGCAGTAGAGGCTGAGATGGAGGGCCAAGAAGAAGCGAACAGTTCTGATGAAATAAATGACAATGGAAGTAGGGATGATGGGCTTGCTGCAAAGCAATCTAAATCAAAAAAGAGGAAGGTCTCTGATTTTAGTGAGCAACTTCTGACTGCAGAGGCAAGTCTGCAGGCTCTCAAGAGATTGGCAAAAGCAAAGATGGGGCGTCCATCTTCAGACTTAACTGATGGAATTCTTTCTAACGAGGACTTCCAGAGGATTAAGGAATTAAAGGTGTGTTGAGAAGACTATCTGTTTCTAGGGGAAACTTGTTTCCCAATAACCAATACTTCATGGTCACATCTTGGCATATAAAAGATGTCTCACTTTCTCCTTCATGATGTATTGCCAGGCAAAGAAGGAAGCAAGGTTTGCTTTGGCTCAGCAAGGATTTAAAGTTCCAAGTTCAGATCAATTGAGTTCCAAACGTGTTGATCCTACGAAGCTTGAGGTAAGCCTTCTTTATCTTTGCTGATTATGATTCCCATTTTTAATTTTGCTTGTGTGTTGATGTTATTGAAAAAGGACAAAACTGAATACCTTATGTTGGAACGTGGCTGATGGAGAAAAACTTTTTTTTTTTATTATCTTACAAAAAGGATTCCTTTTGGATTGATTTATAGGAAAAACATTGATAGGACAAAACTCAGTTGGAATAGTTAAGCTATGTTAGGTTCATGAATAAATTGGGAGCGAATTGTCATACCTGCGGATATGAAGATATTTTATGTGCATGTACTATGATTTAATGGCCATTTTTCTCTCATATCTACAAGTTCCTTTTTTCTTTGATCCAAGGTTTCTCTTTAATTTCTTTGCTCCTTGGAAAGGATATTTGCTTCTTAAGTTTCATAAAATCCTTGTGTGTCTGTTCAGGCTCATATTAGGCATAAGCTAAGCAAGGAGGAAAGACTGGCATTAGTGAGAGCAGGTAGGGAGGATAGAGGGAAGTACCAGGCTCGGACTGCAATAAAACAGAAGAAGGTATGGTGCCAAAAGCAAACAATTTTGTCTATGGGTTTAAGTTTATATTTCCTAATGCATATATGGATTGCATTTCTCCGATTTAAGATTTACAGAAAGTATGGTTGCAATGCTTCTAAGACCAAACCTTGATATGTTGGGTAATAAATCATAACATGTTGAGGTGCTAACTTATTTTCAATATATGTACATATTTACCACAAATACAGACTGGTGGTTTAAGCAATCGTCAAAAGGAACATAAGAAGCTCATGCCACTTGCTGCAAAGAAAGCCAAGGTTGCAAGATCGCGGCAAGAGAAAGGTAAAAAACAGCGGCGCGGTGGAAAACAGTTTAGAGGGAAGAAAGCATGGAAATGATCGAGGCTTATGTGCTGAAATTAGTCTTTTTACTTTTGTTCTTTGTCGGCTGAAATTTTGTTCCCCTGCTTACAGAAACATGATTAAATAGTTTGGTTGTTTTATAACCGAAAAAAACATGATAGCGTTTATTCACTCTGGTTTCAATGGAAGGTTTGCTCTGCAGATTAAAGTTTTACCTGATCTGAACACAGCGAACTGCCAACTCTTATTCAAGTTTATTAAAGCAATTAATAGTTTTGTAATCAAAGCAATGAATTAAGTACATAAATTGACTGATCATTAAATGATTAAACCAGTCTTAAGGTTTTTGGAGTTGGGTGACATGGATGTCATTCTTTAGTAAAATATATTACTTACAGAAACACTAAACTCAATAATGAAATATTTATTTACGTGTTAAAGCACTCAACTCGTACCTCTGATAAAGTCTTTATGCCCTTTTCTTGCTCTTAAAAAGAGATACCAAATTAAACTTTGAAAAGCAAAAAAAATTAATTAATTAATTAATTAAATAATAAGAGTTTTTTTTTTTTTTAAATAATTTAACGAGGTAAAACCCATTAATTTTTATTTTGGATCTATTATTTAAAATTCAAGAACACAAGTCAATTTAAGGCATGTGTTAAATGAAAAGTCATTAATTTTGAAATATACGATTTCAATGTCTTTTCACTACTATAAATCAATTTGGTGCAAAATGAAAAGTAAAAGTTACTTTATCCAAATATAAAAATCAAAAAATTAAATCGACTTTAAATTATTTAGTATCTCAACAAAAAAAAAAAAAAAAGAAAGAAAAAAAAAAGAAGAAACATAAATTGAAAAATGATTTTATTAGCAAAACAAAGAACAAGATAGAGTTTACTCCAAACTTGAAATGAAAAATATTTTACCAAATAAAAGTGTAAATCAGAAATACACAATTGTGGTTATAAATGGATAACGTTTATTTACAATCTTGGATAAATAAATGCAATTTGTCTGCAATTTATGGAGTTTTAATTACTCTAGTCACCACCATAATTTTGTCTTGAATTAAATGCTACCACTACCAAACATTCCAGTCAATATTCAGTATTTCGGTTATTTGACGATTCTGATGCAATTACAAACATTCTAAAAGCTTAAATTTTTTTACATAAAAAGTGTACCACTAAGGTTTTACAGGTGAAGCTATTTTGACTGTGAAAATAAATTTTTTTAAACAAGTCTTTGGAAAATGTGTCTTACATGTTATATATATATAGACTAATGCAATAAATAACATTGAGAAAATTTAACCAAGTATCCTTATAGATATATTTTGGAGAGAATTGAAACTCTAGTTTCTTATAAAAATATACTTTTCTACGTGATCTTTAAATTTTTACTTTTCTAATGTTCAAAAATAAATAGATAAAGTTGTCTTTATCAAATTTTCACCACAACCCCTTTGGACTCGAAACCAGGCCATGTTGATGAGTATTACACACACACACGCACACACACATACATGCGTGCGTGTGTACCTATAGGATAAGAAAAGACACGAAAAAATATGGAGCCAGGGAGGGAAGCAACGAAGAGGGACAAGTGTTAAAATCCAGGAGATGGAGTGATTAAGAGAACAAAGTCAGAGATATTAAAAGCCAAAATAAAAGACGTCACAGTTTTTTTTAAAAAAATGGAACTGTTTGCGGCTGGTGCAATTATAAATTTTTTAAAAAATAATTATCTTAACGGAATGATTACTTAAGTAGTGGCATGCAAAACTTCTGGCAATCAATGCAGCCGATTGAGACTAATGCGGCTAGGACCAAACTTGAACTGTTCCGGTCAAAAGTCACTTACCGGCTATATGTCCTTGATGTTAGTCATGAGTCACTTAATGCAGCCGATTGAGACCAATGCGGCTAGGACCAAACTTGAACTGTTCGGGTCAAAAGTCACTTAGGCTATGTCCTTGATGTTAGTCACGAGTCGCAAGTCGTCACATGTGCAGTGCTTGGTCACGACTAGAGGTAATTTTCTCATGATGAGTCCAGTCAATGAAGTTTACAAATGTAAGAAATTATCTTCCTAGCTTGATAAAAGTGTAGGAAAGTGATGTTTTCGAGCTCATGATCAAAGTAAATGGAAATGGAGGCCAACAACATAGGACGGACCAGAAAGTCATGCTTAGCTAAGAAAAAAGAACTATTTCGATGCATTTTCACCCCAAAGAAGCTCCCATAATTTAATCCACATTTTAATTTGCAAGCTTCAATGCAGCTAAGTAGGAGACTTCAAACTGGAAGCAAATAAAATGGTGAACAAAACATATCAGGTAAGCTAAAGCAAAAAAGACAGCTCACTGTTCCACAAAATGCAAAGGCAAACTGCCATTCTGACCAAATATATTAGGAATGCCATCCCATTTTCCTTTTTCTCTTGCTTCCCAATAACCACCAAGATATTGGTAGCAGCCATCCTCATCCTTCCGGAACCATCTTGGCTTCCATCCCCTCTCCTGCAAATTCCTTGCCTGATACACATGTAAAGAGTTTCCCATACAAGGGTTAGTATTTACGGTAATTTATACAAAGTAAATACTCTGATTGTATAATGAAGTAACCCCCCAGAATTCAGCCAAATCAGGCAGGTTTTGTTGGACTCTATTCATCAATCACCTCATTGATAGATAAGAAAACAAACAAAGAGTCATGAATCTTTTACCTGTCTTTGTAGCTGCTCCAGTCTCAATTTCTCTGCATTTGCTAACTCATATTCACCATTCTCTAAGTGTCTCTGATCTGGCCTTAGCCTTGAGTCTGTTGGGGGCAATTTCTCCAGTAACCCAGCGGTTATTTCATTCAAGGATATTGCAAAAGGAGTGAGATTGTATCTTGTTTTTGTAACAGATTTGTCTCTTTCCCACAGCAAAACAGCTTCACTCATTGGATCATATCCCTTTGGTTTTGTGGTTGGATCTCCCAGTACATAGTACATAGCTTCATCCCACTTCCCCACCAACATAGCTACCTTCTCTCCAGTTCGATTGTCTAGTACAAATCCATGAACCTGAAAAAGATTTGCAGAAAATTGTAGACTCTCACAGCTTTATCTACATTAAAATGGCAGATGACCTTGGGAACAACGACCTCCACATGACATCAGCATTAGAAGACAACTTAAAAGAAAGTTCCAAATCCATTAGGAGTCACACTTAAACTTTTCTGCTTTGAAAAATTCTACTTGCCTACAGTAATCCCACAATCTATTGTAAGAATGGCATCAAGGAGCACATGAAACAACTGCCTTCACATGGTACATGTCCTCAAATTTTAACAAAAAGAACAAGGTAATCAACAGAACAGCAAAACATGGAGTATACCTTGAGAAATAAGTTATTCTTGTTTCTGGGAAGTCATCCATCGATAAACTTTCAAGTAAAAAAAAAGAGAGAACTTCTAGAGCAATCAACAAAAATGGAAAATCACAACAATTAACGTTGATAATGAATATATCTTTTGGTTAGTCGTCCAAGGGTAGAAAAATACCTGATGGGGATTTCGGTCTATGATGGATTGCTCCTTGAATTTGAGTTTGCAGGAATAGCTTCCACTTCCCTTGATGCGCATGGTGCCATAATGATCACAATATATTTTACCAAGTATGATATTGTATATAGAAGTGGTAACTTTGCTCCACTGGAAAGTTTCGCCACCATCAAACTGCAAAGTTAGGACACCAACAGGATCAAGCTGAATAGAGCGCCCCCAAAACTTGCCTTTGAGATCCGAATCTGCCCAAAATTTCCACCCTCTTCCCTCACAATGACAAGCAACAATAGTCGGATGATGACTCACCTGGATGAAAACATTAGATCAGACAACTGCAAACTAAATGGAAGAGGTCTTGCAATTTATCACTAGGGCATCTCATGAACAACGACATAACAAGGAGGTGACTTTTAATCAACATAGTCATTTGAAACCATTTTAGTACACAGATATCAAGAGAAGGCAAACTTCAGACCATATTGGAAAAGAGAAGCTTGCCTTTTCAGAGAAAAAACGGAGTCCTTTATCTGGATAGTCAGCTTCATATGTCTCTCCAAGGAGAGGATTGAAGGGTTTACATTGCCTACCTTCTGTTGATGCATAACCAGATACAGCAAAAGCTGCAACATTTAGAATTCTCATCAAGTCATTGCCCTGCAACATGGAAAATCTGTATTTAACACAAACACAGGCAGTTGTTTTTTGTTGAGTAGATCTCGTTTATGGATGATGCAGAATGGGCTAGTTCTAGATTTTCTAAATAAAATTGGAAATAAATCAAGAGCTAGCCCATCCTGCATCAATGGAACTTTGAAAATAAAATAGTAAAGACTTTCTTGTGGCAACAAAAGAAGAATAGGCACACATGTCAGCCAAAGTTAGACCAAATACAATTATTTGGTCCCAAGAGTACATTCATCAAGTAACTGCATTCTTGCATTTCCTCTTAAATAAAATGAGTATAACATACAGGGGGATGACTTTCAAAAGAAAACTATACAGGGGAATGAAGCACCTACAGTGTCAGTCCTCAAAAGCACATGGTAGTAATCATGGGGAGGGAAAGGATAATCCTATGAGCTTAGGCACAAGTTTCTAAAATATATAATACTGTGAAATTGAAGCATATAAAGAGGAAAAGCACTTGTAAATTAAAACCTGTAAGACTGTTTGAAACATGCGTGATACGATGTTACAAAAGAGAAGCATAATTACAAGCCTAGGTAATATAACTTCTTAGCAAAAAAGGAGACAACTTTAATACAGAAGTACATTAACTCAAGTAGAGAGCACGATAAACATAGAGAAAACCACCAATGTTATGAGATGTGGTGCAGTAACATACGTAAAGACAGTCAATTATTAGTTCTTTGAAACTAAAGCTAACTCATCAACTACCTGGACTAAATGTAACTAGCAGATCATGCTTTAAAACTGCTTTGCCACAAAAGAAAGCAGAGCTGAGGAGCTGACCTGCTTTCCCCATTCCAATGCGTGGTCAACCAAGTAGGAATACTCCAAATCCTCAAAGCATTTCTGCAGTGACGAGAGTGGCTCATTAAAATAAACAGGGAGACAAACACCAGATAAATCCTTTCCAATATTATCCTTGATAATTGACCATAAGCCTACTGGCTTCTCTTTCTCCTTTGGTTCTGGCAAATTGTCCCTCCTTTTGACATATGGATATTGAATTGTTCTGATCTCTTTCTCAACCCCAGGAAAATTATCGGAAGAAAAAGAATCCTTATCAAAGGCACAAGCATTTCCCATAGTTTCCCTGCTCCTATAGGAGGCACTTCGTAGTGCATCTGCTGACATGAAATCATTAGTATCAAAAAATGTTCCAGCATCTTCATCTGTTTCAACATCTACCCCCTCTTGACTTTCATTATCTGCTTCGGAATCACTTGCACTACCCTCCGACATGACAGAATAAAAATCTGTGGAGAAGATGAGGATAGAAAAGTAGTAAGTTTCTAGATTCAGCAAATTGTAAGCTAATTTTAACAAATTTTTCTAAGAATATTTTCACAACTTCCCAAAAGAATAGGCTTGTCCTGCGATCTCATTTCATTCTTCCAGAGTAAGGAACTAAATTGATATGGTAATTAGTGTCTAATATGTAACTTCTTCTGCAGATAGTATCCATTCTCAGTAGATATTCTTTTTCTGAAATAAATTCTCAATAGATATTCTTTTTCTGAAATAAATTCTCAATAGTATTCCATTCATGAACGTACTACTTGAATATTTTATCTAAGATTCACCGACTCTTATCGTGTTGATTTCATAGAAAGAGAAATATTATTAGATAAAGAAAGAAATAAAGACTGATTTTCATTGTGTGTGCCCATTTTAGAACAGCAAAAGTTCAATTAAATGACTAACCGCTAAATCTTCTATTCCCCTGGCCACAATACGAATCTCGTTCCTTCGTTTCATCAACTACAGTAGTTTCCAGCTCTATTTTCTCTGTCTGCAAAGCAATGTTATAAACTCACTAATGAGCCAATTTAAAAGGAAAGGGAAAAGTAAAAGATTATTCAACAGAAAAAAGAAATATATAATTTAGTAAAATGGATTAAAAATTCCAAGTGAACATTCATCTAGAAATATATTAACTCTAACAGAATGAGCCATTTTAAAAGAAACGAGAACATTGTAACGCCATTTTAAAAGAAAAGGGAACATTGTAACGCCATTTTAAAGAAAAAAATGTGAATTAGTAAATTGGTCTAAAAATTCCAAGGGGACACTAATGTAACAATATATAAACTGACAGACCAAACGAATTGTATTGACTAAAAAAGCTTATTTTGTCTGGAAAAGAATATTATAAATTATTGGGACAAAGCCCTGAAACAAAGTTATGCAACTTTGAACAAATAAAAAGATGGTAGATTATCTCTTTTGGGGGATTAAGCTGGTGTGGTTCAAAACTGTCTTCACCATTCGTCGTCACAAAAATATTCTTAAAATACAATATTCTCAAGTAATGTTCTTTTTTCACTATAATTTACCTTTAGTGTCATCTTACAAAATTTTTGACTTAAAGCAACGTTTTTACTGAAAACAACTCATTTGAAAATTAAACTTAGATCGAAGTTGACATATGTAAACACCAAAAGAGTTTAAAGCTACATGAAAATAACGATTGCTGAAGGCTTAATGCTCTTAGAAGAAATAAGGTGATCCAAATGGGCCAGTGATAAAAACATGAATATTAAGAGTTGTAGAAGTTCTAAACAGAGCTGATTCTAAGAAGATATGTTTCCTAGATTGTAAGAGCCGAATAATAAGGATCTAGATTTGATTCTAGGATCCCATAAAATAAGTGTAGATCTCTTTCAACCCTCTGGTAGATATATATATGTGTAATTCTGGTAATCTAATAAAATCAAGATACAAAATTATCAAACAACATGGTATCAAAGCCGCCTCTGAACCACCTCCATCATCATCACTAAACCATCACAAAAATGACAACATATGGGATGACCAACCAGCACACCGCAACATCTGAAGTCGCGTCCCTCCCTGAAAATTTTCCAATAGGAACTGAGGAATAGACAGCCTTGAGGTGTCCATCACAAGACATAAACTAAACGGCCAGAATTACCTTCTGTGATCACAGTCGGTGATGATGTTCATATATGGAAAGCTGAAGGACAATTACCTCACTAGAGCTGCAGTTCCTCCACCAAAAGAAGACCCAAAATATCGAGCTTGAAAAATCAAAAACAATATGGTGATGTCCTGGCTCATCAACTCAATGACAAACGAGATTAGGGAGAACTTTCTTCTATTTGGATTGGCAAAGGAGATTTGAGACACAGCAGAAGAAATTTACTCCAAAGTAAACAACTCATCCGAGTTGTTTGCAGTGGCGAGCACACTCATGACTTGCGACAAAGGACCTCAACATAACCCAATACTTCAACCTCTTGACCCACAATTGGCAGCAGCTCAACATATTCGAAGAACATCAGTCGAACTGTCCCAAAGATGGCCTATGGTATAGACAAGTTGTAGAAAGAAAAAGGCTATTTAAGTTATTGCTTGGACTCAACAAAGAACTTGATGATGTCCAAGGGAGGATTCTTGGTATCAAAACCCATACTCAGTGTCCACGACATGTTCTCTGAGGTGTGCATGGAGGAAAGCAGAAAGTAATGCTTGGAAACCTCGGTCCACCACAAACATCTAAAAGTCCTGCACTTGTCCAAAACAGTCGAATAAGCAAGGGAGAGATGATAGAAGAAAGGAAGACTTTGGTGTGATCAATGTCGAAAACCAGGGCAGACACACGGGAATTTGCTAGAAACTCCATTGGAAACCAGGAGATTGGAGATATCAAGGAACCAGAACACTAAAGAAGCAAAAAGAAAGATAGCTACAAGGAACAACTCTACTGTGACAGTTCTTGGAAAGGGTTCAGTACCTCCAACCAGGGATATAATATTGAATACAGTACTTCTTGGTCCTAATCTAAGTTACAACTTACTATCTGTTAGTAAATTCTGGTGCATCAAACCACATGACTGGTGACTCTAGAATCTCCACTACTTATAATCCCTGCCATGAACACATCAACAAAAATTGCGGATGGTTCTTTAGCTCGAGTTCTTGGAGGGTTCAGTACTTCTAACCAGGGATATAACATTGAATACAGTACTTCTTGGTCCTAATCTAAGTTACAACTTACTATCTGTTAGTAAATTCTGGTGCATCAAACCATGTGACTGGTGACTCTAGAATCTCCACTACTTATAATCCCTGCCATGAACACATCAACAAAAATTGCAGATGGTTCTTTAGCTCGAGTTCTTGGAAAGGGTTCAGTACCTCTAACAAGGGATATAATATTGAATACAGTACTTCTTGGTCCTAATCTAAGTTACAACTTAATATCTATTAGTAAATTCTTTCAAAAGCTGAATTGTGTTGTTAAATTTTATTTAAACCTGGTTGAATTTCAAGAACTAAGTTCGACAAGGACAATTAGCAATGCTAAGGTGTATCATGACCTCTATATCCTAACAAGAGCAACTATAGCCAAGAACAACCATATGGATTTACCTCTTACAAAAGGCAGGAAAATATTAGTTATCTACAAAAACTTGTTCCCTAGTTATTCATCAATAAAGATTTTACGAATTTCCAATATGAAATATACCAATTTGCAAAGCATACTCATAATCTTTATCAAGCTCAACCTTATAGAGTCAAGTCTCACTAATTCACAGTGATGCATGGGGATTCTCCAGAATGTCTAAGATGTTGGGTAAAGTTATGGATGAGTGTCAACATGCTCTTGTCAAGGGCAGGCAAATATGGGATGCAGTGCTTATGGCTAACAAAGTGGCAGATGATTTGTTACATCAAAGGAGGGAGGGGGTTCTTTGTAAGTTAAATATGGAGAAGACTTATGATAACATAAATTGGAACTTTGTTGATTATATGCTGAGGATGATGAGCTCTGGAGACATGTGACGGAAGTGGATTAACATCTATATTACCATGACATCTTTTGCAGTTATGGTGAATAGGGATTCGTCTTCTTTCTTTAAGACATCTGGGGGCTTATACAGGGTGATCCACCCTTTTCTCTACTAATCATTGATTGTTGTGATGGAAGCACTGAACAATTTGTTGTTAGGAGTGAGAGAGTTGGAATTCTTTAGGGGATTCACATATGGAGAAGGTCACATATTTATTCTTTACTGACGATCTGATACTGTTCTACAAACTGAATGAGAAAGTAATGTTCAATCTCAAATGTGTTCTGTTGAGTTTTCAACAGTTTCAAGTCTTAATATCAACTTAACCAAATCTGAGTTTGGGAGATTGAACGATAGGGAAGATGCAACCAGGCATGTGCGTTGGATGTAAAATGGTGGAATTATTGATCATGTATCTGGGGTTACCTTTTAGAGGTTAATTATGAAGATGTGAGGACATGAGATCCGGTGGTTGAAAGGTTTGAAAGAAGGTTAGTAGGTTGGAAGAGAAACCTTTTTATCTTAAGTGTGGGAGACTAATTACAAGTTTAATTGAGGTGGTTTCTCGCACGGCATGCCAAATGTCTTTGGTTGTCAGTAGGAACATGTAGGTCTTTCAAACTTCCATTTTTACATAGTGGCTGAATTTGAGGTGGCTGGTTTACTTACTTCTCCTTTGTGGTACCCCAATTTTCCTTTACCATCAATTACAAGTTTAATTGATTGTGCCTACTCTCAGAAGTTTTCCCATTCAACTTCTCCATTGTGAGTTGGAATGAGGAGTCTTTTTACCCATTTGAATTCATGGTGGAGTAGACCTCTTCTTCTTCAGAGGTAATAGATCCTCTGTTGTCGGTCTCTAACATTAAGTGTTGGGTTAGATGAATCCCAACTCTAACATCATGGAAATAGAATTGAAATCTATAATTTTTCTGTTATTGCAGAATTGTTCAACTCTTTGCCATTTTACAGTGCAAGAGTCTACCAAAAAAAGGAAAAAAAATCAAGTAATTGACTTCACCTAGTTAATTACAAAATATATACATAATTAATCAGTGAAATCAATCACTCATTTTTTAGCATTGAATGTCTATCACAACCCCATAATGTCCGACATTAAGGCTTTATTTGGATAAATTTCAGTGATGGTTAATTAATGTATAGTAATGGTAGTATTGAATGACAATAACATAAGATTGTAATGACAAAAATTTTTTACATTTGGATGATGATATATTAATGTATATTAATGACATATTTTTCTTTGGATGATAGAATGGTATGGTTGTATTTTTAGCTAAATTACTAATTTACTCCTACATATTATATATAATAGTAAATTATATAAAAGAAGTATGTAAAAAAAAATTATTTATCAATATAATTATATTTATATTTAAATAAATAATTATTATACATAATTAAATTAAAATTTTATATTTAATAAAATAAATAATTATTATTTATATTATCATATTAATTTAACAAATTTTTAATTGTCAGGT
This sequence comes from Carica papaya, assembly GCF_054855325.1. Lineage (NCBI taxonomy): Eukaryota > Viridiplantae > Streptophyta > Magnoliopsida > Brassicales > Caricaceae > Carica > Carica papaya. Next base: position 27,654,328 of record NC_142316.1, on the reverse strand, counting down.
CATATATGGAATTAATTAAATTAGATGGGGTTATAATGGGAAACAAATAGAATGCCCATCAAATACCACCAATTTGGTGATTTAAAAATTCATTGCAAAATTTTTCAGTCAAATACCATTTGTTACCATTGGAAGTTCAAACAAACACGGTTTTCTCACGCCCGTAAAATACCATACATTAAAATTCTACTACTTACCATGATCCAAACACAGGGTAAGGGTTGGGTTAGATGAATCCCAACTCTAACATCATGGAAATAGAATTGAAATCTATAATTTTTCTATTATTGCATAATTGTTCAACTCTTCGCCATTTTACAGTGCAAGAGTCTACCAAAAAAAGAAGAAAAAAAACAAGTAATTGACTTCACCTAGTTAGTTACAAAATATATACATAATTAATCAGTGAAATCAATCACTCATTTTTTACCATTGAATGTCTATCACAACCCCATAGTGTCTGAGATTTCCATAATGATTTTCTGTTATCAAATGTCAATCATAATCCCTTAACATATTGGCCTGGGAGATAAGCCGGGAATGCATTTTAACGATTGACAAGTTGATGACAAGAGGCAAAATTATGGTGAATGGGTGCTACTTGTGCAAGGAAACTGCAGAATCTTGTAATCATATTCTCCTATGATGCCCAATGACTTATGAATTACGGACTATGGTATATGGCCATATGAGGATTAATTGGGTTATTGCAGGAACAATGAGGGATGAGAGTTGGGTTTGGGAACGGTTATGTAACAAAAGAAATTTATTCCATTTAAGTTATTTTTGGTGTCTATGGAAAGAAAGAAATAGTAGGGCTTTGAGGGTAATGAGATTGAAATACCTAAGATTAGGGATGCATGGTTTCAATACTATGGATCCTTTATGTTGGGTCCTAACATCAATGGGGAGGAAGAATTTGGGAATGTCATTGATACACTAACACACTTGTAAATCTTTCTTACATTGATGGTACCCCCTTAGTACCTTGTAAATACATTCTCTTTACTTTGTATTTCAAAAAAATAATAATCCCTTAACATATGGGATTTCCACATACTAATAGTGTATGTGGATTATATAATCCTAACTGGGGACGATGAGGCTGAACTTAAGAAGCTCAAATGTATCTTGGCCAAGGAATTTAAGACTAAATATTTGGGACCATTGAAATACTTCCTTGGTATAGAAGTGGCCAAGTCTAAGAGGGGAATCACAATCGCACAGGGAAAATATCTCATTTACTTGCTCAAAGAGATAGGAATGCTCAGCTGTAAACCTGTAGCAACTCCTATAGAGCAAAATATAAAATTTGGGACACTAGGTGAAAGTCCTCCAATGCATAAGGGGATATATCCAAGATTAATGGAGAAATTAATCTATCTCTCACATATAAGACCTCATACGGTTTGCTCTGAGTGTAGTGAATCAGTTTATAAATCATCCCACCGATGAACCTTTAGGAGCTGCCAACCGAATCCTAAGATATCTAAAGATGACTCCAGCTAAGGGATTATACTTGCTCATGGAAGGACGTGAAAATATTAACCGATGCTGTTTGGGCGAGTCAGTAGCTGACAAGAGTCAACATCTGGGTACTACTCATATGTATGAGAAATTTAGTAACATAGCAAAGTAAAAAACAACCCAGGGTTTCTAGAAGCAGTACAGAAGCCAAGTTCAGAACTATGACTCTCGGAATTTATGAAGGTTTTTGGCTTCAACACATCTTTAAAGAATCTGGTTCATCATGAACGCACTAAACATGTTGAGATAGACCACCACTTCATAAAGGAAAAAATAGGACAAGAAATGACTCATGTGATACACATTCCTATAAGTCAACAAGCAAACTGACATTCTAACAAAATTGTTACTGAAAAAAAACTTCGAAAATCTGAGTTCCAAGCTTGGCATGATTAACATATATGCTTGAGAGGGAGTGTAGAAGTTCTATACAGAGCTGAATCTAGGAAGACTTGTTTCCTAAATTATATAAGCAGAATAATAAGGATCTAGATTTGGTTCTAGGATTCCATAAAACAAGTGTAAATCTCTTTCTTTCCTAGCAGACGGTGATACAACTCTTATAAGCCTCTACTCTATATATATATGTGTGTGTAATTACGGTAACATAATGAAATCAAGATACAGAATTATCAAACAACAAGAATCAACAATGATATTTCAAGCATAGCTTGCAGCAGAACGCAGAATATGTCAGATAATCAAGAGAATTTTGCAGGCATACTCCAGACTATAGCATCTAAAAATTAAACAGAAAAAAAAAATGCAACACCTGAAGAGAATCAAGCGTTTATAAAATTTGGGTACTTCAACAGATATGAATAATATTACTCTAGAGACCCAATAGACACTAGACTAATAATTATCTAGCTTTCTATTTGAGAACTCAAAGAACATCATACTTTTACTCCCCCGACCCAGCCAATATTAATTTTGATATAACAGAGCTTCAATTTGAAGTGAAAAGTATTTTTTTTATAGAAGGTGCAATAATGAAAAGATATCAAACTTACATTTTGAAAATTAAATATCATACTTATATTAAATGTTTGATTTCGTGTAATATATTGTAAAGATTAACTCACCATGCTTCTCTTTAAAATTTTTGAGAGAACATAGCTTTCCATTTTATGAAAGAAAAATGCGGCATAGGATGTGAAATTATATAACAGAAAGCATACAGTGTCCAGGCCATATGTTGATTCAGCCATGAAAAAAGTTAAGAGAAGTTAAAGATACAAACTCATCAACAAGTATACAGATGAGTATAAGACAAAATAATGAATTAAACCAATGTGAATGAACTTAATTTCACCATATATTTTACGCTTCAAAACACTAGCATATTCACATGAACCTATTACATTCAACAAGAATCAGCCAATAAACAGAAGAAAATTGTTACAATATTTTTGATGTTGTTGCAACAAATATCTGATATTCACAAAAAAGGCCCACACAGCACTGACTTCAATTTGGTTGTCACATGGATGGGCATGAACATAAATAAATACATAGCATCCCTCAAGCCAAAAATCAGGTACATTTGAAGCTATACTTTAAAAAATTGCAAAGAAAAAAGAAAGAAAAAAACAAAAGCAACCGAGCTTCATGCTCAAAAAATCACACAGATTATTTTAATTTTTGTAAATACTAAATTGGTTTATCAAGTAAATCATAAAGCAAAAGATAACTAAAGGAAGGAAGAATACCTCTAGTTGCCTCAATGTATCTAGTAGCATAATATGCTTACGTTGAAGAGCCTTCAACTGGTTCTGCAGCTCAGAGAGTTCTAAAAGCATAATGGACTCGCAGTCTTTGATTGCTGCCTCACCAATGCCTTCCTGAATTAATCGTGCCCGTAACTTTTCTGTTGAAACGATGACATCTTCGGAAGGTGAAAAATCATTGCTTGTCAATACTCTAGGAAAGAGGTCTTTAGCAGCCTGCAGTGCCTCAATCCATGCAGCTCTGTCCTCCCTTGAAACACATCGGAGATGAAGAGTCTTTGTTCCTGTGAATATAGTAAGCCTTTTATCATCGGACTTGCTTGTACGAATTGAAGAAACCTGAACAGGCATTTTGAATAAACTCAGGCATGACTCTAGGATTCTGTGAGGAAAACATGGAAGGCAGGTTGGGAGCATGCATTTATCAGGAAGAAGCATGCATTACCATAAGTAATAGAATAAATAATTAGTATCTCCATTACAAAATGCACTAAAAGATTACAGCATTCTGTGGACCAACCAAATCCACAAGGCTACTTAGGGGAACAGAGAACAAACACACTTTTCTCATGCTACCAGAAATTATTTCAAACTGCTTGAAAATAAAATAACATAAGCACAAATATCTAGGCTAAATTAATCTGATGATGTTTTGATGAAGCACAAGCCATTTATGCATATGAATGCGAGCATCTAACGTTTCATTTCTTATTAACTGCAAATTAGCAGGAGACTTGTTTACCTATACTTTTCAGGCATTCTAGATGCTTGTAAAAAGATATTATCACTCTCTACTAAAGTGAGTCCATTGACCATCTCTGTAGCCTAGATTTCTTTGAAGTTGTACAAGGGATGACGGGCATGCCTGAACCGTTTAATCTCAGTCAATAAAACAAATGGAAATTATGTTGCAGCAATATCAATTTAGATATTGTTGTTTACTCTTCCAAATTCCTTGGTTTCTGTTAGCGCAGAAAAATAACTGAAAAAAAAAATGGAATACCAGCACAAAAGTCCATCTAGCAAGGACTCAAAGTATCTAGTGGATGAAGTTCTCGCAAACAGGCTTATCATAGATTCTTTAAGTGAGGTCAAATATTCAAATGGGTTAATCTGATATTTTCTAGCTTTACTACTTACCTTGCTTGGTCTGTCGCTTGGCAAAAGAACGAAAATGAAAAATCACTTACAGAGGGGCCAAAAACATCATATATTAAACAATATTGTAGTGATATAAACCCCGTCCCATACAAAAAAGAAACAAGCAAAAAGAAATAAAACAAAGGTGTTTCATTCTCAAGCGCCGTGAATAAGAATATAAGCCCCCAAGATATTATTATAGACGCTCTGCGTCTTTACTAATAATAGCATAAATACCAACCTCAACACATTTTCTTAAGAAGTCAACAGGGGAGGGTTTCGGCCTCTAGATCTATACAGTAACAAACAAATAACGAAACGCAATCAAAGCCAGAGCATATACGCAAACACATCTAGCGGGTGCATGATTTAAAAATTTAAAAAAAAAAACGAAGCAAAGCAAACCTTCAAATGTATTTCACCAACGGGCTTGCACTGCCTGACAACCGCGACGCCTAGTCGATTGTTACAGCTCCAGCTAGCCTTCTTCATATAACGCAGCGAGTCCTCGCCAATCACCCTAACGCTCTTCTCCACGGTGGGGCTCATCAGGATCTTATCGGGTCCATGGACCTTGTAATACGAAAGAACTCCGTCTTCGAGCTCGAACCACCTCGACCTCCATCCTTTGCCGTAATTCACCCACTTGTAGAGAATCCCTGCCACTCCGGCTCCGTTTCCGCTGTACGCCTTGGTAGAATCTCTGCCCTCGAGATTCGCGTCGTCTGCATCGGACTTTATGGTAGATGAGGAGAGTCTCTCAAGTTGCTCGTGACTGACCGACGAGACCTGAGCTGACAATAAGCTGGGCTTTGAGACTGGCGGCTTGATTGTAGGAGTTTCAAGCCCTAACTGACACTGAGCAGACGATTTTGGGACCACTGGGTTCGCTCGGTCCCGATCGATAGAAACCGGAGCAATGCAGCACAGAGGATTCATCCTCTTCACTCACAGCAACATCGATCAAACTGAAAAAACAACAAAAACACAAAAATAAAGAAAGGAAATGCGTGACTGCAACCTGAGCTTGGCGCGCGAGGTAGGGAGTCGGATTGGATAGTGTTGGTGTCCGGATCGGAGAGAAATGCGGACCCGATCGGAGGTCGAAGGGGGTAGAAGGGAAAGCAAACGTTTGGGTAATGACATAAAGATTTGTGAAACGGAAGCAGAGAGGAGAGGGAAAGGAGACAAAGTGAGGGGAGAGTTATAATGAGGAAGCTATAAAGAAAGGTGGTGGAGTGCGCAGTGCGCACACAGATCCATTTAAGGCAGTGGTCAGTAAAAATTCAGCGTAGCTCAGTGTGGCCTGGATGCGTAGGCTAAGCACAGAGGCTTTAAGAGAACCATTAAAGAACTGTATAAATGCATATGTTTTTTTTTTTTTTTTTTTTTTTTTGAATCTCTCTTTTTAATTTACCTACTGGTTTAGTTAGTATGGAAGGGAAGGAAATAAAGGAGGGTGATTTTTATAGAGTGACAGACAGGTAACGTGGACGCGGGCACTAGAGCGATTGGGTGGGGAAGCGTTTGTCCGTTGGGTGAGGAGAAGACACCTTGATATTGGGTCATAACCCATTTTAGTGAAATCCTTTTCATGAAATGACGTTATTGTCCTCATCATTTTTAGTGATTTCCTTGACGTGGACGTTGGGGTATTTTCGTCATTGGAAAGGAACAGCTGAACGTTGGCTTTCGTCACAAATGCGGTGACGTTTGGATAATACTTGTTTCTGTGCGTTAAAGCTGCATTGCGGACAATGAAGGTTTTCGATGGAATTATCTACAGTGACCGTACGATACTTTTCTTTATTGGCAATCCAATAAAATAAATTTTCAATTTATGTCTTAAAGATATTTTGCTAAATTTTTTACTATAATAATAGTCATTAACAGTTCATATAAATTCTCTAATTTCAATAATTATTATATTTAAAAATATTAAATAATAGTCTCATATATAACTTGTAAGTAATTGATTGTCTAATAATAAATAGTAAATATCTATTTTCTACTAAATAAAATGTATTAGACTTATACTTCATTAAATCTATTTTATAAATTTCAACAAAATATTTACATTAATATAATTTATGTGGAATTTAAAGTATTAATATAATAACTAGTATAAAATATTAACAATGTTAAGTATTAAAAAAATAACAGATAGTCTAATTGAATATGATAAACAATAATCATAATAGAACATAAAACATTTCTAAACAAGAACACACATTCATACAATTTAATCTAAACTCATAATTTTTTATATAAAAAATATATTAATAATTAAGTTAAGTAGTGATTGATATTTTTATTTAATTAATTGTGTTATCGTAAAACAAACCTGTAAAATCTAATAATTCTAAAAAAAAAAAATCATTGTCAAAGTTTACAAGAATCTACATTGATTTTAGGAAAAAAAAAATTAATGGCATTTATTTTGGTAAATTTGATTTATAAGTGAAATAAAAAAACTAAAATTAAGAGGATTGTTAGTTAAAGCTAGTTTGATCATGAGTAACAATTATATTTGTAAATGCTCGAAATTTTAAAGTGAATGAATTTATAATTTAAATGTGAAAGCAAATAATAATGTTATGGTTTACATTCCTTACACAATAAATTAGAATACTCAAAAAGGACACAAGAATGTCATTACTACAATGGCTCGTAAAAAGAAATAAATAATTAACTTAAAATAAATAGATAAATATTATAGGGGTTAACTTCTACTAGCTGTTGAATGAGTTCGAAAGGTAAACTACTCACAACCTTCTTACTGATCGAGATATGGATCTTGATCATCTTGATTTGAAATAGTAAATAAAATAATGAGCTACACTATCTCAGTAAGAATATCACACTAATAACTAATACAGAAAATAAAAATTGGTAAAAATTACAAAACAACTAATGGAGTCCTTAATTTAAATAAATTCATTTATCATGAAGAAACTGTTTATTCCATACTTACTGTTACGAATTTTTTAAAAATCAATGTATAAACATCAATATCTATACAACTTTTTAATTTCACACATAAGTGAATAAAAAACGATAATTTTTCTTTCTTACCTACTTAGGGGTACCTCTGGGAGTCCATAGGGATGTCTCCCTACGCGTGAACTAAATATCTAAATTTATCAATTAACTGGCCATTCCCATACCCCATCCAGTAATAGGCGCAAAACATTTCCTTGCTTTGATACTCTATCCGATATGAAGGTGAACCATATCTCTCAAACCCTTCCGGTATGGGACTTTCTAGTCATGTCCGACTGAGTTAACATTCACGGTAGAGATCTCTATATACCGGACTCGTCCACCCTTTCGTAAGATACCCAGTAAGCGTTTTTTATAAAGATCTCCATCAACAAAATAAACATCAAGCGCATACCAACCTCTCATATTATATTATATATTAATTAAACAATATTTATGCAAACAATATAATTTTATACCTTAATAACCAAGAAACGTACTCATTGCCTTTATTTTCAACTTAGTCAATCAAATAAGAATTATAATAAGACAATCAATAACGAGAACGCGATTCAATATGATAATTTAAATCATACGGGAGAACAATAAACAATTTATACAGTATAGAAAAATAAATAGGTAACACAGACAAGCTTAGGGCAAACGTACACTAACCAGTTTTTCGGCTCCACTAGTAACCTGTAATTATTGTTATGGATTTTTTTAATTTTTACAAAATATACAATTATCAATTATTAAGTCTTCATTTAATACCTTTGTTTGATTATCATCATAAAGAGTCCTTTAGTAGTATAACAACATTCTCTATTAGCCATAAGATTAAATCCTTAATTACCTAAGTAACCTTAACGCCATAATATGTTTACGTCTTTCATGGCATTCATATGTCTAAATAGAACTATTTAGATTCTAATTTCTTATTTTGTGGAAATTAGTACATGAATAATTTGGAAAATATTATTGGTTTTCAAACTTGTTGTTCCTCGTCTATTTTCAAACTTCTCAGGATCAATTGCCTCGAGAATGACTTAATATAGATCCTTTAAAATTTTCAACTCGTGAACTAGGGAGCTTATGTCTATGGGTCTCTAACATTATATAGGGGTCTTACTAGAATGTGTTCTATTTTCTCTTTCCCATCATAATCAGATTTATTTTTACCCCTTTCTAAAAGTGCACTTTGGTCAATCTCCAGCTTTCTAAGGTTGATAACATCACTAGAAAAAGTTATTTTTTCTGCTATTGTGTTGAAAGTCCTAGGGCCCTGACATGTATGCTAAAGTCAAAGAAATAGTCATTTTGTTTTTGTAAGGTAGTCCCCTTAAGAAATCATTTAGATTGTGATAAATTTAGAAGAGCAATTTGACTTTTCTAAGAATAAATTGATTAGATAGTAAATCAATTAAGTAAAGAGGAAAAGATTTTGACACAAAAATAATTTTTAAGATTCCCAAGAAAAAAATAACATATTTGAGGTATACTCTAATAAGCTATCGGGGAGAGAGCTTTGGTCTTGACCTTCATATCAACTAGAGTACTAAAATTCGTTAGAAAACTCAGGAGTAGCTCCCTTAATGCGGAAACATACAACCAAGGCATATCTGACATTCTAGCGAAACCCCTAAAGAAAATATAAATTTAATGAAATTTAATGACGCAGGGCGTAAAAGGGAATATGGTGAGAGATTTCTACCTGAATTGGTATTTTGAAATGTCGAACTGTCTAGTACGGCTCCCAATGGATCCCGAGTTTTCTGAACTTTTTATGTGGGAACTCAAAATACTCGTCACATATATAAAAATACCTTAAAAAATTCAAAATCGGTGTTGAAAATCCTTTCTAGCAATTTTAGGATTCTAACACGGTGGCGCTGCCATGCTTCGGTGATGGCTCTGCTGCCCACAATGGCAGTTTGCCTTGGTCTATTCAATTTTGTCCGGTTTTGGCCGGCTTTACATGCATCTTTGCGAAAAAATATGTTAGTAAACATAGGTTGGTCAGAAGAATTAAAAAATCGAACCTATCGGCGAGGGTCTCCAGGTGCGGCAGCTCTGCCGGTTCTCTTTTGCGTGTGGGGATTCTTCTCCGGCTAACTTGCATAGAAGAAATGGTGAACACAATGATCAAAAAATCGTGTGAAACGGAAAATAGAAAGGGGCTCATCGAAGGAATTTTAGGATTTTGGCCGTGGCGGCTTTGTCTGATTTTGTCCACAATTTTCGATTCACCCATCGTCCCTCTTGTTTCGATATGGTCATAGGGAGGCTCGAAATCAAATTTTGAGCAGGTAAGGAGAAATTTTACATTTTTTTTGCGATCGGCGGTGGCTTTGGTGCGGCGACAGTCGGCGGTCGGACTTCTTCTCCAACGTCTAGTTCTTCTTCTCCTGCATGGGCTGGCGGCTAGGGTTTGGGTTCTCCTGCGAAGAGGAGTTTAAATACTCCTCTCCTCTTCAATTCGTGCGTGGAGTAAGGAGAACCGTTCGATCATTTTTCGTTTAGGTTGATGGCGTGGTCGAATCTCATTTGTTCATCGCATTTGATTTCATTCGTCCGATCAAGCTTTAAATGGGAATGCATCTAGGCCGTCCACGTGCGTGGGATCAATCTTGGACTGTTCGGTCGTTGGACACGCGGATCGCCCCTGTGGGCCCCATGTGGCGCCAACGTCAGCATGTTTTACCACGTGTCACACCCTAGTTCGTCGCAACTGCTGACTGGACTATCTCACGTGGCTGAATTTACTCTAAATATTCATCTCCTCTTTGATTTGTGACGTTTGTTTACGTTGACGTGGAGCAAAAAGAACTGTTCGATCGTTTCCCATTTAGGCTGATGGCATGGTCAAATCTTATCCATTCATCGCATTTGATCTCCTTCGTCCCATCAAGCTTAAAGGGGGAATGCATCTAGGCTGTCCATGCGCACCGGATCAATCCTGGGCTGTCTAATTGTTGAGCACGTGGATCGCCCGTGTGGTCCCCCGCATGGCGCCGATGTTAGCGTGTTTTGTCACGTGGCACACCCTAGTTCGTCGTGGCTGCTGACTGAATTGTCATACGGGCTGAATTTTCTCTATTTGTATTTTGATCCCCTATTTCTAATTTGTCTTTCAAAAACACTTTTTGAATTCAAAATTTAACCTATTTTTCTTAAAATTATTTTCAATTTCGTACTTAATTCATTTTTTCTCAAAAATTCAATAAAATGAAAATATAATAAATTAAATAATTATTTTAATATAATTATTTTATAAATAAATTAAGAAGAAAAATTATCTCGGACCGATTTTCGGGCCCGAGAAGTACAATATTTGTTTTGCTTCATTTTATTTATAAATTAATAATTTGTAAGTATAAATTTTAAAAAATTAAAAATTTGAACTTTGTAGTTAGGTTTTGAGTCATGTAAAAACCTATTTTTATGACTTTTTTTTAACTAAAACATCCCTATAAAAAAATTATATTTTATTTTTTGCATGTGCTTTTTAGTCATTTCATTAAAAATTTAGCTTACAAATATTATTAAGTCAAACAATGATTATCTATATAGAACTCATAAGTTAAATAAAAATAAACAAACAAACATATTTCTTTACTTATTTTTCAATAATTTATAAGTTTTAATCACATATAAACTACAAATAAAAAACACAAAAAAGCATTCCAAATTTAGCTTTTTTCTTTAACGTACAAGCTATGAATTAAAACCTATTTTGAATTTTATTTTTTTACAAAAATATTTTTATACAAATTAAAAAATTCTCAATTTTACAAATTTCAATGGACAAGGACCAATTTTACAAACACTCTTTAAATTGTCAATCTTTTTTCTAAAAGCCTTTTAGAAAGTCTCCAAAGGTTATGTTTCAAATATTATTTTATTTTGTATACATTTAAAAGTGATTTCCGTTTTTAAATAAAATAGAAATGAAATTTTCAAAATTTATAATTATAATAATAATTATTGTTTAAATTATTAACTAATTTTTGTATCTTTTTTTTGTAATATGTATATATATATAAATTAAAAATAACCATTTAAATTTTTAGATAAAAAATAATTGTATCTTGAATGAGGAATATATGTCACGTGATCAAGAATTTTTTAATATAAAAATTAAGAATAATTAATGAAGATGTCACATATAACACAAACGTATTTCATGATTAACTTTGGATTCCTTTTTGCATCCTTAATTTTAAAAATTTTATAAGGCATAATCATTATAAAAAAAACAATTGTACATAATGCAAGCTAAAGGTGAGACCAAATAAAAGAAACTTACAAAATCTTTTGAAATTTTATAAATAACTTACATTTCAAAATTCAACAAAATCATCTAAAGTATTATGATATTATTTATTTATTATAAAATCATATATAATAAATACTAAAATAAATATATAAAAATATAAAATTCTACCTATGTACTAAATTACCACAATATCTTTGATAATTTATTTATTATAAAACTATATATAACAAATACTAAATTAAACATATAAAAATATAAAATTCTACCCATAGCATAGCTATTAGAGGGGAAAAAAATATTATTTTTTCTTGTATGGTTTAGAATTTTCTCCATAAATTCATCCATAAGATTAAATTTCCACATGATTTCAATATATAATTTCTTTTTGAAAAGAGATTAATGAAGGAAATGATCAAATAATATTTAATTTTTAAATAAAATTTGAGCGCTCCCTCCCTCCTCTTTAATATATCCTCTTACATTTTTTTTGGTATGATACCTTGGAGACTTATATATTGAAAGAATAGTCCAACGTATTATATGATAATAAATTTTTAATTGTACTTACAATATTCTCCTTTAAAAAAGGTTGTTTAGAATTGAAAATTATGAACATATTAATTAACTATTGAACACGAGATGATTTATGAATTTATTATTCAAATATAGCTCTATAATTATTATTTTTTTAATTATATTTTGTACTTGAATACCTTGATGTAATATATTTTCAACTTACCTCTCATAAAGTGAGATGTTATGTAAGTATTGTTTTCATTCCTCATAAACAGTCTATGAACTAGTTGTCTTCTTAATTTACACATATGACGAGTGAAAAGTCGACTACTTTGGCGCACAATAGACCGCATCATATTAAATAATTAATGCGTTGCATATTACTCCTAATTATAGATATGAATCATAAAGTAGATGTTTTTCTTTTTTACATATATGATCTTTTATATAACCAAAGTCTTGCTTGAGTAAATTCTCAATGATAATAAATATACATATTCAATTATGTTATGTAATTATACAGTGTAACACCTTAAAATTTTATTATTATTATTTTAATATTATTTTTTGTTTTATTTTAATTTTTTGTAAATTTTAAATGTAATAAATGATTATTTAAGTAATAATATATGATTTTAATTTAGTTTAATTTAATTTAATAGAAATAAAAATAATAATAATGATAAAAATAGGTAAAATTATTGTTGGAGTTTAATTGAAAATAATTTTGAGAAAAAGGGGTGAAAATTCGGATTCTGGGAGTGTTTTTGAAACGAAAATCGAAAATCGGAGGTCAAAATGCAATTTAGAAAAATTATGCCACGTCAGCAGTCCCGGCCAACCAGGACACGCTGCGTGGTAGAGACGCTGATGCGGGAGGCCACGCGGAACGGAGCCACGTGAGCGATCTGCGTGCGCGCGATCGGACGGCTGACATCCGTTCCCGCGTGCGTACGGCCCAGATTGCACGCGTGCGGACGACCCAGATCGCATTGCGATGGATGGTCCAGATTCATTTCTAATTTAATCGCGATCGGACAGTACAAATTAAATTGTGATGGACGGCTCAGATTAAAAGAGGAAGGTTATAAATAATCTCATCTACACCCAACCCCAAACCCTAGCCGCCAGAGCCCTCGCCGGAGAAGACAGCCTAGCCACTGGAGGAACTGACCGCCGCCACCCGCGGCCGCACCGGAGCACTTTTCGACCGCCAAACGAGGTAAAATTTCTCCCATTGGCTTGGATTTTGATGTTGAACCCACCTGTGGCCAAATCGGAGCCAAACCACCGACTAATTGGTTGGAAAACACCGTCGAAGCTCAGCGGCGCCGCCGCGAGTTTCTTAGGTTTTTGCCTCCGATGAGGCTCTTTCCGATTTCCGTTCGATGTTATTTTTACACCACTGTGACCACCGTTCTTTTCTCTATATGTTGACCGGAGTAAAACACTAAATCGCGGCTCGTGCCGGAGGAGCCGCCGCACCCGAGAGCTCCGCCGCCGGTAAGTCTCAGTTTTCTGTATTTTTTTGCCCACCGAGGGCCCTACATGTGTTTCCTCGTAGGAACTGGTGTTAGTTTGGCTGAATTCGGCTGGAAACGGTCGAAAACAGCCAACCCGAGGCAGATTGCCACCGTGCCAGAATTCTGAAATTGGCCGAGGAGGCCCTAGGTCTGATTTGGAGTTTTTTGGGGACATGTGCAGGTACCGGAAGTGTGTTTCAATTTTTGAAAAAAAATTCAGGGAATCTAGGGACTGCCCGTAGGCACAGTGAAAAATCGATTTTAGACTTCGAATCAAGTAAGGATCTCTCACCCTATTTTTTATCACGGCATTAAAGCTTGATAAATGATAAAACGGTACTTTATGAATTAATAGATATGTATAATTAATTAAGGTTGCTAATGGAGCCCGAATCTGATATATTTTTGGTCAGTTGTTGTTTTAGTTATTTTACAGTTTTAAATGCATTATGGTATCTAATCTATTTATTTTATAGTTTTGAATGCATGAATCACTGTTTACTTCATTATGGCTTGATTTTGTGATCTGATGATATGTCTGCCTTGTTGGATGCTCGTTAATGGTTTAAATATTCATAATTATGTGAGAAACAAAAAACTAAGGAAGAATAGAAAATGTATGTGAGTTGATAAGTGGGTAAGTCAACAGCCTCACTAGATATCCTAGGAGATGGTGGACGGACCGGATCCATAGGGAACCCTACCGGGACCGTTGTCTCTCATACCAGACAGGGTATGGGGACGACCTACTTCACCCTCATACCGGACGGAGTATTGAGGTTTACGATTTTGGTGCCCATATCGGACGGGGTATAGGGATGGCCATGGAGTTAAGTTATTAAGGTGAATGGTTCACGTGTAGCGGGGACCCCTATGGATCCTCATGGATACTGGTAAACTGGTAAAAGAGAAAATTTATTGTCTGATGATTGAGATATTAAAAGTATGACATGTGTTATGTTACAGAGTGCGTATGATTTTCTAATATTATAATGTTATTATTTTCATAAATTGTTTTCATGAATCTCACCGAGGTAAGTGGACAATAAATGGTTTTATTATTGATAAATGAATTTGTTATAAATTATGCTTCATTGGTCGTTTTTGTTTTCTACCAATCTTTATCTCTGTGACAGTGAGATAGTGTGACAATCTTTGTTGGGTTCGTGTAGCTCATTCCTTACTTAACAATTTCATATAAGGAGGACTTGTTTCCCGAGCTCGTTTCGCAAGAAGACGGCGAGTAGATGCCTAAAGATTTTATAGTTTTCTTTATAGTATTCATTTCTAGTATTTACTTTAATTAGCTTATTCTTTCATACGTTTAATACGTTTTGGTTATTGTGTAAGGGATGTTAATCATAATATTTTATTTCGCTTTCGCACTTATAATTTATATATATACGTTTCCTTTTAATTTTTGGGGTCGTTACATATAGAGACAACTTTATACATAAAAGATAATTTTTTAAAGTCTTAACTTTTTACTAAAAGACTAAGAGAAGTTTATATTTAACAAAATTCATGAAATTTTTTGTTGTGAAATTCATTATACTGTAGCTTGTTTGAGTATGGAAAAATGTTGTGACTAAAAATTAGTTTAATAACGCAATGTGTCTATCCTTTACAACTTACTACCCTAAGACGAATAAAAATATGTCAATATATTGTATTTATTGGATATTAGCATCATGAATGACGTATAGTCCTTAGGTTACAGTAGAAGAAAAAGGCAATCTATATTATGTTAATATAGGAAGAGAGTTTTGTAGCCAAGGTGTCTATTTAATCTCTTGCAGCTTGTAGGGTTTATTAATCTAAGTAGGTTGATTCATTTTGAAAAAGATAAAAAATTTAAATCTTATTGCATAAGATTCTCATTACACCAGTTACCTTGGATATCACTATTGAAATTACAGTTTCAGTTGTCTCTTCTCGTGTTATGACCTTAACGTCTTATCCTACTTATTTCAGTGCTTCATCCATCCACCATTTTGTTTATATAGACATCAATCATTCAAGTGATTGATTTTGTTGTACATATATGTATATAGCTTGGACGGGATGTTGATGCATAATTTTTGAATTGAGATTTGATTTATGAATCAAAACATTGATTTTTAATTAAGAATCATAAACCAAAATGAATAATAATAATTTTTTGGATACAAGGGAAAAACAACAACGCATAACAGAAACCACCCCTAGGTAATACACACCCTAGGAAAAGATACCTCGATGATATCTTCTCTTACGATGCTTAGGAGCTCCTTGGGAGGGTGCTGTAAGTGATACTGCCCAAGGAGTTGATGAAATGTCTGATTCGCCAAATATTCAGTACACCGATTCCCTTCACGATTAATGCTTTATATCTTGACAGTACAATCTTTTATAAGTCAAAATTTGATCGCCAGGATAAGGTTGGAATTAGCATTAACCGAGATTATTTCATTAGTAAGAGCTTTATTTAGGGTCTAAACAACGAGAGCATTATCCATCTCTAAAATTACATAAGGCGATCCAAGATTCCATGCTAAGGCGATACCATCTAATGCCCCTCATAGCTCTGCCTAAAAAAACAGAACAAACATCAATGTTTCAGAGATGTCCCCCAAGGCACTGGTTAATATTATCCCTATCAAGTGCACCAGCATAAAAAATCTCATTGCTACCACAACCGATCCCGTTCGTGTTAATTTTGATCCAGTTATAGGGCGGCAGAGACCAACTGATGAGTTTCTCTTTCTTTCAAGCATGCTGGCTAGAGATAATAGCCTCAATAGAAGAAGCCTGAAATATATACGTAGTTAGTCTGAATACTTTGGACCTTAGCTCCTCCAACCCAAGCGGCCTCCCACATAAAACGAATGCATTACACTGCTTCCATAGACGCCAACAAGTGATGTCAAAGAAAATCTTCCAATTTTAGAAGGATGAGCACCAGCTATATTGATTCTGCAAGTTAGTATCTACCTAATCATCAAAATGTGTGCAAAAAAAACTTTGACCAGCTACCTGCAGAATGATTATTTTTTAGAGACCCCTTTGCTCAGTGGTAATCCCTCAAAACATGATTGAAATCCGCAATGCCTCGCCCATAGACATGGCAACTGGGGTCATCCGTCATGTGTCTGCGGGCCCGCCCCTTGCCAGTAAGAAGGCCTTTTTGTAAGACCAGCCAAAGAAAGTGTCAAATGCATTGTGCGTCAGGCCACTTCCAAGCTAACTTCCACCTGTTATGTGCAAAAAAAAGAGAAGAATCAGTAATCATATTATAAACACATTTAACATAAAACTTACTGCCAGGTGAGAGGCCCCAATACGGGTCATCCACCTTTATACCATCATGCGGAACTTTGGCAGCCGCTAACTGAAGCAGGATTTTAACAGGAAGCCTGCTATGCAAGTGATCCCAATCCCACTGACCATTCACGTCCGCCAAGTCCCTAACTTTCTTAGACCTATCAACATCATTAATAGGTTAGAAAACAAAAATGTAAAAGCCCAAAATTTATTGAATATGGAAATATTAAATTTGATAACTATAGCGGAAATAAGTTTAGAGTTTAGTGTTACATTTCTTACATAATAAATCAGGATACCCAATAGAATTATGAGAATGTCCATTTTAAGGAGGTTCAAATAACGGAATAAATAAATAAAATAAAACATAACTAAAAATTTATCAGGCTAACCTCCGTTTGACAAATCTGATGGGATTCAGGAGTTAACTCTTATTCACAACCCTCTTGCTGTTCAGAATATGGATCTTGATCTTTTTGATTTGAAATGGTTAAATAAGGGGGATGAACTACACTAGCCCAGTAAAAATATCGCACTCAATACCGATACGGAAAACTAAAAGTTGGTAAAAATTGTTAAACAACCAATGGAGCAATTATTTCTTTTTAAATAAATTCGTTTAACTTTAAAAGAATTATTATTTCATACTTACCCTTATGAGTTTGCAAAACTGACATATGAAGACAATAACCTGAATAACATTTTGATTCATATTCAAATGGGCAATAACAACAACTTATCTTCTTATCTGTTTGCTAGTACTCTTGGGGGTCCACAGGGATCCCCCCTACGCGTAGACCAAATATCCAAGTTATTGATTAATCGGTCATTCCTATACCCCGTCCGGTAATGGGCACCAAATATACTACTACCTCAATACTCCATTCAGTATGAGAGTGAATTATACCACCTAATTCCTTCTGGTATGGACTTCTTAGCCCCATTCGACTAAGATAATGCACACGGTAGGGATTTTTCTATGCACCGGGTTCGTACACCCTTCCCCAAGGTACCCGATAAGCCTTTCATACATAGATTCACATTATCAACCAATCACTAATCACATACCAACATCTCATTTTTACCAATCAACAGTAAGTCATGTAAATAGACAATATATAAATTAAGAAAACCTAATTAGGATATTTATTTCAATCAATCGGTAAATAAGAGAAACAATTAGGCAATCAATAATGAGAGGACAATAAATCTATAAATAGAAGTGTACGTGGCAAACCAGCAAATATACCCTGCCAATAGATAAACAGTATCGACAAAATAAGTAATATTGTACTAACCAATTATCGGCTCTACTGGTGATCTGAAATTAATTTTAAAATTTTTTAATATTCATAAAATAGAACATTATTGACTATTAAACTCGAATTTACCATAACGGAAAAAAGGGGTGAGAGATTCTTACCCTAGATTGGTGTTCGAGACGCCGTACTTTTCACTGCATTTCCTTGCGATTCTCGGGTTTCTTGAATTTTTCATGCGAAAATAAAAAATACGCATTACATATCTAAAAATACCCCAAAAAGGCTAAAATAAGTGTTTTTGAACTTTTCCGACCAATTTAGAGTTTCGGCACGGTGGTGTCGCCGTGCTCTAGCGTCCACGACGGTGGTTCCTCTCGGCTTGACAGTTTTCAGCCAGTTTAGACCAATTTTAGCTGGTTTTGCACAAAACCCTATAAAAAACAAAGCTAAGGGCCCTCCGCCGGCCGAAAAATGGGAAAATCGAGACCCCTACCAATATAAGGGTCTCTAGGTTCGGCGGCTTTGTCGTTCCTCATTTGCAGTCGGGATGTTTCTTCGGCTAATTTGCACCAGAAAGAAACGAGAATCACAATGGTAAAAAAACCAAGGGGAATGGGAAACAGAAAGGGGGTCATCGAAGAGGTTTTGGGGTTACGACTACAACAGCTCGGTCGAGCTCCGCTCATATTTTTTTTGGCTCACCTGTTGCTTTTTTTTTTTACTCCGATATGGATGTGGGGAGGTTCAGAATTCAATTCCAAGTGGAAGAGAAAAAAATTTACCTTTTTGGGTGTCGGTAGTGGCTCCGGTGCAGCGGCGATGGTGTCCCTCCAGCGACTGATCTTCCCTTCGGTGGCTAATCTTCCCTCCGACTGCCCTCCTTCTTCCTCTCTAATCAGGGTTGTCGCCTAGGGTATTGGTGCCGATAAAAGAGAGCTTTAAATACCTCTCTTTTCTTTTTTCTGACCATTCATTCACGTCGACATAGAACGTGGAGGATCGTAGGATTCGATGCCAGTTTAGGCCGATACATGTGCAAATCTGGGCTATCCATCGTGATTAAATCCAAGCGTCCGATCGTGTCTAAAGAGAAAATGAATTTAGGCAGTTTGTGTGTGCAGAATGCGATCTGTGCCATTGGATCGCCCAGGCACGCGAATTGTCCGTGTGGAACCAGTGTAGTGTATGTGCTACGCGACATGTTTTGATTTGCCATTCTGCTAATGTTACCATCTCACATGGCAGTATTTTTAAAAATTATGTTTTTACCCTAGTTTTCTATATTTCTTTTCAAATAGGTCATTCTCTATTTCTACTTTAGCTCTAATTTTCGAAAATATTTTAAAATGTAACCAAACTCCAAATTTCAAAAAATTTCATACAAATAAAAATTAAACTATTTTAATATATTTTCTCATTAATATTAAATTATATCATCCAAATTTTAGGACTCGGGTGTTACAACTTTTTCTCCCTTAGGAAAAAATTTGGTCCCTTAAATTTGTCGCCCTCTCACTAGTAAAACAGTTGAGGGTACTAGGCTCTGAAGTCCGATTCTAGCTCCCAAGTGACCTCTTCCTGATTTTAGTTATCTTAGCTGTCATCTCCTCTAATAAATTTGAGCCAAACAATTTTCTATCATTCACCTATTCTCAATAAATCGACGATCTACAAGGTCGGCCATATAATACCTTATAGGGGCCATGTCAATACTTGCTTCGTAATTGTTATTGTAGGCGAACTCTATTAGAGGTAGGTGATCATCTCAATGTCCTTATAATTTTAGAACACAAGCTCTGAGCATATTCTTTTGTGTACAAATTGTTCGTTCTAACTGTCCATCCATTTAGGGGTGGAATACTATGCTGGGGGGTAATTTCGTCCCCATTGCTTGCTGAAAACTTGACCAGAATCGAGAGATGAATTTGGGATCCCTGTCGAATACCACTATTACTGAAATTCCATATAGTCTGACTATTTCTCATATATAGATTCTTGCTAGCTTGTATAAGGATTTGGTCATTTTGATGGCCAAGAAATGAGAGGACTTAATAAGTCGGTCAACAATTGCCTAGATGACATCATGCCCTTAGCATGCCTTAGGTAACCCTGTTATAAAATCCATATTGATATGTTCTCATTTCTACTCCGAGATTGGTAATAACTGAAGTAGCCCGCCTAAACGTTGATAGTCTACTTTAACCTATTGACATACAAGGTACTTGGAGACAAAATTGATAATTTTCCTCTTCATCCTGCTCCACTAGAATTGGGATCGCATGCTTTGACACATCTTAATATTTTCAGGATGCATGGTGAAGTTTGAACTGTGGGCCTCTGCCATAATATCTCTTTTTATCTCACTGTCATCTGGGACACATATCCTGTCCTAGAACCTGAGCAACCCATCGGTAGAGACTCAAAATTCTGGATTTACATCCTAGCATGTATCCTTCACGAGAGCTGCTATGGTGGAATCAGTCAATTGGGCTTTCTTTATTCTCTGAACCAGTTTTGAATGGACAGCTAGATGGGATAGGTATGTAACCCTCTTTAAATCCTGAAGCCGTGTCTGTTGTGCAACCCATATTACCCTGCATTTAGAAACCATTAAGTGAGTCAACATATCTGCACTTTTTCCACTTAATGTGTTGGCTACCACATTGCCCTTGTCCGAGTGATACAAGATCTTATAATCGTAGTCCTTGACGAGCTCTATCCAATGTCTCTTACACGTGTTGAGATCTTTCAAGGTGAATATATGCTTTAAGTTCTTATGGTCTGTATAAATCTCAAAAGTCTCCCCATACAAGTAGTGACACTATGTCTTCAAGACATGGATAATAACAGTAAATTTCAAGTTGTGGGTGGGGTAATTCTTTTCATGACCTTTTAAATATGTTATGACTTTTTCATGCTACATCAGAACACAGACCAACTCTAGTAGGAAACATCATTAACACTGTGTATCCGCCGGTCCTACTCGGCAGAGCCAAAACTAGTGCGGTAGTCAACCGCTTCTTAAGTTATGTAAAACTCATTTCACAGTTCATTCCGCTCAAACTTGACATTCCTTTTTTTAAGCCGACTTATGGGAGCGACTAGGCTAGAAAATTCTTCCACAAACCTGCGACAATAACTTATCATTTCCAATCAAATCTCCTTAACTAAAGTCAATTTCTCTCAACCCAATACTGCCTCAACCTTTTCAGGATTCACTAACACTCAATTCTTTGATATTATGTGTCCTAAGAAGGTAATATGCTCAAGTTAAAACCCACACTTGCTTAATTTTGCATATAGCTTTTTTTTCCTAAGAATCTATAAAACCTAAGTCAGGTGTTGAACGTGTTCCTCTCTATTCTTTGAATAGACCAGAATATCATTAATAAACACTATGAAGAAGTAATCCATGAACTGCTTGAAAACCCTGTTCATCAAGTTTATAAAAATAGCTGACGCATTTGTTAGCCTAAATGACCTGACTAGGAACTCATAATGTCCGTATCGAGTTCTGAAAGTTGTCTTCAGAATGTCTTCTATCCTAATCTTTACCTGATAGTAACCGGAACACAAGTCAATCATGGAGAAAACTTGAGCATCCTATAACTGATCAAAAATATCATTGATATTGGGGAGGAGATACTTATTATTGATTGTGACTCTATTCAATCATTTATAGTCAATACACAACCTCAGGGACCCATTCCCTTTTCTTACAAGTGTGACTCTAGTACCTCAAAGAGATATACTGTGTTGGATGAACGTACTATCCTGCAATTCTTTGATATGTTTTCTCAGTTCTTCAATATTTACATGACTCATATGGTAAGAGGCAACTGAAATGAATTAGGTGTCAGGTTGAAGATTTATGGTAAACTCAACTTCTCTATCCACTAGCAGTCTGGGTAGTTCCTTAGAAAATACATCCAGGAATTATCAGACTATAGGGATCTTTTGAATGCAAATATTTTTCTTAGGCTTGCCTAATATAGAAAAGAACAATTGAGTTAAGGTATCATATAAATAATGCAGTTACTGTGAAGGTATAATATCTAAAATATTTATTAATTTTTGCATGACTATTCATTAGGAAGATTGAATATAATTTTCTTATGAAATCAATATATGGTAGCGTGATATACCGCCAATTAATTCATCATCAGAATTACATCAAAATCCCATGTGTTTATTGTTATCAGGTCTATACTTAATTTTTTACCTTCTACTTCTATAATACAAGCTTTGTATATGACCTCCCCTAATAGTGTCCCATTTAAAGGGGGTAGACACAAATAACACAAAATCAAGTTTTTTAGGTAATACATTTAAATTTTTTGCAAAAAAATGTGAGACAAAATAATGTGAAGCACTAATATCAATCAAAATATGTGCAATGTGATTACAGATAGTATACGTACTCTGTATTACATCCAGGTTAGATTCAACATCCTGCTGGGTGAGGCTCTAAGCTCTGCCCTAGATAGGAGGTCTAGCTTGTTTCTTATTTTGCGAACACTCTTTCACGTAGTGCTAGACACTTCTATATATGCGGTAGCTGGTCTTCATGATTTTTGTCACAGTGTTAACAAGTCTTACCGCGTCCTATTTCCAGAGCCTGAGAAGTAGCTTAAGTCACATGCCTAAGTCACATGCCTAAGTCTCTTATTCTGCTGAATTGGTGTAGTAAGTGTTGGCCTGCGGTATAGAATCGGGGGTTTGAAATTGCCCACTGCTAGAATGAAGATATGAAGATTCCTCTCTATTAGTTGTGTCTTGGGTAGAATTGCTAAATAGGTGCTGAGCTCGAACACATATAGTTGTTATCTGATCTCAGGACGGAGGCTCCAATCAAACTTCCGTGTCTTTATCCTTTCATCTATCATGTTCTTGGGAGAATACTAGCCCAACTCTAGGAATTTTTAGGCATACTCAGACACTATCATCTCACCTTGGATCAGGTGTGCAAACTTCATTTTTTTTCAAATGCTGAAAATACTCTAGGAGGTACTCTGCATTGAAGTTTACCAGAAATTGTTTCCAAGCCATTGGAATGGGCAAGGTAGCCTACTTTAGCTGCCACCAGCGACCTACATCACTCACGAGCATGTAGGTGGTAAGTACGACATTCTGTTCGGGAACCACCCGAAGAATTGCGAAAGCCTTCTCTATCTCTACTAACCAGTACTCGGCCTCTTCGAATGAGGATGTCCTTATAAAGGTAGATGAGTTTAGTCTCTTATCCATCTCAATGTAGCATGGGTTCATCATGGGTGGAACTGGGTCTTCTTGAATAAGGGCTGGATTATGTTGGAGAGGGGCCAGGTGGTCTTATGGTAGCATCTAGTTGTATGGTGGGGCACTGAATTATAATGTGGCAGTGCTGGATGATATGGTGGAGGAGCAAGGCTGTATCGAGGTTGCACTGAATCTTCTTGTTGCAGGGGTGACTCATACTGTAGTAGTTATGGAGGGTCAGACAGCTCCCTCATCTTTTCCCGGGTCTACTGGGCGGAGATAAGTCTCTCCAGCAATTCGAAGAGTCGATCAACATTTTTTTGAAGTGACCCATCCAGGACTACTCAGTTTAGTAGGGGTCTTCCTTTCCTCATATTCTTGTACCTGCATTTCACAAGAAAAAGTTGACTGTTGGATTGTATTTGAGTGATTCAAATCTTTGTGTAAGGAATGATTTCGAGGAACACGACTTTGATACCAACAGTAAAGACTCATAATTATTGAATATGGAAATATTAAATTCGGTAACTATAGCAGAAGCAATTTTAGAGTTTATGATTTATATTTCTTACACAGTAAATCAGGATACCTAATAGGGATAGAGGAATGTCCATTTTAAGGAGGTTCATACAACGAAATAAGTAAATAAAACAAAACGTAACTAAAAATTTTATAAGGTTAACCTCCGCAGTGTAATTCTAATGGAATTTAGGAGTTAGTTTTTATTCACAATGTTCTTACTGTTCAGGATCTGAATCTTATCTTTCTGATCTGAAATGGTTAAATTAGGGGGGATGAGTTACACTAGCCCAGTAAAAATATCACATTTAACACTGATACAAAAAACTAGAGGTTGGTAAAAATTGTCTAAAAACTAATGGAGCCATTATTTCTTTTTAAATAAATTCATTTATTTTTTTAAAAAAATTATTATTTCATATTTACCTCTATGAGTTTTCAAAATCGATTTATGAAAACAATAACTCGAATAACATTCTGATTTCATATTCAAATGAGCAATAACAATAACTTACCTGTTTATTAGTACCATTGGGGGTCCATAAGGATCTCCCCTATGTGTGGACCCAATATCCAAGTTATTGATTAACCGATCGTCCCTATACCCCGTCCAGTAATGAGCACTAAATATACCACCGCCTCAATATCCTTTCCGGTATGAGGGTGAATTATACCTCCCAACTCCTTTCAGTATGAGACTTCTCAGCCCCGTTCGACTGAGATAATTCCCACAATAGAGTTTTTCTTATACAACGGGTCCGTATACTCTTCCCCAACGTATCCAATAAGCTTTTCATACATAAATTCACATCACTAACCAATCACCAATCACATACCAATATCTCATTTTTACCAATCAACAATAAGTCATGCAAATAGACAATATGTAAATAAAAAAAAAGACATGATTATGACATTTATTTCAATCAATTGACAAATAAGAGAAACAGTTAGACAATCAATAACGAGAGGGAAATAATTCTATGAATAAAAGTGTACGTAGTAAACTAACAAATATACCATACCAATAGATAAACAGTATCGACAAAATAGCTAATTTTGTATCGACCAACTACTGGCTCCACTAGAGACCTTTAATTAATTTTAGGATTTTCTACTTTTCATAAAACATAACATTATTGATTATTAAACTATAATTTACCATAACAGGAAAAATGGTGAGGGATTCTTACTCCATATTAGTGTCCGAAACACCATACTTTTCACTATGCCTCCTGGCAGTTCTCGGGTTTTTGAAATTTTTCATATGAAAATAAAAAAAACATGCCACATATCCAAACATACTCTAAAAAGGCCGAAATAAGTATTTTTGAACTTTGCTGGCCAATTTAGGGTTCCGGCACAATGGTGGTTCCTTTTGGCCTGACCATTTTTGGCCAGTTTAGATTAGTTTTGACCGATTTTGCATGTAAACCTGTGAAAAACAAAGTTAGGTTCCCTATGTTGGCAAAAAAGGGAAAAATCGAGACCTTACCGACGGAATGGTCTCGAGGTGCCGCGGCTCCACCATTCCTCCTTTGCGATCGAGGTGTTTCTTCGGCTAGCCTGCATTAGAAAGAAACAAGGATCATAATGGTCAGAGAACCAAAAGGAACGGAAAATAGGAAGGGGGTCATTAGAGAGGTTTTTAGGTTGTGGCTACAGCGGCTCAGTCGATCTCTTCTCACATTTTTCTGCACACCGCTACCCTTTTTGCTCCGATTTGGGTGTGGGGAGGTTCAACATTCAATTCTGAGTGGAAGGGAAAAACTTTTACCTTTTCGGCATCAGTGGTGGCTTTGGTGCGACGGTGACAGCTCCGATGAGACTATGGCGGTGTCCCCCGATGGCTGATTTTTCCTCTAACTGCCCTCATTTTTCTTCTCCAGTCAGGGTTATCGGCTAGGGTTTTTGGGCCTATTAAATAGAGGTTTAAATACCTCTCTTCCCTTTATCCTAGCCATTTATTCGCATTGATGTAGAACGAGGAGGACCATCCGATTCGATGCATGTTTAAGTCGATACGTGTGCAAATCTGAGCCATCCATCACAATCGAATCTAGTTATTCGATCTTGTTTGAAGAGAAAATGAATCTGGACTGTTCGTGCGTGCGAGATGCGATCTGGGCTGTTGGATCGCTTAAGCACGCGAATCGCCCACGTGGCTCCCGTGTGGGACGAGTGTTAGCGTGTCCGCCATGCAACACATTCTGATTTGTCGTGCTACTGACTTGATCGTCCCACATGGCTGTATATTTGAAAATTATGTTTTTACCACAATTTTCTAGATTTCTTTCCCAATAGGTCCTCCCTCATTTCTACTTTAGCCCTGATTTTCGAAAATATTTTTAAATGTATCCAAAATCTAATTTTCAACAAAAGTTCATAAAAATGAAAACTAAATTATTTGTAATATATTTTCTCATTAATATTAAATTATTCTAGGCCAAATTTTTGGGCCCATGTGTTATAAAGAATCTTAAAAGGGCCTAAATTCCCCAGCCAATTATCTTCTTAAAATTTAGCTCTACTGACATCTCTGATCCTCCTAGAGACCATTCAAACTCTGCCACAGATGAGAATAGATATTTAAATTAACATGGCCCATATATAGGGGATCCCATATATACTTATGTCACAAAATTTTAGCCTAAAAAAGATTGGTCTAGTTAGAATAGTAAAACCCACTTTCATGAGGAAGGATTTGTTGAAAGCTCGTGGGCTTAGAATACCACCACCCCCATGATTAGTAAATTGACACATATTTCAAACTCATAAGGCTTGGCTTTTTCGCATCGCTTGTGGATCCCCAGATGAAATCACACATAAGCCGATCAATTTGATTACAGATAGAGCAGGGAATTGCGGTAGTCTATATCACATAGGCAGGGATAGCCGTCAGCACAGACTTGGCAAGCGTTAAGCAACCAACCATGGATAGACTAGTGGTCTTTCACTCAGATAACTTCCCCCGCACCTTCTCAAGGATGTACTTGTAGGTATCATTGGTGACCCTACCATGAATCAGAGGAACTCTTAAGTACGTGCCCAGGTTCCTGGAGACCTGGAACCCGAAGGCCAAGCTGATATGATGAGCCTCAGTATCTAACACATTATGGGAGAAGAAGATACGGGTTTTAGTCATGCTAATTTTGTGCCCAGAACACTCACAAAACTCCTCAAGAACTAACTTGAGTAATTAGCTCTGATTATCCGATGTCTTGCTAAAATTGATCAAGTCATCTACAAAGAAGATATACGATTACTTGGGCCCCCTCCTATTCAACGAGATAGGATGTCAAATCTCCTGGTCAACTAACTAGTAAATATACTGGGAAAGACGCTCCATGCATAACACAAATAACATAGGGTAAAATGGGATCACCCTGACAGATGCCTCTAAAGGGGGTAAACTCCTCAGTGGCCTCCCCATTCCACAGAAGTTGCATAGAGCCAGAGCAGATGTAGTGCATGATAACCCAAATGAGAGACTGTAGTAGACCCATGTCCTAAATTGTATCCTTTATAAAATCCTAGCTGAGCTTATCATACGCCTTTTTCAGGTCCACCTTGATCGCCATCCAACTGACCTTACTTTTATTCCGTCTCATCAAGTGAACAACTTTCTGTGCCAAACTGATATTATCCGATATGCTACGACCCTTCACAAAACTTGTTTGGGTCTCTCTGACCAGACTAAACATAATATTCTTGAGCTTGTTGGCAAGGACCTTTATGATAATCTTGTGGGAGACATACAACAAGTTGATAGGGTAGAAATCCTTAATATTTATGGTTCTTATCACCTTAGGGATAAAAGTAATTAAGGTTTTATTGAGGCCTTCCTCCATCACTTCTCCACGAGATACTTTCATTAACATTTTGCAAACCAAGTCACTAACGGTGTCCCAATGGTGTTGAAAGAATGTCGCATGTAGCCCATCCGGACCCAACACCTCGAGCAATTTCACATCGAATAAGGCCACATGGATATCCTTTATAATGACCGGCCTCCCCAAGGCGTTAAACATGTTTGGAGAAAGCGCAAAAAATCTACCACGAATCTTAAAGCCACGACAACTATATATATCCTCAAAGTAAAGGCCTTTGAAAAAATTGGAGGCCATGAGTTTAAGTTGACACGCATCAGAAATCCAATTGCCCACATTATCTTGGAGTATAGTAATCCTATTTTGTTTACGTCGGGCCATAGTGCATGCATGGAAGTAGCTCGTATTCTTATCGCCAAGGGTAATAAAATCACATCTAGCCTTTGCAGCCAGTAAAGTTTTTCTTGTAGCAAAATGGTCTCAAGCTCCTGACACAGGGACTCTTTAAGTTTACTGAGGTACTCAGACGGGCCATGTTCATACATCCTTTGGATACTAGCGATGTGAGTCATTAAGCGTTTCTTCTTACAGAAAAAGTGGCCAAAGACTGTAGTATTCCAATCCTGAGCATGTCTTGAGAAATTATCAATAGTGACCTGAAATGATTCCCCACCCTTCTAATTGCTTTGTACGAGATTAGGAAAGTCGAGATGGGTAAGCCAAGCTGTAAGAAACTGGAATGAGGGGGGGCGATAGTTTTGCGACTGACTCACCCTTGCATTAATTAGTAGCGGCCTATGATTAGATTGAATTTTGGACAGGTGGTGCACCAACACAAGGAATGCATTTAATCAAGACATGTTTGCGATAGACATGTCAAGACGTTGGAATAAAGTCCCTCTCCGCTAGGTAGAATTGGGTCCCATATAATCGACTATCGAGAGGGAGTTGTGACTTAGAGACTTAGAGAAGAGGAGACAACCTTTATTCCCTCTTGTAGCACCCCTTTTCTAATCGGAGCTATCCAAGATCACGTTGAAATCTCCAGAGATTAGCCACAGCTTTGTCACGGTACTATTGAGTTGGCTTAGATGGGGCTAGAGGTAACGACATTTCTACATCTGAGGACTCCTATAGACAGCAATAAATAGGACTGCTGGCTCCCTCTCACTCTAGTGAATTCTAGTGTGAATGAATTGACATTTATTCACTAGGATGTCAACATGCAAATGATCATTCCAAAGGAGCCAAATACCTCCTGCAAATCCTTGTGCCTTGACTTGGTGCGATAATCTAAAGCCCAATCTACAAATGACCTTATCAGCCCTCTCCTTAGCAATACGGGGTTCAACTAATGCCATAGTAGAAAATTTATGTTGTTTAACAAATGCTCGAATCACACGCCCAATTTGAGGATTGACAACTCCTTGGCAATTTCATATGAAGATTTTCATATCCATAGACATAAGTAGGAGAAAAAAAACACTCATACACCAAAAAATCTAATATATCGGTCGATCCGGTCACGAGAGGATGCACCAGATCAGTCAGTGTTGTTGATGGCAACGTCGACTAGGAATGCATCGCGTTTGTCCACCTCACTGCTTTGCATCTACTCCAGCACTGATTTGGTCGCCTGACTCGAGGATTGGCGACTCCTTAATAATTTCACGTGAAGATTTTTAGATATAGACATAAATTGGGGGAATAAAACATACCCACACACCAAAACATCCATTATGGATCGGCCCGGTCATGAGAGGACACACCAGATCAATTAGTATTGCTGATGGCAAAGTCGACTAGGAACACATCACATTCGTCCACCTCACAACCCTGCATCTCCTCCAATACTGATTTGGCTGCAAGTTGGGAAGTTGGCATTGTCTCCTCACAACGCTTCCTCAACTTGGGCTCGCGATTGGAAGTTCTGTTGACTCTGATGCTGGACAGGTGTTTATCTGGGGGTTTCAACAACTTTTGTTTTTTATCAGCCGCTGGGTATGCCTCGGAGCCATTAGTAGCGATGGGGTTTTTGTTGTTCGTTTGCGCTACTCGGTCTTCAATCTGGATCGCTGAGTGATTCATCAGGTCAAGCTGGGTCCGGACTTGATGGATAGTGGCGGACGGGTTAGGACTTATTGGGAGGCCCAGATTGTCTTCATTGGAACTTAGTGGGCCGTCCACTTCCCACTAGGCCCTTCCACCCATGGTATCAAAGTGGGCCTGATTTTGAACCTCACTCATTTTACTCCCCTGGCCCACTTCGTTAGATCTCCCCGTTGGCCCCTGTGGGCTTTTACTTCCTAGACTCGGCCCAGCTGAAAAAGCCCCAAACTCCCTTAAAACTACTTTCTTTTTCCTTCTTTGTTGACCTTCTCCCCTACCCTCTCCAATATTTACATCCTTCCTTTTTTGAGTTGATTCAGCATTTAATGCCTTAGAATTTCCCCCCACCGAATATTTGATTAACCCGTTACTAGCCATATCATCCTCCTCCATCTCAATAATCAGATTAAAATGTGAGTCAGGACCGTTACATTCGACAATTGTGGCAAAATCCTTGTTTCTAGAAGTGTTACCCTTTTTGTTGTTCCTTCTTTCCTAACGGGTCACCTACATCCATGGTCCGAATTTCTCCTCAGTCACCCATATGACATCGCTCTCCTAATGGTTTCTTCCATCACTCCTCCCCTCTCCTTAGTATTGACCCCCGTTATTTGAGGAATTTTTTCCAAGAGATGGCCATAACAGCCGCAATGAGAGCAAATGGTCGGTAGGCCTTCGTACTTTACTATTTGTAAATGACCTTCTATAAGAATTTTAAAAATAAGTTGTTTAGCAAGATCAACGAAAACTACTAATCGGACGAACTTATCCCGTTATGTGTCTTCCGTATTGTAATCGATGTGCACCACCATTCTAATCGCTTTTGCAATTGCCTTTAACACACTTTTGTGATAGTATTAGATCGATAAGCCGGGGAAGCGGACCCATACAACCACTAACGCCACCTTATCATCCTCAACAGAGAAGGACTCTGTCCATGGCTGCATCGTTAAGTAATGCCCATAAATAACCCGAGGGCCCCCGGTGAGGACATGCGTGTAGTCAGCGGAATCATTAAACTTGATGAGATAAAAGTTATTCTCTAAGTCCACCAGCTGAAACGTGTCAATAGTCCGCCAAAGGCTCTAAAGACGACCGAACAGGGGCTGATAGCTAATTGGCCTCCCTAGCAACCTTATAATCACCGAGTCCTTCATATAGAGCGAAGAAATTATATACCTTGGCAGAGAAGACTACCATAGGGAGGTCCCCATCCGTGGCGTGAATCACATCCTTCTCCTTAATTTTGAACTCATCCAGCTTCTTCTCTGTGGACCTTGTGTTAGTAAGTTTGTTCTTAAAGGATATTCTATTATGTCCCCATCTTCCATACGGTTCCCATATTGTTTGGACGTCATTCTCCTGTCTCTCATCCTTCGATTATGCTAAATCCATATCACTAGCCTCCGCCACCCTATCATCCTCAACAAAGAAGGACTCTGTCTATGGCTGCACCATTAAGTAATGCCCATAAATAACCCAGGGGCCCCGGTGAGGACGTGCGTGTAGTTAGCAGAATTAATAAACTTGGCAAGATAAAAGTTGTTCTCTAAGTGCACCAGCTAGAATGTGCTGGTAGGCCACTAAAGGCTCTAGAGACGAACGAGCAGGGGCCGGTAGCTAATTGCCCTCCCCAGCAACCTTATAATCACTGAGTCCTTCATAGATAA
Organism: Carica papaya; assembly: GCF_054855325.1. Classification (NCBI taxonomy): domain Eukaryota; kingdom Viridiplantae; phylum Streptophyta; class Magnoliopsida; order Brassicales; family Caricaceae; genus Carica; species Carica papaya. The sequence goes on along the minus strand of NC_142316.1, from coordinate 27,622,700 downwards.
AGTGAGGAAATTATGTACCCTAGTGGAGAAGACCACCATAGGGAGGTACCCTTATGTGGCGTGAATCACATCCTCTTCCTTAATTTCAAACTCCTCTAGCTTTTTCTTCGTGGACCTTGTATTGGTAAGTTTGTCCTTGAAGGATATTTTATCACGTCCCCATCTTCCATACGGTTCCCATATTTTTTGGACGCCATTGTCCCGTCCTTCATCCTCCGATTTTGCTAACTCAAGATCACTAGCCTTCGCCACATTTTCCTTTGTAGTACCATCCACCCTCACCAATCCATCCGAAAGCGGGTGGTTAGTGTCCAACCTTATTTTTACCTTTTTGGTTGATGGATTGTCATTCGGGCACGCCGGTGCCGCGACCTTTTCAGTGGGAGAAATATCGTTGAGAGAAAGCATTTTTAGCTGAATAATGAAATTTAGTACATAATTTAAGAATTTAAAATAAAATATTTTAGAAAATTTTAATTTGTATTATCATGTTAAACAAAAATTTATAATTTATACAACTAAATTATATATGTATAGTGAATTAATATATTAATGATGATTTAATGAATAAAATTTGTTTTTCAAAATGAACATATATTACATGGCCTATTTCATTCTCAAAAGCCTTTCACGTAAATAATTTATTTTATAAAATAATAAAAATTCTATAACATTTACAATCATCTTCAAAAATAAAACTTTTAAATATTTCAAAAGTTCGATGTTCATCGTACACAAGTTATTCAGTTATTAAAACATCATATAAGCCAAGATTGTAGTCGATGTCTTCTTTATCACCTTAGTCCACAATCACCTCTTTTTTGTCATTTAATTGTTATAGAATATTCATTACATTTAGAAAGATAATATTTTATATCATACTAAGGTAAATTTGGTCAGTGAATATCTACAAATATACTGGTTAACTAAATTTTCAGTCCAATTAGATTAAACATTATGTGCTGGCCACTACAAGCTCATCATATATGCATTAAGTAATGGATTTTATCTATTCAGTAAATTTCAAATTTGTAACATTTGTTCTTCCTTATGAATGACTTAAATTACTTGTCTATCGAACTTTAAATTTGTTAGTTTCCAACTTATACGATATGCAATATGTTGTATAACTTTTAAAATGTTCAAAAAGAGTAAATAGTTTCTAAATGAATGTAAAAAAAAAAAAAAAAACTAATCAAGTGAGTAAATAAGAATCCGCACTCTCTTTTATTGGTCAATATATGTGTTAAACAATTAACGATTATTATTATTATTAGTATAGTGGTATAATGATTAAAATTTTTAAACTTATCAAATTTTATCCAATATATAAAGTTTACTACTTTTGAATATATTACGTGTATGTTTGATCTAACATGTCTAAATTAAATGGAGAGTTTTTTAATTTTGTTAACGTGTATTGATTCAATAGTAATCAATAATAATTTGATATTTGACATTAATCTTCTTTTTTTTTTTAAATCCAATTCGCGAGAAAAACAAACTAGGCCCTGGTTCTCCAAAAAAGAAACTAATGTTTGGTACGCTGGAAATATACTTCCTCTGCAGCAGGACCCTACTATTGAGTTCTATCGTCTTCATAACAATCCCTTTTATCAGTACACTGCTTGGTCATGATCATTCATCACTCGATTCTAAAATTGTCATAAAATCATAAATTTTTTAACAAATATCTAACTAAACTGGACAAAAATTTAGTATAATTTCTGCTTAAATGTACGTAATTATCAAATAACAACATATAGGATATAGGCCCTACTACAAAATTTGCTTTACCAAAAGTTCGTCTTATTATTATTTTTTGATAAAGAAATTAAAAAAAAATTCCAGTGCAAACCATATATTCCGTGGTACTGCTTCTTGGAATTGAAGGTTCAGTGGGTCCCATAAACTCTATGAGAGAAATCACATGAACCTTTCGGGGATGAGGTTGCCAATCGGACGGTCCACAATCCCTGTCGTATTCACTATATTCGTCAAACTCAAAATCAACAAAACGCACTTAGCTTCGAGGAGGAAATCCACAGAGAGAGAGAGTGCATTGTAGAGTTTGGTTGCCAAGGAAAGTATCGAAGAGCGAGTGATAACCATGAAGAAGTTGATGAGGCTTTATAATCGAAGCAGTAGTTTACATGGTCTTCGTTGTTGAAATGGGTATTGTTGCAGGATTCGCCACCAACTATCAGCTACATCCCAGAAGCCGTGCGTTGTTGAGTCGCTGCTTTCGCTTGAGATCCAAGTATTCTCTTACATTCCCGTCCGCAGTAGCAGGGATAGCCTTCTCTTCCTCATATTTGCGCTTCTCTAAGCGCCCCTCACGACCATGATCCCTTGCCTTATAAACTCTCTCGGATCTCAGTCGCAGATCCACCACCTCCACCGCTTTAATTTTCTCAATCATTACAACTGTCTCTCTGATGGACCCAACTTCTCGCCCTGCCGTCGTCATCGACAACGGCACCGGGTATTTTCTCTTCTTATAATATCTAAATCGTCCATCCTTACAATTTGTCTATACATCTGAATAGGATTGTGCGCGCAACCTGTTTGTTGAAATAAAGCAATTGAGTTTTCACTTTATCCCTGTCTGTCAATTGTTTTTTTTCAACATTTTGAAATTTTTTGTTACCTGTTTTGGTATCTTCCAGGTATACTAAGATGGGATTTGCGGGGAATGTAGAGCCGTGTTTTATTCTTCCAACAGTAGTTGCTGTTAACGAGTCGTTTTTAAAACAATCAAGGAGCTTTTCAAAGGCCAATTGGCTAGCGCAGCACAGCGCGGGGGTCATGGCGGATCTCGATTTTTTTATAGGAGAAGAGGCTCTTGAAAGATCACGATCTAGTAGTACTTATAACCTTAGTTATCCAATTAAGCATGGCCAAGTTGATAATTGGGATGCTATGGAGCGTTATTGGCAGCAGTGTATATTCAACTATTTGCGGTGTGATCCAGAGGATCATTATTTTCTATTGACTGAGAGTCCCCTTACTGCACCAGAGTCTCGTGAATATACTGGCGAAATTATGTTTGAGACCTTCAATGTTCCTGGGCTTTATATTGCCGTCAATTCAGTGCTAGCACTTGCAGCTGGGTACACGACATCCAAGGTAGGTGTTCAAGTTACGAATTTAACTCTTTGCCTGGGTTCATTAGAGGATGACAGGAACTAGTTTTGGAAGTCATGTGTTAATTTGTGATTTTTGAAATGATTTATTCTCAATTATGTTTAAAGACTTTGGATTTTTTGGTTTACTTTTGGATTGCATTTATTTCATACTGCCGTTTAATGGTCTGGGTTTACTCATATATAGCAATAGGAAATTATCAGGATGATTTGGCCTCCCTTCATTACATGAAAATGACTTTCAGTTTTTATTTTCTATATTTATATGATTTTTTTTTTTGCAAAATCATGCAAGGTCATTAATAATATAGATAATAATTGTGAAAATGACAATGGAAATAGAAAAGTTTTAAAAAATTAAATTTTTGTGTTTTCTAGAAAACTATTTTATTTGTGTTTTGATTACTCCACAAATATGTAACTGTTACATACTACCATGAAAAAAAACATGCCTAAATTTTTGTAAACTTAAAAAGTAAAATTTAGGAGATATTTTCATGTACCGGACTGAGCCTTAATTCGTATTAATATTAACTAGTTATTGGTTGCTACCTTAGTATAAGGGAAGAGACAAAATAAACATGTAATTTCCCTTTCTTAGTGCATGTGACTAGATTCATTGCCATTCCTGAAAAAAGATAAAAGGTTCTTGCGTCTTTAATTCTATCTTCCTATGTTATTAACCCTTTTTTTCTCTTTAAAAAATTATTGGGTTGTAAGACTTCTTTTACTGCTCTTTTAAACGACCGACATTAGCATTGGGTGTTTCCTTTAGCGGATGTCAACTGATTATTTTTTTTTCTTTAATGTTCTATATTTATTAATCCTTTCCTTTTAGATTGACCTATAGTCTCCTTAGTGTGAGATGACAGGGGTTGTAGTGGATGTTGGAGATGGCGCTACTCATATTGTACCTGTTGCAGATGGTTATGTTATTGGGAGCAGCATCAAGTCGATTCCAATTGCTGGGAAAGATGTCACTCTCTTTATCCAGCAGCTTATGCGGGTATAATATTCCCTCTGGAACTATTATGTTCAGTTATTTTTTATTGCTTTTACGTCTTCCCATTGTTGCCTATGTATTTCTAGCCATTGAAATCTTTCATGTGCATGTCATAGTACGAGAAGATATATGCTATTATCTTTTTTTAACTGGTACTTGTTTTTATTTAAATGTGCTTGTTTAACTAAGACTTCCCGACTGATATACTAAGTAAGATGCTTGTGTTTGGAACAATGCCATCAATTTTTAGAAGAAACTGGTTGTTAATGTGATAAATAACAACCGAGTTTAATGTTTGTACCTTCCAACTTTTCTCTTACCTACATGTCCTTTGATCTGCTGTTATGGCTTGCTTTTCTGCTCGTTGGTGATTTATAAACAACATCATTCCAGAAGTAGTTAGCTGGTGTTCTATATTTATGCTTACACCACAATCCCTTATGATTTCAGAAAAATTTGGATTAATTCTCTATTTGTGCTTCGTGGGAATTTGCTTTTTGAACATTTCTTTCTGTAGGAAAGAGGAGAGAATATACCACCTGAAGACTCATTTGAAGTAGCCAGGAAAGTGAAGGAAATGTATTGTTACACTTGTTCTGATATTGTCAAGGTAATTCTTTAAGGCCAATATATCGAATCACTGTAGCTATTTTTTATTAGCTTGAAGAGCTACTTTTGTGTTTGAAATGAGGTTTTGAATCTTATGTTACTCCTTTAAAGATGCGAGTTCTGTTATTATTCCAGGAGTTCAACAAGCATGACAAGGAACCAGGCAAATATATTAAGCATTGGAGAGGTATTAAACCAAAGACTGGGGCACCATACTCCTGTGACGTTGGCTATGAACGATTTATGGGTCCAGAGGTTTGTTATATCTCTTTTATCTTGCAAAAAAGTCACTTCATTCAGTCCCAAATTAGTTGAATTCTACCATGAAAATTGTTAGAAATACAACATTGCTCCCTGGAGCTAATTACATAAGACTTCTTAATTCAGAGCTATTTAATTTACGAAGTAGGTGGCCTCTTAACTTTATTATTGTTATCTTTTTATCACTTGTGCAAGACAATAGACTTCTCACTATTCATTCTCTCCAGAGTTATCATTGATAATCTTTAAATTGTTAGATTTTGTCAATGTTTTTCTTACATTTGTGACGTCCTTACCTCTTGATTGTCCATGCTACCACAATGTCAGTATCTAGATTAAGTTTCTTTCTAGTTTAGTTGTTTCCGTGATTTTCTGATGGATCTAGTTTCTCTACTAGATGTTTGATTGTTGATAAGTAGTATGATATATTTTAATGGTGTTGAACAAGAGTAGACAGGAGAAATTAAAGAAGAAATGAAAGTTACAGCTCTTGGATCTCAGCAATCAACTTTCTTAGTTCTCAGTTATTTTCAATACCTATCACCTTATACATGTCCATAACTTTTCTAGAGGCAGCAGCTTTACATCCAAAATAATAGAAGAAAATACTTAGCATGAAAGGAATCCCTATAAGAAACTAAGTTAGATTAGAACCTAAATGAATTTTTTTTTACATTTGTGATGTCGTTACCTCTTGGTTGTCCATGCTACCACAATGTCTGTATCTAGATTTATTTTCTTTCTAGTTTAGTTGTTTCCATGATTTTCTGATGGATCTAGTTTCTCTATTGGGTGTTTGATTATTGGTAAGTAGTGTGGTAAATTTTAATGGTGTAGAACAAGAGTTGATTGGAGAAATTAGAGAAGAAATGAAAGTTACAAATCTTGGATCTTAGCAATCAACTTTCTTAGTCCTCAGTTATATTCAATACCTATCACCTTATACATGTCCAAAACTATGCTAGAGGCAGCAGCTGTGCATCCAAAGTAATAGAAGAAAATACTTAGCATGAAAGGAATCCCTATAAGAAACTAAGTTAGATTAGAACCTAAATAAATTTTTTTTTTACATTTGTGATGTTGTTACCTCTTGGTTGTCCATGCTACTACAATGTGTGTATCTAGATTTATTTTCTTTCTAGTTTAGTTGTTTCCATGATTTTCTGATGGATCTAGTTTCTCTATTAGGTGTTTGATTATTGGTTAGTAGTAGGGTAAATTTTAATGGTGTAGAACAAGAGTAGATTGGAGAAATTAGAAAAGAAATGAAAGTTACAAATCTTGGATCTTAGCAATCAACTTTCTTAGTCCTCAGTTATATTCAATTCCTATCACCTTATACATGTCCAAAACTATGCTAGAGGCAGCAGCTTTACATCCAAAATAATAGAAGAAAATACTTAGCATGAAAAGAATCCCTATAAGAAACTAAGGCAGAGTGGAAACTAAATGAATTCTTTATATAATTAATCTGTATATCCTGGTTTTGGGATTGAGTCCTGGATTTAGTGAGGTTGAAATAAGTAGAATTAGTGTTTAAGGCTCAGTAGAGAAAACCCTTCGATCTCTAGAAATGGATACTCCAAAACATTCTTCAAAGTAAATTCTCAATTCATAATTTTATTGTGAAGTAGCTTACACATACGGGAAAAGTGATGGCTACTAGTTTTTGAATATTACAGGATCTGATAAGTCCTTGTTACAGCACAGTTTCCTTTCGTTTTTAGTTTCTAAATAGCACAACGTCCTATTTTATTTTATTCCTAATTCGACTCTCATGTCCTGTGTTTTTCCTTAACAATTCTTAGATAGAAACCTAAGCCAAAACCACAAAGAGTTCAGTGCCAGCTTGCTTTTCTGCATTTACATCATTGATTATAACATTACATCCCTCTTCAGTGCTTGTCCTTAAGCACTAACATTGGAAACAGTCAGCCTACAGTAAAGAGCCACGCAAAGGAAGAAGTCTAATTCTGTAGGTCGTCCATCTGCTGTGTATACATGGAGTGCAACCTGTTGTGAAACTTGTTACTCTAGTTAAAACTTAGTAAACTCCATTCACACGTCTCTTTAATCATGGGTTCATTGATTCTGCTTTTGTTCTCTCTTGCTTGCCTTAGCTGCTAAAACAGATTCTTGTGACAGCTCCATCAAGATATGTAACCCAATCTTCAATTGCTTTTGCTGAACTGCAGCCTCAATTTTTTGCTTCCATGCTGTGACTTTCATTTTTAGACTTCTCCCAGCCAGCATTAGCTTCTCATAAAAATTTGGTAGACTGCATAACCAGGTCACTTTTGGCACCTACATTTACCCGAGATTCTGAGAAGCTGATTAATTTTTTCTGCCTGCTACTTTATGTTATCATTAACATCTTCACTGTTAGCTCAGACTTTTGTGTAGCATCAGGAGGTTGACTGCTATTACTCGGAGATCTTTACACCCTTGGGCTGTTCAATATAAAATATTGTTAAACTCGTGTGTGATTCATATTGGTTATCAAATAGCTACTTACCATTTTTGTCTATTAATGAAATCTCAATATAGTGAACTATCAAAAACAAACCACATGAACATAATTTAGAACAGGTCAAACTACAAAGGGCAAAACTGTAACTTGCTCTTTAGAAGTTAAAAGTGAGGTTCATTAAAGAGTACCAAAGAGGTGCCACCCGAATAAAGAAATATACAATAGATAAAATTTCCTAGTCAGTCAAAATGTCTATCACTTCTCCTAAATTTTGAGCTGAATTTAGCATGGATGACACTTCAAATCAAAGAACAAAGGATTTGGAACCAAATATCCCACTCTGTTGAAATAGTTCAAACATCCTCTAAGAATTTTCTAGTTCTTTCCCTCCAAATAACCCACAAAGTAGCACAAGGGATGAGAGGAATGAGCTTTCCTCCTTTATCAGCCAAGATGCCTTACCACGTCTATAATTTCTATGATTTCTTCTAAAATTTTAGCTGAATTGAGCATGATCGTCCTGTAAATGAAAAAACGAAAGTTTGTAACCAAACATCCAAACTCTGTTAAAAGAGTACAATATTCTCAACAAGTCTTCTATTTTCCTTCCAAGTCACCCATGGAGCAGCAAGATCGATGAGAGAAATAAGCTTCTTCCTTTTCTTATCAGGCAAGATTCCTTGCCATGTCTTTGATGCCTACGATTTCTCCTAAACCTTAGCTGAATCGAGCACTGATGAGCATTAAATGAAAAAAAATAAGGGTTTGGAACCAAATATCCCAATCTCTGTCGAAAGAATACAAACATCCTCAAAGAGTCTTTTATTTCTTTCCTTCTAGATAACCTCAAAAAGTAGCAAGAGGACAAGAAAATTAGCGTCTTCCTTCTCTTATCTACCGAGATGCTTGCCACATCCACAACTCATTCATCACTGAAGCAGCTTTGACCTACTGCACTTTGAAGAGATTGAAATCATTGATTACAAACGATGTGAAACTTTGCATCGTGACAAAAGATGATCTAGAGTGTCCATAACATTCTTGCACAGAAAATATCCATTCACTAGAATCTGTCCTTTCTTAATTAGATTATCCACAGTGAAGATACAATTGTTAGTTCAAAGCAAAAAAAAAACAAGCTATTCTATGAGAAGGATTTCTCTTCCAGATCTCCTTCTGAAGGAAAGGGGAAAAACTTGAGGAGAAATTGCTGATGGGGATGTCTGAAAAGGAACTGTTAGAGCATAGCTTCTGAAATAATTCATCTTCTCTGGACTAGGCAATTTGATAGTTTCAATTTTGTGAAGTAACTGAATGTAGTCCTCTTCCTCTCAATTATTAAAAGTCCTCACAACCTCCACCCCACAGTCCCACACCACTTAGCCACTGACCATTGAGAAATAGTTGCTCTTAAGGCATCTTTCTTTCTAGCCGAAATGAAGGAGGAAGCTGGGTGTGAAGTAGGGGAGAGCTAGCCACTAACTTGGCCGATTGGAACAAGCATTTTAACTTTATCGAAAGCTATTCTTGCAAAACATTTAGTGAGTTATAACATGATCACTAATTTGGCCAAACAGGCCTAAGAAACCCATTCGTACTTCCCTGTAAGCTCTGGGCCACTCTCTGGTAACCCAAACAGGTTTGTTTTCATTGTGAAGTGTCTACTCCAGATCAGTGGAGGTCTAAAGGTTCAGTGTCAAATAAGGTCGAGAGCTGGCAAGGCATTGGCTGAAGTGATGATCAGATGAAAAATAGGGAGAAATTGATCAAGAAATGGGAATTGGAGATCTTAAGTCTCAATGATCAGAATAACAATTGCAATAGGCATGTCTGAAACAATGATGAGGTACCTTTACATTGGTACCACCCATGATGCAACCAAAACAGGCTTCGAAAATGCCTAACATAATCTAAGTTTCTAATAGGAAATTAACCTGGAATAGAGCCTTAATAGATCTGCTATCTTCTGCTAAGAACCTTATAGATATTTTCTGTCCTCTACTGAAATGTAAATAACTTTTTACATATGCAGCGCTATTATTCTTAAATTCCTAATATTCTTAAACTCCTAACTACTTTTATTTTTAAGTATGCTAGAAATTTGTAACATTCGATAGAATATGAAAATTACATAATTATTTTTTATAGTATTTCTTAAAATTATAATTTTGCATTGGTGTCTTATCGGCTTAGGATAGCCACAGTATTTGCTAAGCAACGGAGTAAGAATAATGATGTTTGCCTGTTATGCTGGTTTCTGATGTTTATACAAGTACCTGTTAAATTCTCTTTTGCTTTTAAGATGCAAATATTTAGTGAAATTTGACTTAATGAACTCTGACGTGTTTTGTTAATGGAGTTTGCTTATGTGCTCCATGCCGTACATTTAGCAATGTTTTATCCATGTCTTTGTCAGGTTTTCTTCAATCCGGAGATATACAGCAATGACTTCACAACTCCTTTACCAGCTGTAATAGACAAGTGCATTCAGTCTGCACCAATTGACACAAGGAGAGCGTTGTATAAGGTAAGGTGCATGAGGGATGGAGGAGGTGTTTGGTCTTCAGAAGATACGCTCATTAAGAAAGTTCCAATAATATGTGCAAATGCCCTAGTCTATGTTCCGATTGTCATGATTTCTTCTAAGCAACTATTACAAGATTGCTTCGTTGTTTTGCATGCTGCATTCCCCGGTTTGGATACATCATGTGGTAATTTAAGTGCTTGAGTGCACTTGCATTTGAATGTATGCAAATTTTGATGTTAGCAACTTAACACTTCTCAAAAAATAATTTTGGGAACTTGCCTCTGTATGTCCTACTTTCTCAAGTTTTTGACTGGTATTTGCTTTCTCTCTGTGCTGTACGTTCTGAAACTAATTAGGTTATCTTCATATCAGAATATAGTACTGTCTGGAGGATCAACCATGTTCAAGGACTTCCACAGAAGGTTGCAGCGAGATCTTAAGAAAATTGTGGATGCCCGGGTTCTTGCATCCGAGGCACGGCTTGGTGGGGAAATAAAAGTAAGCGTTTTGGTGTTGGTATTATTGACAGATCCATGTGGCATGTATATGATTAGTATAGTTATTTATATTATCAAGAGGCTGAGCATTTCTTCTTCCTTTTGGCTTCCAGTCACAACCTGTGGAGGTCAATGTAGTCAGCCACCCTATCCAGAGATTTGCAGTGTGGTTTGGAGGTTCTGTTCTTGCATCAACACCTGAATTTTTTGCGGTATGAACCTGAACCTATGGTAACATACTGCATATACCTCCTTTTCTTGACCAAATCTATGGGCTCATATTTCTGTATTACCAAATCCATAAGCTGGTATTTGTCTTTTATACACAGACTGCCAACTAACTTTTTGTGTTGTTTTTCCTTAACTTAAAATTGAAGAAAGCTGAAAAGTTTGCTAAATGTGCAGGCTTGCCACACAAAAGCCGAGTATGAGGAATATGGAGCAAGCATATGCCGCACAAATCCTGTTTTCAAGGGAATGTACTGACGCAAAGATTCATTTCAGCTGATCCTTGGCCGACACCTCTTTGTGACGGCACACAGAGTATTGTATTTTCACCTCCATTGTGCACCTCAGTTCACTTTGCTTGCCCATATTTGCTTAGTGCTCATGTGTAGTTGATTTTGAGAGGTGATGTAAAATATCCACATTAGCCTATTGTAGCAAAAGAAAAAGAAAAAGAAAAGAAAAGAAAAGAGATTCTTGTATTCATTTGTTTGTTAGGGAGCTATAAGTCTTCTCTAAGACAAGCTGCTGGCCGACATGTTGCCTGCACACGCTGCAAGCATATCAAGATCAGAGAAGAGTTAAACAATTAGGTAAAGACGGAAACTGAGCTGAATTTCATTTTTGGTTTTCGGCTTAGGGTACGGAAAAGATTATCTTTGCTTTTCATTTTCGGTTAGGAGTGATATATTCCGTCAATATATATTTTCAGGTAGGGAGTTGATCTGAGTTGGATATTTGAATACACTTGTATCCTCTTTGTTTCTTGGGACAGATTTTGTATTTGGGTTGAATCTTACAAGTAGCGTTAGACAAGGTCCTTTATTTTGTCCATGAATCCCATTATGTGACTAGATCAAATAACCTCAGCTTATTAAGAAGAAGTACAGAATCTTGATACTGGATTTTCTGTGTAAATGATATAATGCCTTCTGGCTGATGGTTGAATCCCCTCTCCAAATGTAATTGTTTTTCCCTTTTGATTTCCAGCTGATTCTTGCAGTTGAGACTATTCTGAATGTTAGAGATTCCCAGCTACAGTAATTTGTGAAAGGTACATGTTCAATGGCAACTTGCTTGATTGTATTTCTTTGCTTGGGACGAGGCTTGAAACTTTAGCTGATTAAACGTCAGAAAGGGGATATAGACATGGAATATATATATATATATATATATATATGTATGTGTGTGTGTGTACGCATATGTGTTGTGCTTAGTCCAAAATGTCCAACGGGTAGAAATGATCTAATTTAGAGGGAACAAAAAGATAATTATATAGGAAATAAAGTTGAAAAGAAAAATTATTCATACTGCAGGTGTACTCAAACCAAAAAAAGAATTGGAAAAGGGTAATTAATACAAAAATTCCTGTTTATTTTTGCATTTATACCATTTTGGTTTTACTTTTCAAGTAACATAATTAGTTTCATATATTCTTACGATATATCAAATTTGACATATTAACTAAAACCAAATTAACATAATTCTCTGTATATTTGTTAATCACTTACTTTTAAACGTTTTTTTTTTTTTTAATTTCACTTTTGCTTTTATGACCAACATGAATTTATGACATCATATTGGATATGTTCAGAATAAATTTAAAATTTTGTCTATTATTTATTGTATTTAATTCTATTAGAAGATGAATAAATTATTTATACAAATAAAATATATGAAAAAATTTGGTAAACAATTTATGGGGTTGACTTGCTTTTCATTTTATTTTTAGTAGAACGGTAAAAAATGTAATCCAACAATTCTTTGTTTGTACCAAAATAAGAGAAAATTCAAATTGAGTCTCTCCCTTGAATTGTAATTTTATACACTTGAATTTAGTCTTTTAACTTGAATCCTCTTTTTCTTTTTCTTTATATATATATATATATATTCTATTTATTTAGAATTTTAAAAACATATAAAATTATTAAACAAATAAAAACATATTTGGGTCGCATGAGTATGTATTAATATCCCAACTTGGTCTGATATAAAATTATTAAAGAAATAAAAATATATGGACAATTTGAGTCGCATGTATATGTATTAACACTAGAGCTTAGTCTAATCTCATTATTTTTTCAGTTAATATTCAAATAATTTCTTTTAAAAAACTACTGTGTTTGGAGTTAAGATAGCACAGATACTTACAATTACAGGTAAATTAAATTAATAAAAAAACATGTAAATTATTATTTTTTTTTAAAAAAAGAAGAAGATAAATTACATAAAGATGCACTTATTAAAGAGGTACTTGTTCCACTTACTAACAAAATGGAGTATTAAAATTTTAAATAGATTTTATTTCTTTTACAACACAAAATAAATTTACATATTTCTAATTAAAGAAAAAAAGATCTTAATAAAATAAATATTTACAAAATATTAAATAAGTATCGCTTCTCTTAATAGAGGAAATGAATGATTTTTTTTTTAAATAAAAAATTACTGTTAATGTAAAAAAAGAAAGAAAATAAATTTAATATAAGAATAGATTTTTTTACAAATTTACTAGATTAAAAACTTATGATATTTAAAAATTTAAGAATTTTATATCACAATTTAATAAAAATTTATAACATATATATAAAATATAATCAGTATATTCGAACATTACCCGCAATATGTATTAGAAATAATACATTAAAAAAGATGTAAAATTAAATAAAATACTTTCGTTCTAAAAAATAGATGTTCAATATAAGAGAGATGAATTCGCGTAGTCAACAAAATTTATATATGTTTGAAGTACCAATTGAGTAAATATATTATAAATTTTAATTTATTTATTTATTTTTAAAAAATAGATGATAAATCAAATATGCCGTGTGTGGATAAATAATAAAAATAGCAACTTTGTGTAAAAACACAAAAATAATAATTTTAAAAAATAAGAATGTTGAACTAAAATATCTTGTATTAAAAATAATAAAATATTAATTTATAAAAAACAATCCGGTTTTTCAGAAAAAAAATAATAAACACAATTACATTCATGCACAATTGCAAGAAAATTGGGCCAAATAATCTGACCAAAAAGAATAGGGTCAAAATGTCAAACAGTTAAAACTCAAAAATTACACAAAAGCTAAAACCAAGAGCAATCAACTTAATTCAACTTCTTACCAGATGGATCAGAAGATCCATTGATTTGATCTAAAGGGTTTCACTGTGCAGAGACCGCAAGTTAGAAACGAAAAGACGATGGTTAGACGGAAAAAAGAAAAAAGGATTTGATTATACTTCTGCTTCCATTCGTTAAACTCAAGAGAGAAATTCAAAAAATCGGGGGGTTCGTCTAATCTGGCTGCTAAGATCCTCACGGAGTAGAAGAAGACTAAGTAATTTCCATTTCCATTGATGTTTCCGTTATTTTCGTTGAATATCTTGCTTTTACTCTACTTCTTGGCGATAGATTCGACTTTTCTTGCAATGATTTGAGTTCTATTGGAAGTTTATGATTTCCGTTTTTCCTTTCCTCTTTTGAGCCTTTTTAGATTATGAATTGATTTTTTTGTTGTACGAAGTGGACATCAGATGTTCAGATGTTTACCAAGGTCTTTATCTATCTTCTTTGGTGATTCCTGCTGTTCTTGTAAGTACTCATTTAAGGTTATCTTTTTTATTGGGATAAACTTGCATCGGCAATTGGTAATTTTGTGATATAAGGACTTACCATTTTTATCATTTTCCTTTTGTATTGAGCTTTTATTATATGCTTTGGCCATTTTTAGTCCTCTATCTTGTTCTTTGGAGGAAGATCCCCCTCCTCTTCTAGTGATATTCTTTGTTCTTCCTTCAGGAGTTTGATATTTCCTCTTCTCTAGCCTTTTCATTTCAACATATAGCGCTTTTTAAAGTTTCAAATTGTGTTTTACCCTTTTCTTTTCTTTTTCAGGATGCATAATGTCATAAGCTATGGGTAGGTGGGTAGATACTAATATGTTAACTTTTCTATTTTAAATCTGTGTTAAATTTAATTACACTTGTTAGTTTATCGGTATTTTTAGTCTCAAGGAACGGTGGCAGTGGGGTTTGAACAAAAGGATAATTTAATTACTTCCTTTGCTTTTGACTCTGGCTTCATGTAAATGGAGAAAAGGTTTAACTCATGTTATATTCTGCACATCTTAGCCAGATTCTATGGATCAAATGGCAGAGGAGCAGATAGACTTCGAGGAAGAGGAGTACGCAGGTGCTCAAAAGATGCAGTACCAAGGAAGTGGAACTATACCTGCACTGGCTGATGAAGAGCTGATGGGAGAAGACGATGAGTATGATGATCTGTATAATGATGTTAATGTTGGAGAAGGTTTCCTACAGATGCATCGAACTGAGGGATCCATCCAGCCTGGTGGTATGAGCAATGGAGGTCCCCAGCCTCAGAAAACTGATGTTCCTGAACCGAGATTGGAAACTGGAGGCTCATCAGGATCCAAGATCCCTGGGGTTTCAGCTGAAGGGAAGTATCATAATGCTGGGGGGCAGCAGGCTGTTAAGAGACCTGAAATGGTATCTGCTTATTACCCAGATGCATCTTCTGTTTCACAAAAAGCAATGCCTCATGATACCCAAATCAGAAACATGGGTTTTCAGGGATCAACACCAGCGCCTCCCACTATTAGGGGTGATCCGCCTGATAGGAAAGTTGCGAATGAGCCTGCATCTTTACAGAATTCTGGTACTGGTGGTCCTCAAGGTGTCCGACAGATATCGACTAATCAGATGGGTATTAATTCAAATGTTAATCATCCAATGGTAAATGAAAATCAGATCCAACCACCGGCAGAGAGTGGTACAACCATGATTTATGTTGGAGAATTACACTGGTGGACCACTGATGCGGAGCTTGAGAGTGTATTGACCCAATATGGAAGGGTCAAGGAGATTAAATTCTTTGACGAGAGGGCCAGTGGTAAATCCAAAGGTTATTGTCAAGTAGAATTCTATGATCCAGGTGCTGCAGTTGCATGCAAAGAGGGAATGAATGGTTATGTTTTCAATGGGAAAGCATGTGTTGTTGCCTTTGCACCTCCACAAACATTAAAGAATGCAGGAAATTCTTATTTGAACAAAAATCAAGGCCAGTCTCAGCCTAGGAGGCCTATGAATGATGGAATTGGGAGAGGTGGTAATATGAATTTTCAAGGTGGAGATGTAGGAAGGAATTATGGAAGGGGTGGCTCAGGACGTGGTGGTCAGGCTGGAAGCAGAGGTCCATGGAGTGGTGGATCGATGAGGGGAAGGGGGGTTACAGGGGCAAAGAACATGGTTGGAAATGTTGCTGCCATCGGGAGTGGTGCTAGTGGTGGGCCTTATGGGCAAGGCCTCGGAGGTCCTACATTTGGGGGTCCTGTTGGTGGGTTAGTTCATCCACAAGGGATGATGGGATCTGGGTTTGATCCAACATTCATGGGTCGGGGAGGTGGTTATGGAGCATTTTCTGGTCCTAGTTTTCCTGGCATGCTTCCATCATTTCCAGGTGTTAATGCAATGGGACTTGCTGGGGTTGCTCCACACATCAACCCTGCCTTCTTTGGGAGAGGAATGGGTGCTAATGGAATGGGAATGATGGGTCCCTCAGGAATGGATGGACCTCATGCAGGAATTTGGACTGACCCAAGTATGGGTGGATGGGGAGGAGAAGAACATGGTCGAAGAACAAGGGAGTCTAGTTATGGTGGGGAAGATGGTGCTTCTGATTATGGATATGGGGAGGCAAACCATGAAAAAGGAGGAAGGTCGAGTGCTGCCTCTCGGGAAAAGGAGCGGGCTTCTGAGCGTGACTGGTCAGGGAGCAATGATAGACGACATCATGATGAGAGGGGACAGGACTGGGACAGGTCTGAGAGGGAGCATAGGTACCGAGGAGAAAAAGATAGTTATCATGACCATCGACAAAGAGAACGTGACTCAGCTTATGAGGACGATTGGGACAGAGGGCAAACTTCCTCAAGATCTCGAAGCAGGTCTCGAACAATGCCAGAGGATGACCACAAGTCTAGATCAAGGGAGGGAGATTATGGGAAGAGGAGACGCCTGCCATCAGAGTGACACAATCATGCTATTCACCCTTTCCTCTCGTTCTTTGTGTTCCACTCTTAATATGCCTGCTTGGTTGCTCTGTTGTGCTTGGTCCACCAGTGGAGCTTCTTGAGGGAAGAAGTAAGTTCTAATAGTGTGGATAGGAGGGATTAATAGAATCGTTGTTATTTTCTACTGCATTCTACAAAACTAATATTCTATGCTATACTTTACATCTATGTGTTGAAAAACAGTCAGTAAAGTTTAGTGGCATATCAATGTGGATATTCTTTGTGGGGCAAAGTTCCGACACCCTGCTGCTGAGTTCCACTACACTTATACTCGTCCTGCATAATCCTGTCTCAAAGACAATGTTCTTTTGGCATTATGATCTTGATAAGCTTGCAACCTGTGTGATTTGTATGATTGTTTTAGCGGTTCATATTCTGCATACTTTTCATTTGCCTTGGTTGATGGAACATATGCAATACTCATAATCATCATCTTATTCTTCTTCTTTCTTACTGCTTGAATTGCGTAACATATTGATCCATGGTGATATATCTTTTTCTCACTTGCTTTATTTTATTATTATCTTGTTCCATCCTTGTGTGTTAGCTAATAGGTTGTGTGGTTTATGTTCTGATATCATTTTTTATTTAACCTTATTAAGATGTTTAACATGCACCTTTTTTGGTAGTAGTGGATTTTGGATATTTTTTGATAGTGAAACATGTTTTTTGTTAATATGCTTATTAATTTGCACTTCATTTCTTTCTGTTTGGTTTTGAAGTTATAATATGCTTGTAAAAGTTTAGATAATATACCATAAGAGAATTTACTTGCATGCATGTAAAACTTAGCTATTGTAGACTTTTTCCTCAAGCATGCGGCTCCTTTTGGTTTAAAGAGAGAATGTTGAAAGAAGTCAAGAATAGAGTTTACATGAGAAAGATGGTGATAGGAAATCTGTGGGGACTGGTGATGAAAATGATTCCTCTTGACGAGAGTCACTGGTAGTCTCAAGGTATGCCTCCACGGTGAAAACATGGGTTTATTTGTTATCAAGTGATAGCAATAATATTAGTTTCGTTGCTAATATGACTCTCTGTGGTCATTTGTCTTATAGTTTTGTAGTCTTAGGGAAATTAGAAACTGTTGCAATTGTTTGGAGGATGTATCAGACACACTGTGCGATTAGACTTTACATGCAGAAGATTTAGAAGTTATAGAACTCAAGGTTTTTATGTTCCAACTTGTTTTTGGTTAGTGTGATTAAGGGCTAGATTAATTGCCGTTAAGAGGATCTAGGATGCGATAAGGGTTGTAATATTTTTTTGTGAATGTTCAACTGGAAGTTTCTGTTTTAAGGCTTTGCTAGAAATTGATCTCTGAGGTTCTTTCTCCTGCCTCCGTCCTCTCTGCTCATCCATTTTTTTTCTTGGTGGTCTCTTCTTATCCCTATGTGTATATACTTCATACTCACATATTGAACCCTAAAGCAGCCTCCTAAATACTAGTAATTATATCAAAATGATTTATTTATCTATTTCAGGTTTTAAAAAAATAAGTGTAATCTTTATGCATTTATCTTCCATTTCAGATCTGTCCATCGAGAAAAATCATTTCACTGATGATTGTTTAGATGGCTGTATGCCTGAATTGATTCATAGAATAAAGGGGATAATTGGAGTGATTATGCTGTTGTCTAATTTTAAGGGTAGTGCCTATAGGGTTGAGAAGAAGGATTCGAATAAGTGATTTAAGTTTTTTTCTTCGGCTAAGATGGAGTTGATTCATTTAAGGGTGGTGCTAATAGGATTCGGTGATTTGAGTTTCTAACACGTTGATTCATGTTTTAATGCTCTTTCTGTATACTAGTAGTGGATAGTGGATGATGTAGGTAGATTGTGAGGTGGTGTCTTTGGCACATATTATTTCTATGTCTATTGACATGGGGGTTTTTCTTTTTTATCATCACATCCAGGGAGTGGAGTGGGCAAGTTTTGTATTGTCATGATTGAATCAGCTTGTATTGTTGCCTGGAGGAAGAAATGTTAGGTGGACTGCTTTCATTTGGATTCCTTTGATAAATGGTCTTGAACTCATTCAAGTCTGCAAAAGGAAGTCTTCACTATGTTGTTTTTCACCTTTTGTTTTTGAGCACATTCCGGTAATCTGTAAAGTATGCTTCAACAGTGTCTTGTATAAAGTTGAGTTTATCAACAGTGTCTTGTATAAAGTTGAGTTTATGTATTAGGTTGTTGCTTAAAATTGAACTTGTGTAATAGGTCCACAATTTTTAATGGCCTTTTTCATTGTTTAATTCTGCCTATAGTGGGTCTGCTAATCAGCTTGTAAGAAATTTTTAGTGATTTTTGAGCCTTGTTTGTTGTAGCTGATGTGTATAAACAATGACATGTAGTGAATTTAGAGTCATGTAATTCACAGTTGCTATTCAGACTGTAACTGGTCAAAAACAAAAGGTGCTCAACGTGTAAATAGTCATTTTGCTGCTGTAAATAGTCATTAGCATAGTTCTCTCTCTCTCTCTCTCTCTCTCTCTCTCTCTCTCTATTTCTCTGCCTCTTTTGTTTTTTGGTTATTATTTTGTATTTTTAACTTCAGACAGAAAAAAAGATAATTATGTTTTTGAAGAAGTAGCTGGGTTAAAGAGATGATTATGGATAGCTGCTGTATTCTTGATTTGGCAGACTCGACAGGGTTTTAAGTTTGGGTTTATTTTGTATTTGCCTGTCACTGCTGCTCTGGTTTTAAGTTCGGGGTCTGTCTTTGTAACTAATTTTCCTTGTACCTGTTTGGATCTCCTTTCTTGTCTATAAAAGTTTTATTTGATGTTTTCAGTAGGCTTAAATTTTTATTCATATCTACACGAGCAACCTCATCCTGGAGTTTGCACTAGGAATTCAGTATTGTCAGATTTCTTGGTCCTAAATCTGAGTAAACAGAGATTAAGTTGCAGAAAGAGAAGGATAACAGAGATGGAAGATAATTTTAAGATATCATTATAATGATATAGTACGTGCACAAATACATGCAGACATACATTTGAATGAGAAGAGTGAAAAAGACTGAAAATCCATTCTGCAATTTCTTTTCCAAAGTGTTATTCAAATTAAAAGAGTATGAGAAAGAAAAAAGAGTCAGGTTGTCAATAAAGTAGAAACAAAACAACCATTACAAATGAACATGAATAGCATATTCTTATCTCTTCTCTAATTAAGCCACTCATGTAAATACAAAGAGGGAAGGGTAAGGGTGTTGATTGATGCACCCAGCAAGCTTAGAACAAGAAGGAGGCAGCGACGGCAGACACTCCAACAACTGCAGCTGCAGAGAGGTGGAGAGCAGCCACACCGCTGTTGGGTGTCTCTGCTGGAGTGGCGGCAAAGGCAGATTCACTGCTAAGGGGGCCGGCAACCGCAGCACCAGGAGAGGCTGCATCATTATCAGTTGTTCCAATGTGATCAGGGTCGATGGGTGCCTCTGCCGCAGTGGCCCCGACATCCTCTGCAGGTTCAGATGTATCAGCAGATACAAAGGCAACAATGGCTACCAACATGAGAGCAACAAGAATGAACTTGCGTGCCATTGTTATGAAGTGTTGAATTAAAAGTTGGAAAGAAATTTGATGCAGTACTTCTCTAAACCCAAGTAGAGAAAAGAGTACTGCAGGAGATGGAACAGGGGCAGATGGTGAGGGAAGGGAAATACGTTGGAGGTTTTATATAGTGTTTGGTTTGGGGTAAAAATAGGGTTGGCTATCTTGAGGGACGGGGAAATGTGTGAACATCACCATTCCCAAATTAAAAATTGTTTTTTCCTTCTATTTTTATATTTCCCCTCTTTGGTTTCATGATTATTGATTCCTGCCTTTCTGTTTGCTTTGCTAATTTTAGTGAAATTTGTGGGGTCTTTTTTTTTTTTCTTTCTGTTGAACATTATAAATTATATTAATCACAGATTCTATTAATAATTTCTGATAAAATTAGTCTCCACTTTTAACTTTTTATTAATAAAATATATTATTAAGACTAAAAAAATAATAATAATTTAATTTTGATTTGGTGGTATTTGGTTCAGATTTATTTTTGTTATTGTTTGTGTTTATTTATTTATTTATGCTTAGCCTTCTGTTTTCAATTTTAATAGAATAATGCTCCCCTCTAGGTTTGATGACTGATATTTTTTTCTGTTTCTCAAGCAAGATGCTTCAACAGTTTTATCCACAGAACTAAAATAGTTCAACAGTTTTATCCACAGAACTAAAATAGATATTGTTTCAATATTCAAGTGCTAAAATGAACATGGGAACCTAAATCTCTGCTGCAGATCCCACCCCCTATGCTCAAGTAAAACCATTTGTCAATCAGTTCATCATCTCAACCATCCTCAACATTTCCTCCATCGCTCAAACTCTTATCTTTGCATTTTACAAATAGTGGCTCACCGCATATGCCAACATTTTCTAACAAATGATGATTCACTAAATTTTGTCACATGCCCCACAAATTACTGTTGGATAAATTTAAGTAACCTAATGATAGGGGTAACAAGTTTGAAGGGGTCTCACTAAAGAGCTTATTGCCTGAGAGGCCAAGAGAAGACAATTGATGCAATTTTTGTAATGTTTGAAGGAATTTGGCTTGTGATATGATTTTTTGATAGGTTCAAAATCATGAATCTAGAGAGTTTTGTATCTCTTTGAAAAAATCTCCAACAAATTTGTTGCTTGAGAGATCAATGCAAGTGACAAGTGAAAGAATTTTAGTGTACTCGAGAGATTGATCTTCAGTTTGTGAGCAAGTTGTAGTTCAAGTTTAGTTCCACAAGATATCAAAGCTTACCAAACCATTATGGTAAATCACTTGTCAAATAATTATTGCTTAAGCTCAAGTACATAAGACTAGGCAAAAAACTGTTGAAAGCATAATCTTCTATTCCTTTTGAGTCTCTCAAGCAAGCCGCCATCAAGTTATTACTTGACAAATCAAACTTCTTTTACATGCAAAGCCTACGAGTAGAGTTCGGAATGCCACACTCAATATTGTTGTCAAATATATCAAATTTGTCAGAAATATTAGGTTTCCAATTGAAGTAGGAAGTTTACCATGCATTTTATTTAATGCTAGATTGAGAACCTTTATCTTTTTCCAGCTTCCACTTAATAACTGTAAGCAACTGATAAAGAGATTAGAGTTTTTAGTAAGATTCAAGTGCTACAAGTTTAATAATTCACCAAAACCAAGAGAGATTCTTCTATTTAGTTTGCTAAAGCTTAAATCAATATGTGTTATAGTACTAATACTCGTAAGCTAATTTGGGAACTTAGAATTGAACATATTAGAATTAAGATTTATATCAGAAAATTTTGTTAGATTAAGAATACTAAGGGTTGAAATGGAACTTGATAGGTTATAACCTAAAAGGTGTAACTCATTTAGAGATGAAAACATGTTGAGTACCCTGAGGAAGTCAGATCCTTACCAAATAAAGACCAATTCGCACGTCTCAAGACATTTCAGAAGAATCAGACCAATCAACCATTCGAGATTTAGAATACTAAAAGTAGAAATTTCATAATAAACATTATTGCAATGTGGAAAGGTTTCCAAGATTTGACTGAATTTCACCACTATAGCCATCATTTGATAAAATAAGATAAACCATGTTTCTTATCAATCCTAAAAAGTTTTGAATTTAAATACTCTCAAATATGTAGAAGCTCAAGTCCATATATTGTAAGGACTCAAGTTTTAGCAGTGAAGGATTTATCTCTCCGCTGAACACATTACTGATTGATAGTTAACAACTTATCGAATATCAGTCGTGGAGATTGATGGTAATGACAACTCCATAAATGTTGCTGCAAACAACTACATACCGTTGACAATGGTTGTTGCCTTGCCATGATGATAACCTGGGATCCTGAAGACTTTTTTAAAGTCTTCTATAGCTTTGATCTCTAATTCTAAACAATTGGTCAAGTGAGTTTCTCCCCTGCAGCAATATTCTTTTCTTATGACAAATACCACTAAATGCTTATAATCAAATAAAGACATGAAAATCTCTCAATTCTTCACTTCTTAAAGTCATAAAGAGCCAATTGATTGTAATATTTCTATATGATTTATTTACAAAAAAATTTCAAATAACAAAGAACATAAACAAAACTTTTAGAGTAAGTAAATCTAGAAAACAAAGTACTTTTTACAAGTCTTGACAAGGTGGTGGAAATAAGGCATTTGAATGTTGACTTTTCGTTTCTTAAATAATTAAAAGATAGTTAAAAATTGAACATGTGTATTTATAAAGGAATAAATTGTTGTTATAAAATAGAATTTTGATAATTTGTTGTGATAAAAAATATAACAATTGCTAAATCATTAGAGTAGATTATTATTATTATTATTTTTATAAATTTATATATTTTATCAATTAAGTAATATATATATATGCACTAATCATAATACAGTTTATTAGTGTAAAATATAAAATGTATAATTCAATTTGAATCTACAATTTTTTATAAAGAAAAAAAATATCAATCATTAAACTAATAAATAATCCTAAATTGATAACTTGGCACAATATACACACAAAAATATAATTTTTATAATAAGGGATGGATAAGTTTTAACGTTATCTAACAAATTGCCAAGTAACTTTGCTTTAATGGTAAATACTATCATTTAATTTTAGTTTTAACTAATCTTAAAAATATTAATGTGCTTCATCAAATTGCCATCATATTTTACTGTCTTAGAGATTAATTAATTGCAATTTATAGTTTTAAAAAATTAATTCAACTGTAAATAACATTAATTTTATCTTAATGTTAAAATTAATTCAACGGTAGTAGAGCAATTGAAAATTTCCGTTATTTAGGTGGGCCTGGGCTTTTTAAACTGAAGCCCAAAAATGGCTATTACTTCACCATAATTACGAAGGAGACACTTAGTTAGGGCTTTCAAAAAAGGGAGAGGAGCGAACCAGTAGAGACCGTCACCACCCGGCAACAGCTTCTACACTCTTCTTCATCTCATTTGAGATTTTGTTAAACTGATGCGGAGGGAAGATTGAACCGGTAGGGGCAGAGATCTTGTACTGGAAACAATTCTTAGCTGTAGAACGGAGTAAGAAGACTAAAAAACAAGAGAAATGGCGTTAGCGTTCGATGAGTTCGGTAGGCCGTTTATCATTCTTAAAGAGCAAGAGCAGAAGACGAGACTCAGGGGTCTCGATGCCCAGAAAGCCAACATTTCCGGTGGGAAAGCAGTGGCTCGCGTCCTCCGCACCTCTCTCGGCCCCAAGGGAATGGACAAGATGCTTCAGAGCCCCGACGGCGACGTCACAATAAGTTCGTTTCTTCACTCTCTGCTTTTGATTGTGCTCTTTTATTTCATTTGCTGGTTGTTTATTTTGTTTCTTTCTTGGCTGCTGTTCAGTTTATCAATGGATCTCTTTAGTATGTAAATGGAGAAAAAGAAAGAGATCTGTTTAGGGTTCATGAGGTAGATTACTTGGTTTTTGTCAAGTGTGAAATGGTATGTTCATTGTTTTGATGTTTCTACTGAATTAATTAGTGGAGTTTTTAGTAGGATTATCTTCTACTTATCATCTTTAACTGGGGCAGACCTTTATGGAATACCTGCAAAAGTTCTATATGTGTATCGTCTTCAGAATTTTCTGTACTTTCTCAATACCGACCGACTGTTTATGTGAAACGCCTGATTTCTGATTTGAAGTAACTGGTAGTATTAGTAAGCAACTTCTGGAATCTCTTGATAACAAAATGAGGAAGAAGTAACTGATAATATTAGTAGGCAACTTCTGGAATCTCTTGGTAACAAAATGAGGAAGAGACCGTGGTTCTTGTAAAACTTGATATTGATTGTACATTGTAACTTTTGCCTCTGATATGTCTGTTGTGGTTGCTGCTTGTTTCCTGTGTACTATATATGAAAAAAATGTGTTATCCTTTTCTGAACTGCTTCTATGGCTTTGCTCTCTTTTTATATCTTTGTATTGCCAGCAAATGATGGTGCAACAATCTTGGAGCAAATGGATGTTGATAATCAGATTGCAAAGCTGATGGTTGAACTATCACGGAGTCAGGATTATGAAATTGGTGACGGAACAACTGGTGTTGTTGTCATGGCTGGTGCACTTTTGGAGCAGGCTGAAAGATTGTTAGAACGGGGGATCCATCCCATTCGGGTTGCAGAGGGCTATGAAATGGCTTCTAGAATAGCCGTTGAACATTTGGAGCGTATAGCTCAGAAGTTTGATTTTTCAGTGACAAATATAGAGCCCTTGGTTCAAACTTGCATGACCACTTTATCCTCAAAGATGTCAGTTTTCTTGCACTGAGCTTTAACTTCATATCCATGTCGTCTTTATCTTATGTTTTGAATTATTTAATGACATGTTCTAAATAAAGCTATGCCCATTTTTTAATCTGATGGTAATATTGGTCATAGTGTTTTGCTAAATTTCATGTTCCATAGGAGTGATTGTGGTCCCTTAAAGCCCTGGAGCATGTTTTTCAGAGGCTGTTTGAGCCTTTTGCATGATTTACTATTTTACTGATATGCTTACATCATTCTGTAATTTAATCTTTATGTTGCAGTGTGAATAGGTGCAAACACAATTTAGCTGAGATTGCTGTGAAAGCAGTTCTTGCTGTTGCAGATTTGGAAAGGAAAGATGTTAATCTAGATTTAATTAAAGTGGAGGGAAAAGTAGGTGGAAAGTTGGAAGATACAGAACTAATTTATGGAATTGTTGTTGACAAGGATATTAGTCATCCGCAGATGCCAAAGCAAATTGAAGATGCCAAAATTGCTATATTGACATGCCCTTTTGAGCCACCCAAGCCAAAAACTAAACATAAGGTGGATATTGATACAGTTGAGAAGTTCCAGACTTTACGTCAGCAAGAGCAAAAGTATTTTGATGACATGGTCCAAAAATGCAAGGTCAATCTCTACTTTAAAATATTGCAGATTCTAAAGCGTTTTGCTTATACTATCTCGAAGATTTAAAAGTTATTTTTCTTCATTCATTTCTAACAGTGTTGGAGGAGATTTTAGTAAATTCCCAAACCAAATTCTCAAAAAAAAGAAGAGTTATATTGGGGCAAGGGATCTTGAATGTTGGATACCATTTGGATTTTTAGTGAATTTTTTGTTTTTGATCTTTTTTTATGTTCACAATTGTTACTATTTTGGTTTGTAGGATGTGGGTGCTACCTTGGTTATCTGCCAGTGGGGGTTTGATGATGAGGCAAATCATTTATTAATGCACAGAAACTTGCCTGCTGTCAGATGGGTTGGTGGCGTAGAGATGGAACTAATAGCAATAGCCACAGGTCTGCACATTTTTATATTACTAAAATGCTGTCATTACATACACATTTGGTGGGTTGTGTTTAGGTTGTTGCTGCTAACTTGAATTTGTATTTTTAATTAATGAAGTAATTGCATCTGTCTTTCAAGGTGGAAGAATTGTGCCAAGGTTCCAGGAGTTGACACCAGAGAAGCTGGGCAAGGTATATGCTGTTAATTTCCTGTCTGTCTTTATCTTCTTTTTTTCTCAAAATTTACATTATGTCATTTACATGTTTGCCTTATCTTAATTTGTCTAATGAAAGGGAGTACTATTAGTGACAATGATATGACTCCATGGAAGAGGCATTTAGAAATAAATTGCATTCAACTAAGTAACTGCAATTTGCATTATAAATAACTTCACTAGTTCTCTTTGGTGTCTTCTAATCTAAAAGTCTACTAACACTCTAAGTTATGTTCTCATATAGCTTCCGGATGGAAAAATAACACTGCAGTTCCAATTTCTTATTCTCTTTCTAGGCTGGCTTGGTCCGAGAAAAGTCTTTTGGTACAACAAAAGATCGTATGATATACATTGAGCATTGTGCAAATTCAAGGGCTGTCACCATATTTATTCGTGGAGGTAGATTTGTATTTTTCTTGCCACTGTTATTGCCCTTTATTTTCTCTATTTTAGTTTTGGCTAA
Organism: Carica papaya; assembly: GCF_054855325.1. Lineage (NCBI taxonomy): Eukaryota > Viridiplantae > Streptophyta > Magnoliopsida > Brassicales > Caricaceae > Carica > Carica papaya. The sequence continues at coordinate 27,595,878 of NC_142316.1, read as the reverse complement.
TTAGTGTTGGTTGATGATGCTTTTTGCTGTCTTGTCCAATTTATCTCAATGATTATGCCAATTTCCGTTTTTTGGTTGTTCCAAGATATAAATAATCTTTTTTAGGAACTGATATAAAGGATATTTATAGTTGCATCGTGAAGAAAGTTCACAGTTTTCGTTTCCTTGGCAATTGTGAAAATGGACTCCATTAAATATTATCTGCTTTTTGTCAAACCCCAAGATGCTGTTCTATGTGTCTATGATGTTTTGTTTAATGCAGTTGCTTATTAGTTGTTGGTAGACTATCTTATTCTTTTTTTTTCTCAAGTTACATGTAAAACATGCCCCCTAGCTATTTGTTTTAGCCTCAATGCTATTGTTGATTGTACTTAACCTTCAAAGAGGAACCATGTTAATCCACACATTTGGGGGGGTGGGGGGAGTATCCATGCTGTATTTCTGTTATAATTTCTAATCACTATTATAATTTTCTGAACAAAGGAATTGTTCTTAAGGCACTTGGGTGTCTGATACAATATTCTTTATTCTATATTTATTAGGTAACAAAATGATGATAGAGGAGACAAAGCGAAGTCTCCATGATGCACTTTGTGTGGCTAGGAATCTCATTCGCAACAATTCTATTGTATATGGCGGTGGATCAGCCGAAATTTCTTGTTCAATTGCTGTTGACACAGCTGCAGACAGATACCCAGGTGTTGAGCAGGTAACTGCACATATGTCTGTGAATTTACACTTTCTTCTTTCATATGATGAATTTGTATTGATTGTTATTTTTATATATGCAGTATGCTATCAGGGCCTTTGGAGAAGCTTTAGATTCTATTCCAATGGCCCTTGCGGAGAATAGTGGTTTGCAGCCTATTGAGACTCTATCAGCTGTTAAATCTCAGCAAATTAAAGTAATGGGATAAAAGTGCTATTTCCGTCAATTTTAGTTCTTCCCTCCCTCCCTCTCTGGTTTCTGTATTTATCTATCTCATGTACACTACTACCTAGTGTTGTTTAAATTTTAATGCATCTACGCATGATGGTATTGATTTTTAGTTTAACTTCGTTATACAGGAGAACAATCCATATCATGGAATTGATTGCAATGATGTTGGCACTAATGACATGCGTGAGCAAAATGTTTTTGAGACTCTTATTGGGAAGCAGCAGCAGATCCTGCTGGCAACACAAGTTGTCAAGATGATTTTAAAGATTGACGATGTAATCTCCCCATCTGAATACTGAAGTCTGGCGAGGTTCTTTTCGTAGCTCTGGTTCAACAAAATTGAACTTCGATGTTTGTGGCTTGGTGTGGCTTACGGTTAAGGACAATGATGGAATCTGTATTAGAAATTTTGATAATTTTTTGTGGTTTATTTGATCTCTGTTATGATTACACTTTTATGGGAAGTGTGGTAGTTGGTTTTGTCTGTCACACTATTTGATAAATAGTTAATGCTTTCCTTATCTATGTAGTTTATTTGAATGTTGGTTGGAAAACAATGTAAAATCTCAGGATTATTTGGGGATGAATTTTAGTGAAATTTCCTTGTTTATTTTTGCCTTGCGAAAAAACCATAGAACATGTCTGTATTTAGGACACTGCAATGGTTTTTTTTTTTTTTTTTTTCTGAGAAAATGTACAGTGCATTCATGAAATATATGCACCAAGGGGGTAAAACTCATGTACAAAAGATCTTTACATGTTAATCAAACAATCAATAAGGTTATCTACATTTTCCATGGAATGCAAAGCATTACCTGTCAATGTTTGCTAGTATCTTGCTTTAACCTTATTAACGATATTTTCTACCCCTCAAAACGCTCTCCTATTATTTTCTTTCTATGCCACTCAAAACATAGTTAGGTGGATAACAATGTTCGTGCTGATGCCTAACAACTCATATGATGTATACCAGAAATGATGCACTAGGGGACATTGTAGTAAGATATGATCACAAGTCTCTTCCACTCTCTTACAGAGATGACACTTGTTCACCAAAATTTTTCCTCTTGTTGATGGTCAAAATACATCAACAATCTACTTCCCAGCAAAGAAACCAATTATTGGGGGCATTCACTCTCCATATCAACCGGAAAGGGAACTTGTTCTGTACTGCTTCATTCTTGATAAGATATAAAATGACCCTAACCCAACTTAAAAAGTCCTGCTGGTCGCAATGTTAAGATGATTATCTCCTCATAGTGTTGTTTTGACTAGGTGTCAAGCATGATGAATTGGGGAGGCACAGGCTGGCTCGTAAGTACGCTAATTATGTATTCAGACAGATAGCTGAAAGTGATAAACCAAGCCTGCCCCGTAAGAGTTGCCTCATGCTAGAGTTTGTCAAGTTTGTTAGTATGTGGGAGGGTTGCAATTATTAAGTTGATTGCACTTGACATTAGTAGTTGGATTTAATTTGACATATGCTTGTCGTTTTAGACTTTGAGATGGCCACGCCCTAATTCCGAAACATGCAGCTGGGAGCCACAGCCCAATGAAGGACAGTGGCCCTCTCTGTCCCTTTTAATAATGTGGAAATTCTATTACAAGCTTCCCATTTCTTTAATCTTTTTGTATTTTAGGTGTTGATGGGTTTGATAATAGGTGAGGGACTCAATTATAGGAAGAAAAAGAGGATTCTTTGTATGTAAAAAAAGATTTCCCTGCTCTTTTCATCATGTTGTCTCTTCAACCATTCTTATCTTACAGCTGTACTCATGAGATGCTCTTGAATGGATTATGTAATCAGCTAGTCCTCCATTAACATGATGAGGATTAGCATGACAGTAATTAATCAAACCCATGATTTAGCTTTATGGCTAATTCTCTCTTTTGCTTAGTTGTTTGTTTTAAGGGACAATTTACTATGCTTGCTTCCCTTGTTAATTTCCATTTTTATTTTGATTTAGAGACTAATAATGGATCATCAATAAAGAATGAAGAATGTTCACACGGTAAATTGTGTGTGAAACCAAGTTTGAAAAGAGAGTAAGTGTATAGTGACAAGAGGTATTAATAGAAAACCAAGTTGCCGACGTTGTAAGAGGCATTTATGAATGGGATGGAGGCAAGCAGGGGTGTTGTAGATCATGAGGGAGTGATGAAGATTCATTAATGGCGGCAAGAGGATGAAGTTGTCAGAGACAGGAGGTTTCATTTTTCAAAAAATGAATAGAACGCATTGCATTGGCTGTCTCATATCTCTGAATTATATATAGCTATTTACCACTCAAACCCATTTTCAAGCAGAGATCTATCCACTTTTGTCAAGCAGACAAAACATGTAGCCGAATTAAATTTCTTATCTTTACTATGGCAGAAGCAAAGAATTAGAAAGCATTTTGTATTGAAGTTGAAAAACCACCCATGACCCCATGTGAACAAAAGTCACCTCTGACAAGAACAAAGCAGGAGTATAGATGAATGTGATGTATTAAGTTCAGGTCATATTGAGCATTAAATATAATTAATTCACTACTCATCAACACTTGCTTCTTCTGAGCCCCACTAATGGTGCCCTCTAAGAAACAGAGGAGACATAGGGTTGTACAAATTAAAATAAAGTTGAAAATGAGGAATTACTTTACAGAAACCTGAATCCTCCTCCTAAAATGAAAGGGTAAAATCCCTTAATAGTTATATTTATGTATAATGATGGGTGGTGTTTTATTCATTGTGTGTTTTAGTTAAATTTAACAGCGCGAGCCTTTCCAGCATTTAAGCGCACCAGCCCCTGCTGTAATGGAGGTGACTAGTGAAGAGGATCTGGCACTGAGACTCGAAGCTTTTGCATAGCTTGAAGATGCTCCTGCCCCAGATGGCGTGAAAAACGCACCGTTTAACATCAAGTCTCCCTCTGACCTCCAATTCCACTTCTTCCATTTACTCTGTGACGTATTCTCCCTCTTTGTCACCTGAAATATAATCATTACTATATTAATTCAAAACCCAGAAATTTAAACTTTAAACTCTTTATTGCATTTGGTTAACCTCTTTGCTGTTCTGGTTATTGGGAGCAAGAAACCTATTCCCTTGGCTGTTAATTGTGGGAGCAGCACTCCCTCCAATGGCGTACATTAACCAATGCGTATAGTCATTGTTCACCACATGGAAATACCCATGTCTGCATCTGCATTTTTACATATAATTCAATTATGGGTTTGTAATTAATTAATTAACTAATTAATTGACTAAGTTAAATTAAAAAACTTACCTGGGTATTCTTTGAACAAGACCTTCACCGAAATGGTTAAAAGCAATTGTGACCTGCATGTTCTTATCTTGGGTATATGAATCACTATGACCCAAAAGCATGACCTTGTTATGATGAGTCATATAATTATTAGATATAGTGATAGCCGTTGATCCATGAATAGCATCAATCAACCCGTCGTTACAATTCGACAGAGAACAGTGATCTACCCAAACATGACTCCCTCCAAATATCGACACTCCATCACCGTCCGATATAGTCCTCCACCCGTAATGCGATGGGGAGTCCCGCACGTAAGCATTCCCTCCTCGCTTACAATCATGTATGTTTATCCCATGAATGATGATATTAGTCACGTACTGGATGGTGATGCATGGTCCGCCGGCGATATGGACACTGGCTCCGCGCCCGTCGATCGTCTTAAACGAGTTCATTAGCAGCTCCTGCTTCAGCTTTATCACCATGTCGCGTTTGAAGATGATCCAGAGCGGCTCGTCTTGGATGACAGCGTGACGGAGAGTCCCTGGTTTTGGGTTAACCGGGTCGGAGTCACTCGGGTCAGTCACTACATAAATCTTTCCATCTCGTCCTCCAATGGCGTGTTTCCCGAACCCAATGCCGCAATCAGCCAAGCGCTTCCGGTTCTTCTCCCAGTTTGTGTCGCACCGCCAGCAATCGTCAATCGGGTTGCCGGTTACGCATGATAAAAAACCAAGATTCCTCCTCGATGCATTGATGCTTCTGTTTTAATCAAGAAATAATGTTAGCGTAACTAAAGTATTTATTGATCAAATGAATAGAATGAGGGAAGAGTGATACCCACTCTTGTACTTGTTGTACTACCAGTTCCGGATCTTGAACGGCTGAAGATGAAGAAACCAAAGTTGGAGCTAAAACAAGAAGGGTAATGAGAAAATTGAATGGGATCTCCATTTTTGGTTGAGTTTAGGCGGGATTTGAAGACAAAGTTGGTGAATTGTATGATAATCCAAAGTGGGTTTTTATAAAAGGAAGGAAGATGATAAAATAATATTATTAGTATTATATATATATATTGAAAATAGATAGTTTTAATGGGTCCGGTTTTGGTAGTTTTGAGCCGTTAGCTGAGCTCTTCTGACAGATGAATTAAGATTCATTAACCAGTATCTATGTTAGGTTAAACTTTGAAGCTGGTGCCCATTTAAATTTTATACATTTTAACCTTAATTTTATTTACTGATTACCCTTTTTGAAAAAAGACGTGAATTATTACGTATAAAAATTTATATTAGCCGTAGGAGATGATGAGTGGCATTTACTGTTACAAGAAGTGATTAACTAACTACACCGACACTTGACAAAACGACAAATTCAATGTCGTTGTATCAATCATAATCAAATGAAACTATTTAATTTTTGTTTCACATCACAACTTTTTCCAATTAACTCCATACAAACAATGCCTACATACCCCCCTTCATGTTTCTCTATTTCCTTCCTTTTTGTATTTGTGCATTATACACATATAACAACAAATTCAAGGACGATTTCTATTATGGGTAATTTTCTTATTTTTAATTTTGAAATACCCATTTTTTTAAAAAAAATAATTTTGAAGAAAAAAAAAAAGAAAGAAAATTAAATGATGTCATGCAATGCGTACCACCCAAAATTTATTAATTTATGGAATTATTTATTTGTTTTCAGACTATGGAATAGTATTTCTTAATTTGTAACGTTTCCAATTCTTTATGATTTGACTTTCTTTCTTTTTTTTTTTTTTTGTAAATTCTATGGAATAATCGCCGTACAAGATGATGAGTAAGAAGCAAATCAATAGGGCACATGCTGGTACCATTATAATTATTAGTCGACACATTAATTATTACGTATTTTAATTTATTAATTAGGCGAATAATCTAATTCCTTACGTATTACTACGTACTTATCAAGCGTATAAATTAAATAGATCAATGTCCCCAATTTGTGCGTGGATTCTTTTCACATTTATACCCTTTTGATGCTTAGCTCCTAATTCACCAATTATTGTTCTTCAAACAAATTTATTTTTAAAATTTTCATTAATTTTATTATCTTAAATTTTCATATAAAATTATATTAATCAACGTCAGATCTTTTAATGTTAAAATTAATTCTATGAAGATGGCAATCATACATTAAAATTTTTAAATTAAATTTTTTTTATGTAGTTTCTTCAAAATACCTGTTAATTTCTAATTATTATTAATGAAATTTTGATTTAAATAATTTCTAAAAAAATATAACCTTTTAACCTATTACTAACATGCTATATATGTTAGCACATTTTTTTTTTTAAAAAATATTATTTTTATTTTTATTTAAAATTTAAAACTAATTTTTCTTTTTTTTTTCTTGCATTTGATAAAATTTTTATTTTCTAACAATGAAAACAAAATTAATAATCTTGGTTGAATCATTACGTTTAAATTTAAATAAATAAATAAATAAATTTTAATGTTCTTCATTTTATTTTATAAATATATTATGCACCGATAATAATTAGTTTAATTTAATTTAATAAAATAATTTATTTTATATTAATGAGGTCATCATGATCAAATTTAAAATTTTTCTAATAAATTATGATATATCCGGACCCAAAACAAATTCACCAAAAAATTAGAAGCTCACATGGGAAATCCGTACTACCCGTCAAGCTGCTGACATGGCAATCTTGTTGGCTTGGAATGTCACGTGTCCTCATGTGCGTTTTGTTGCCCTACAGCTAAAAGTGGACCTTGCATTTCCGGAATCAATTCTCAGCCGTTTGATCTCGTAATCCTTAAGTCAATGTGGGATGGTTCACAGCCGTCGATTAATGAGAAGTGCTTCTAACATCCTCTTGCCACGTGGCATTTCAAAAAGGGCCACTATCATTTTCCGGGAGTATTATGATTGTAACATGGTCTTGCAAGTAAAAGTGATCACAGGCCCCATACTTTATTGGATAAACATAACCGCACATTCAAACATTTTTCAATATTTATTACAAATAATTTTTAAATCAATAATTTTTTTTTTTTAAAAAAAAAAACTGAAACAAGTAATTTTATGCACTATTTGTATTACATAAAATTAATAATTAATCCATCTCACATTAATATATATATATATTAAAATAAATCATCAAAATATAAAAAATAAATTATATTATTTTGTATTTACTTAAAAAATTAAGGGAATTGGTTACTCGGTTAATTATATTTATTTTTCATGTGCAATTAGGTGTCTAATTGTTACAAAAATTAAAAAAAAAAAAAGAATCATTTAAAAAAATACATGAGGCAATAGATAATGAGAGATCCAACACTAATCAAACAATAACCAAATACGTGTTATCCATTATCTAAGCAAACTCAATAGCTTCATAATGACATGAATTTATTTTTGCATGATATAGTCAAATTCATTGTCCTTGCCAATTAGGCTTTTAGCTTGTATCCATAGTCTTTCTTGTATGGAAGTCAGCACGACTTTTTCACAAGTACAAAAATGATTTTTCGTTAAAATATTAAGTGAACATTTGAGATAACTATAATTTATATCGTGAGTTCTAAGTTACTATTAAAAGAGTTGTTAATTGAAAATACTTTTGATCAAAGTTGTTTAATATTAAGCATAAATAATTACAAAAAGTATTGTTACTTTATAAAAACTAAAACTCTATTTGATGAGCTGCTGATTGCTCGAGTGTGGGAAGGCTAGAAGAGGTGGACGACTAAAATGTATTGTTTTAGAAGATATGAAGGATATATATATATCAAAGATATATGTGTAATTATGTATTTTAATTGAGTGTAATTTTAAGATTTTAAATTTAAATTTTTAATAAAATTTAAAATTATTTTTTAAAAGTTCTACATTATAGCTTTTAGCTTGAAATATATCAAAGTAGATTTTAATTTTTTTTAATTGTCACTAAAAGTTCGTTACATTTTATCCATTTGATTGTAAAAATACATTTAAAACGAAAAAACTACTATTAAAAGTTGCACCAAAAATACCTTAAATTACCAGAGGAGTCATGTATTAGGATTCATATGATATCTAATGCTAAATATCTATAATGTATTATACAAATAGTACCTAATAGTAATGCTTTTAGGCACCATAACAAAGAGAAACCTAATGTCACAGGGTCACCAAGCACGTAGTACTCACGTGGGTAACATGTAGATTAATGGAGAATGGACTAGACATCTCTAAGTTTTGTAACTAGTCTTTTCGACATATGAGGTGGTTAATGGTAAAAATACTCATAAAATATATCTTATTATTGTTTATCAATAGGTTTATTATCAATTTAGTCAATGAGAAGTTAGAAAGCTTTTAATAAAAAATCTTTGATGGTGGAAGAATGTCTTGATTTGATTATAATTATAAGTGCTTAGTGGGTTAAAGTTGTTTTTTTTTTCTCAGTCTCAGTTTTTAGGAATGGTAATTGCATAAGGATTTGCCTTTCAACCTAATTAGTGACTTCAAGGTCTTATTCATGGAGTTCTCCTTTAAATGAGTTAGAAGTCCAATGTTGATGCCTTGACATTGGGTAAACTTGGGTGTACAGACACGCCATAAGTTTTGAGAAGTTAGATGAGTGTTATGTAATATATCTTCTCAAAAAATGTGAAATCACGTCAATATATTATTTAATATATCTTTTTAAAAAATATAAAATCATATGAATAAAAGATTATAGCCTAATTATTAGCTATAAAAGAGACTGTGAGTATAATTACAGTTAACTTTATAGTTGATATAATATTTCATATTAAGGAAGGAACATCTTGAAAGATGAACTTGTTGAGCAGAAATTTGAATAATTTATTGGGAATTACTGGCCATGTAAATTTTGGTCCTATTAACATAAGAAGAAAACAAAATAAATTTCTTCTATTGATAGATTGATAAAAATAATAGTGAATAGAAGCGAGGATCTTTTTGCATGACTATAGTCTTTTGATTTGATAAATGTTGGTCTATAATCTCGTCTTTATTGTTATGACGTGCTCCATTAAAATTTTAATATTATATTTTCTTTTTATCTTTCAAGTGATTATATATATCATAAAATTAAAGCAGATAATTATTTAACTGAATGTATGAATAAAGTACATACTTACTATATTTTATAAATTTTTAAAAATTTAATAAAAATATAACAGTTAATTTTTTTTTTTGTTATAGTGGTCCGAAACCATGGATAAAATAAATTCATAATTTAAATGCGGAAGCGTATAATAACGTGTAAAAATTCAGAACTTAAAAGGAAATAAAGTCATAAATTAAATGCGCAAGCGAAATAATAAAGTTTAGGATTTATATTTTTTACGCAATAATTTAGAACACCCAATAGGGTTAAGAGAATGTCCATTATAAAAGAACAAACAAAAATCAAAGAAATAAATAAAAAATAAATAACTGAGCGTCCTATGACGACCTTCACTAGCTTTTGAAGGGAGTCCGAGTGGTGAACTATTTACAACCCTCTTATTGATCAGGATCTGAATCTGAATTTTGGTCATCTTGATCTAAAATAGTTAATGAAATGGTGAGTTACACTAGTCCAGTAATAATATCACACTGATCATCGATACAGAAACTGAAGATCATAAAAATAACAAATGGAGCTCTTGATTTAAGTAAATTCATTTATTATAAGAAAAATTATTTATTGTATATTTACCGTTGCGAGATTTTTAAAATTGACCTATAGAGACAATAACTCAAATAACATTATAATCTCATATTCAAGTAAGCAAAAACAATAACTTTCCTTTTTTATTTTTCTACTGGTATCCCTGGGGGTCCATAGGGATGTCCCACTATGCGTGAACCAATATCCAAACTTGTCAACTAACCAGCCGTCCCCATACCCCGTTCGGTATGAGCGCCAAAAATACCATTATTCGATACCCCGTTCGGTATGAGCGCCAAAAATACCATCATTAGATACCCTGTTCGGTATAATGGTGAATCGAGTTGTCCACATATCCCGTCTGGTATGAGTGCTAAAAATATCATTACTTGATACTCCGTCTGGTATGAGGCAATATGTACGGTAGGTTTTTCTATGTACCCAGTCCGTCCACTATATCTCAGAATATCCAGTAAGACAACCATTCATTAAATCACATAATCAAGCAATTTTTCGTTTGCATATTAATTTTCAATTTCACAAATTAACCACAAATCATGCAAGACAAACAATATATATACATCAAGGAAGCACAACTGAATCATTTAACCATTCCAGTATATTATCATGTATTTAAAGCTGTAAACTCAACAATCAGTTAAACATGACAAATAAATGACTAACTAGTTCCGGCTCCATTAGTAACCTGTAATTATTCTCAGAGTTTTCTAAATTATACAAAATACCACATTATTAATTATTAAGCTTCAATTCCATAATAAGGAATAAGGTGAAAGATTCTTACCCAAATCAGTGTCCGAAATATCGAACTTTCTAATGCACTTACGAGTGGTCCCCGGGTTTTTCAAATTTTTCTGTGGAGATTAAAATACGCTTCACATACCTAAAAATACCACAAAATTCTAAAATCAATGTTAAAAATTCTTTCCAGCCAATTTTGGGATTCCAGCACGTCGGCACCGTCGTGCTCCAACGACCGCATCATCACTCGCGATAGGAGTTTGTCTCGATCTGGTTTTTTTGGCCGATTTTGGCCAATTTCAGCCACTTCTATACATGTTCTTGTGAAAACATACGTTAGGGGGCCTCGGTTGGCCCAAAAAAAAAAATCAGAAAACAGAAACCTATCGGTGGTGGAGTTTTTCGATGCAGCAGCTTTGTCGTCTCACCTTCGCAGTTGAGACTTTTTCTTCAGTCAACTTGTAGAAAACAGAACGGTGAACACAACGGTAGAAAAATCGCATGGAATAGAAAACGGAAAGGAGCTCATTGGAGGCGGTTGCGGGTTTTGCCCGCGGCAGCTCTACCAGGCTTTGCTCATGATTTTCGACTCAACCGCCATTTTTTTTGCTCCGATATAGCCACAGGAGGAGCTTGAAATCGAATTCCAAGCAGATAGGAGAATTTTTACCTTTTTTGACGGTCGGAGGTGGCTCCGGTGCAGTGGTGGGCGGCGGTCCGCTCCCTTCTCCGGCAACTGGTTCTTCTTTTTCGGTGGGAGGCTGGTGGCTAGGGTTTGGATTCAGTGTGATGTAAAATATTTATACCAATCTTGCGTTAATTTGGGCCGTTCATTGCATTTGATCTCGACCGTTCGATCGCGCCTAAGGAAGGAATGAATCTGGGCCGTTCATCGTGTTTGATCTCAATCGTCAAAGCACACTTAAGGGGAGAATGGATCCAGACCGTCCACGCGTGCAGGATCGCTTCTGGGTCGTCCGATCGTGGGGCACGTGGATCGCCAGCATGGCCTCCCTCATGACACCGAGTCAGCGTGTCTTGCCACGCTGCACGCTCCGATTCGTCAAGGTGGCTGACTGGCCGGTCCTACGTGGCAAATTTTTTTATTTATATTATGACCCCAGTTTCTGATTTTTCTCTCAAGAACATCATCGAAACCCAAATTTTTACTTATTTTTTCTAAAATTATTTTTAATTTCATCCATAACCTATTTTTTTATAATTCTACATTAAATCAAAATTTATTAATTTTAAAAATAAATTTTTATACATTTTAGAATGTTAAAATTAATCCTAAGCCAAATTTCGGGCCCGATTATTACATAACGTTAGGATTTATATTCCTTACACATAAATTAGTATGCCTAATAGGGTTATAAAAATGTCCCTTTCACAGCAGTTCATAAAAAAATGTTAACATATAAAAATAGTAAATTAATGTTGTAGAGAAGTTAACCTCCACTAGCTCTTGATAGGATTCGGGGAGACACCTACTCACAGCCCTCCTGCTGACTAGGATCTGGATCTTGATCTTCTTGATCTGAAATTGTTAATAAGGGAGGAGGTGAGCTATACTACCCCAATAAGAATATCATACTACTCACCGATACAGAAACTGAAGATTGGTAAAAATCATAAAATATAAAATGACTAATGAAGCTCTTAATTTAAGTTAGTTCATTTATCATAAGAAAAATAATTTATTACATACTTACCGTTACAAGATTTTCAAAATCGACCTATAAAGACAATAACTTAAATAATATTATGATCTCATATTCAAGTGAGAAAGAACAACAACTTTCTTTTTTATCTACTTACTAGTATATCTGGGAGTCCATAGGGATGTCTCATTATGCGTGAACCCAATATATAAATTTATCAACTAACCATCATCCCCATACCCTGTCCGATATGAGCGCCAAAAATACCATTAATTGATACTCTATTCGGTATAAGGGTGAATCGGGCCGTCTCCATACTCTGTCTGGTATGAGTACCAAAAATACTCTCCCTCGATACCCCGTCCGGTATGAGATAATGTTCACAATAGAGTTTCATATGTACCAAGTCCGTCCACCATCTCCCAGGATACCTAGTAAGATAACCATTTATTAATTTACATAATCAAGCAATTTTTCATTTGCATGTTAATTTCATATTTCACAAATCAACTATAAATCACGTAAGACAAGCGATATATGCATATAAGAAGTACAACTGAATCATTTAACCATTCCAATATATTATAATGCATTTAAAGCTGTAAAATTTAATAATCAATTAAACATGACAAATAAATAACTAACCGGTTTCGGCTCCATTAGTGATTTGTAATTATTCTCAAAGTTTTCTAAATTTCACAAAATATCATATTATTAATTATTAAGGTTTAATTCTATAACAGAGAATAGAGTAAGGGATTCTTACCCGAATTGGTGTCCGAAACACTAAATTTTCTACTGTACCTACTGATGGTCCCCGGGTTTTCTGAATTTTCTTGCAAGGATTAAACACGTTTCACGTATCTAAAAATACCACAAAAATCCAAAATCGGTGTTAAAAATTATTTTTGGCCAATTTTAGGATTTCGGCATAGCAGCACCGTCGTGCTCCGACGACGGCACCACTGCCCAAGGCAGTGGTTTGCCTTGACTTGGTCGTTTTTCACTGGTTTTGGTCAATTTCAATCGATTTTATAGTATTCCTGTGAAAAGACACATTAGGGGGCCTCGGTTGGCCGAAAAAAAATAAAAAACAAAAACCTATCGATGGCGGAGTTTTTGGGTGCGGCGGCTTCGCGGCTGGGATTCATTCTTCGATCAACTTGTAAAAAATAGAACAGTGAACACAACAGTGAAAAAATTGCACGAAATGGAAAACGAAAAGGGACTCATTGAAGAAAATTGCGGGTTTTTTTCTGTGGTGGCTCCATCGGGCTTTGTCCGTGATTTTCGGCTCATTTGCCATTAGTTTTGCTCTGATATGGCCATAGGGGTGCTCAGAATCGAATTCCGAGCGGGTAGAAAAATTTTAACCTTTTTTGGTGGTCGCAGGTGGCTTCGGTACTGCGACGGTCAGTGGTCGGCTCCCTTCTCCAGCGTTTGGTTCTTTTTCTTCAACGAACGGCTGGCGGCTAGGGTTCAGGTTCAGTGTGATGCGAAATATTTATACTTATCTCGCGTTAATTTGGATCGTCCATCGCGATTGATCTCATCCGTTTGATTGCACATAAGAAATAAACAAATCTGGACCATTCATCGTGTTTGATTTTGACCGTTCGATCGCGCTTAAGGAAAAAATAGATCAAGATCGTTTATGCTCGAGGGATTGCTCCTAGGTTGTCCAATCGCAGGGTACACAAATCACTAGCGTGGCCTTGCGCGTGGCACCAAGTTAGTGTATTAGAAAAATAAATAAACCATGAATTTTTTTTTTGTTGTATATTGATATATGAATGTATACTATTTATATACAAAGTAAAGGGAAAAACAAGGAAATTTACATGTGGTTTATTATAACAAAAATGATAACAGAAAAACAAATAATTATTTCTAATACTCTTCCTCAAGATGGAGAGTACATATTGATTGTACCCATCTTGCTTAAAAGTGTATGAAACTTTGTAGAAGGAAGAGCTTTAGTCATCAAATCTGCGAATTGGTTGTTGAAAGAGACATGGATGGTTTTGAGTGTTCCGACTTGGATCTTTTCTCGAACAAAATGACAATCCAACTCGATGTGTTTTGTTCTTTCATGATAAACCGGATTGGCAGCCATATGAAGAGCAGCTTGATTGTCACAATATAATAATGCTGGTCCTATGTGCTTGACATTCAAATCTTTCATTAAATTCAAGATCCATACTATTTCACATGTTGTATTTGCCATAGAGCGATATTCAGCTTCTGTAGAAGATCGAGACACAGTTTGTTACTTCTTGAATTTCTATGATATGAGTGATGATCCGACAAAAATACAATATCTTGTCAGCGATCTCTGAGTGTCAAGATAAGTGCCCAAGTCGGCATCAGAGAAGACTTTTACTTGAATATGAGAATTTGCAGGGAAGCGAATCCCTTGTCCTGGTATTCCTTTAATATACTGTAGAATCCTTAGAGTAGCTTGATGGTGACTTGTCCCTTATATCTTTTGCCACGATGTTGAGAAGCAAGGAGAGAACCATGTTGTTGCAACGGAACCACGCCCCTGCCATCGAATTTGTCTCAGCTGGTTGAGCAATGGATCCATCCACGAAGCCAAATTTATTTTTGGTTTTTAAAGCGACGAGCATCGCGTGCGACTAAGTGTTGTAATTGTTCCCATTCAGTGTGTGAGAAACCAGCTTAAGCCCAAGATGATCTAAACTGTGAAGAAAAAAAGGGTTGTGGGTTTCATCTGAATGGGTGTTTTGTGAGATTTAGGTTGAACGTGCCGCCAACGACTGAAATCGATTCTGTGATGAGGAGCCTCCACCACCTCTAGCAATAGTAGCTTAATGAGGTGCAGCGGAAATGGTAGGAGCTCAACGCTTTGATACCATATTAGAAAAGCAAATAAACAATGAATTTTTTTTTGTATATTGATATTTGAATGTATACTATTTATATACAAAGTAAAGGGCAGAATAAGGAAATTTACATGTGGTTTATTATAACAAAAATGATAACAGAAAAACAAATAATTATTTCTAATACTCTTCCTCAAGATGGAGAGTACATATTGATTGTACCCATCTTGCTTAAAAGTGTATGAAACTTTGTAGAAGGAAGAGCTTTAGTCATCAAATCTGCGAATTGGTTGTTGAAAGAGACATGGATGGTTTTGAGTGTTCCGACTTGGATCTTTTCTCGAACAAAATGACAATCCAACTCGATGTGTTTTATTTTTTCATGATAAACCGGATTGGCAGCTATATGAAGAGCAGCCTGATTGTCATAATATAATAATGCTGGCCCTATGTACTTGACATTCAAATCTTTCATTAAATTCAAGATCCATACTATTTCACATGTTGTATTTGCCATAGAGCGATATTCAGCTTCTGCAGAAGATCGAGACACAGTTTGTTGCTTCTTGGATTTTTATGATATGAGTGATGATCCGACAAAAATACAATATCCTGTCAGAGATCTCCGGGTGTCAGGATAAGTGCCCCAGTCGGCATCAGAGAATACTTTTACTTGAATATGAGAATTTGCAGGGAAGCGAATCCCTTGTCCTAGTGTTCCTTTAATATACTGTAGAATCCTTAGAGCAGCTTGAAGGTGACTTGTCCGTTATATCTTTTGCCACGACGTTGAGAAGCAAGGAGAGAACCATGTTGTTGCAACGGAACCACGCCCCTGCCATCGAATTTGTCTCAGCTGGTTGAGCAATGGATCCATCCACGAAGCCAAATTTATTTTTGGTTTTCAAAGCGACACGCATCGCGTGCGACTAAGTGTTGTAATTGTTCCCATTCAGTGTGTGAGAAACCAGCTTAAGCCCAAGATGATCTAAACTGTGAAGAAAAAAAGGGTTGTGGGTTTCATCTGAATGGGTGTTTTGTGAGATTTGGGTTGAAGGTGCCGCCAACGACTAAAATCGATTCTGTGATGAGGAGCCTCCACCACCTCTAGCAATAGTAGCTTAATGAGGTGCAGCGGAAATGGTAGGAGCTCAACACTTTGATACCATATTAGAAAAGTAAATAAACAATGAATTTTTTTTGTATATTGATATTTGAATGTATACTATTTATATACAAAGTAAAGGGCAGAATAAGGAAATTTACATGTGGTCAAGAATAATAACAAAATTGATAACAGAAAAACAAACAATTAATTCTAGTACTCCCCCTCAAGATGGAGAGTATATATTGATTGTACCCATATTGCTTAAAAGTGTATAGAACTGTGTAGAAGGAAGAGCTTTAGTCATCAAATCCGTGAGTTGGTTGTTGAAAGAGACATGGATGGTTTTGAGTGTTCCGACTTGGATCTTTTCTTGAACAAAATGACAATCCAACTCGATGTGTTTTGTTTTTTCATGATAAACCGGATTGGCAGCTATATGAAGAGCAGCCTGATTGTCATAATATAATAATGCTGGCCCTATGTACTTGACATTCAAATCTTTCATTAAATTCAAGATCCATACTATTTCACATGTTGTATTTGCCATAGAGCGATATTCAGCTTCTGCAGAAGATCAAGACACAGTTTGTTGCTTCTTGGATTTTTATGATATGAGTGATGATCCGACAAAAATACAATATCCTGTCAGAGATCTCCGGGTGTCAGGATAAGTGCCCCAGTCGACATCAGAGAAGACTTTTACTTGAATATGAGAATTTTCAGGGAAGCAAATCCCTTGTCCTGGTGTTCTTTTAATATACTGTAGAATCCTTAGAGTAGCTTGAAGGTAACTTGTCCACTATATCTTTTGCTACGACGTTGAGAAGCAAGGAGAGAACCATGTTGTTGCAGCGGAACCACGCCCCTACCATAGGATCTGTCTCAGCCGGTTGAGCAATGGATCCATCCACAAAGCCAAATTTATTTTTGGCGTTCAAAGCGATGCGCATCGTGCGCGACCAAGTGTTGTAATTGTTCCCATTCAGTGTGTGAGAAACCAACGTAAGCCCAAGATGATCTGAACTGTGAAGAAAAAAAGGGTTGTGGGTTTCATCTGAATGGGTGTTTTGTGAGATTTGGGTTGAAGGTGTCGTCAATGACTGAAATCGATTCTGTGATGAGGAGCCTCCACCACCTCTAGCCATAGTAGCTTAATGAGGTGCAGCGGAAATGGTAGGAGTTCAATGCCATATTAGAAAAGTAAATAAACCATGAATTTTTTTTTGTATATTGATATTTGAATGTATACTATTTATATATAAAGTAAAGGGCAGAACAAGGAAATTTACATGTGGTTTGTTATATAAAAAATGATAAGAAAATTGATAACAGAAAAACAAACAATTAATTCTAATACTCCCCCCTCAAGATGGAGAGTACATATTGATTATACCCATCTTGCTTAAAAGTGTATGGAATTGTGTAGAAAGAAGAGCTTTAGTCATCAAGTCCGCGAGTTTGTTGTTGAAAGAGACTACTGATTGGGCCGTCATACGTGATCAATTTTTTTTTTATTTGTACTCTGACCTCCCTGTTCCAATTTTTCTTTCAAAAATACGCACAGAATTCAAATTTCTAGCCATTTCTACCAAAATTATTTTCAATCTCATCCATAATTTATTTTTTTTCTATAATTTCACATCAAATTTAAATAAATTAATTTAAAAAGTAAATTTTTATACATTTTAAAATGTTAAAATTTATTTCGGACTAAATTTCGAGTTTCGATATTACACATGAATAAGTATCTGCCTTTGATATTAACTTTTTAAATGGATAAAAAAAATAACCCAATTAATTTTCAATTCATCATACACATCTCTCTTTCGTACGGTCTTTCACAGTCTGTATGCACAAAGACTTCATGCCAATTTATTTATTTATAAATTGTAGGGATGATTTATAAATATATATATAATTAAAAGGAGTTGCTAAAATGTCAAAGCATATTGTGCAAATAATTGCGACCGACACCCAATGTTCAATATATGCAGTAAACACATGCGTTGTACCTTTTCTCATTTGACTTATGTATGTATATATCACTCAACTGTCCCCCATCTATTGCTTACATCTATCATAACCATGTGAATGGCTGAAATAATAATAATAATAATAATAATAATAATAATAATAATAATTACAGTTTTGAATAAGTTTAAACATTAAATTATTCATTAAAAATATCCGATTATATGTCCATTCAACATATTCCATGTACTTGTTCAATTAACAAATTATTTATCGGTAAAATAGTCGTATTTTTGTGTTATATTTATTATGAAATTTGAAAAACAAGTATAAATATATAAACAACATTGCTTATAGGAGAATGATTGGTAGCTATCAATTAATTAATTAATTAATTTTTTTTTTCCAGAATATTTGTAGGATTGTGCGATAAATTATAACCATCTCTTTTACTCTTTCAAATAAATTTGTTTAGAGTAAATTTGTATATTTATTTTGAAATAGTTATTTTTATGACTTTTTTAATACGTAAAGAATATAAAATTTATAATTTTAACAGATTTAAAGTATTTAGAGAAATTGATTTACCTGAATATGTATTTAGAGAAATTTATTAACCTTTCCCTTGATCGTACAATTTCAAAACATATAAAGTAATTAATAGCAAAGATTCTACTGAATGACGTGCAGAAAATCCAAGGTCTGCTGGCATTGTGAATAGTGAGAAAATATAAGTGCGCCATTATAATAAAGTATAAGTAACCAAAGCATGCAGACAGCCCAAAATATGTAATGATTGTTATGTGATTAGTAGCAAATCGTCATGGTAAAAAGAAAAAGAAAAAAGGAAGAAGAAAGAAAGAAAGAAATTCTGATTTACAGAATCTGAATAATTGGTGTTTGGCGGATCTTTTTATGACACAATGATTGCAGTAGCATGCAATGCATTATCTAATCAAATTTATGCTTTATAAATTACAATTTTTTTTTTTTAATTACAAAAGTTTCAATCTCAAATAAAGTGTTCTTTTTTTCTTATGTAGTAAGTAATTTGAGTTAATTATAAACTTACTAAATTAAGTTATAAAACAAACAACACTAACAAAATAACGAATTTTACGTCGTTTATTAAGTTTCAAACTTTTGATCTTTGAGTAAAACGTTAGAGTTTTAATTGATAGACTGTTGTATTTTTAATGAAAAAAAAAAAGAAAAAGAAATTTTCAATGAATAAAAGATGTTAATATTTTATCTCTTGATAATTAAAGAAGCAAACTATTCAATTGTGGAAATTTTGTAGTTATAAATCTTTTAAAATTTGAATCCCATTAAAAATAAATTTATATATTGATGTGGGAGAAGAAGTCAGCCCCTCTATTACCAATGATTAGATCATGTGGAAGCAGCTGGTAGCCAGCCCCCAGTGTAATTTCTATTTGGATATATAATTCATGATTGAGAGACATTTTCAATTCTTTCCCAAATTACTATTAAATTTTTTGTTTGACATTGGAAAGGTCATAAGCTATTATATGATCTGCATTGTTTCCTTCTTTTTTTTTTCACTATATATATATATATATATATATATATATATATATATATATATATATAAACTCACTTCCCGGCTCCTTTCAAGACAACTTTGTATGATCATAGACTATAGTAGGATCCAATCCTGAATTTTGTGTTTATTGAACCATGCTGAATTTTGCTTTTTTTTTTTTTTGAGTGTCACCACGAATTAATTTATGTATAGTATATAATTATTAGTGTAATATTAAAAGATAAATAGTTGAAGTAATCACAATCGTTTAAAAATTTGACTTAATTTTTATTAAAAATTAAAAATATAATTTAATAATTATTATGTAGTTCAGAAAGCTGGATCTTGATTGAAATATAACTAGAGATAATTAAGTCTTTTCTTCCATTTAGATAAAGTAATATATCGTTATGAAAATCTCAATCTAAGAAAATCATATTGATTATTATTATAATAATATTTTTGTGATCGCAAAAAAAAAGTTAGGTAGAATTTAATCTGTTATAGTTATCCAAACTTAGAAAATTTAGCTCCCTCAACATATTTCTTTTACTGAAAAATATAATAAACTTATTAAAACTAAACCCAATTAGGTCACTGTAACCTCAACAATGTACTATTGAATTAAGTTCTTAGTTTAACTAAATTAAAGATTATAAGTCGGCCATCCGTTTATAATACATTTATAATGTGGCGAGATTTGGTCTTCAACAATATTTAAACTCAGTAACATTCAAATAGTACATAAAGGTTTTAACCATTAGATTACTAGATCATTGGTAATAAAGCAAAATCATGTTAATGAATAGATATATATTGATGATTATAATTGGTTTCTTGGGGTGTTGACGACAGTTTAAAGGTTCATATCGAGTAGCTGATGATTTGTAGAAGATGATGGTGTATGATTGGTGGTTACCTTTTGGGGGGTTGCATGTGAGAAAGGTCGTGTTATAATGATTATTAAAGTGAATAGACTATTCGGCAAAGTTAGTGGTGCATATGAAAAATGTTTCTTTATATTTAGTGAAACCTTGAGTTTTGCAATTTACTCCTTCAAATTATGAAATTAAATAGATTTTTTTTTTCATAAAATAACTAAATTCTAAATTTAAAAAATAAAAAATCCAATAAATGTGGTTCTTTTTTTTTTTTTTAAATCAAACACTCCAAACATATTTATACTTGTATTTTTAAAAATTCTAAATTTACTCAATATGATTGATAGAAGTTAGCACCGTTAACTTATAGAGTAAACTATTAAATTTATTGATATGTGACATATATTCATTGATTTGAGTGTCAGATGAATGACATCTCAAATATCACGTAACATTTGATATAACATTAAAAAAATACAAGTATATAACTATTCAGATTAGTCCACAAATAAAAAAATTGACCCTATTAAAACAAAAAGGAAAACCCACTAATTGCTAACCATAGCCACTCGTTTAGTTATCCTCCTTGCTTCTATTTCATCCGCCTCATACATGTTTCCTCTCTTTTTCTCTCTCTCAAAATTTTATTTTCAAATTTTTTGAAGTTTTTGATTTTCAAGACTAGAATGAAAATTCAAACAGAGAAAAAAAAAACCAAAGGAAAAAAAGAAAAGAAAAAAATTGGAAAAGAGAAAATATCACAAACCCTAAAGAAGGGACTAGAAAAAGGGTTTTGTGCCCACAGATGGGACATGAAGAAGGATTTTATAGATTGAAAATGATATAATAGCCCCTCATTGACTAAGATTTTAGAGTATTTTTTTTTCTTTCTATTTCTTTTGAAAAATAATTTCTCTTATTTTTCTCATCCTCCATATGTGATTTTTTGTTTTTCAAAGATATCACTTCACAAGTTTTTTTTTTTTTTCATTTTTTTTTGTTATTTTGTTATGTGTTTGCGATTGATAATGTTTGTTGGGTGGTGGTACTTTATTTGATTGCTTAGAAAGATGAGCTTTGAAGGAGAAATAAAATATCTAGTTTTGAGGTTCTTTTTGCTGTGAGAGAGAGTGTAATACCCAAGCCCAAAAAAGGCATGAGATGTTTTTTTTTTAAAAAAAAATTTTAACTTATTTATTGAAAAAATTATTTAATTTACTTTATTTTTATTTAATTAAAATTTTGAGAAAAAATAAATTAGGAACGAGATTGAAGATAATTTTAGAAAAAAATGGTGAAAATTTGAGTTCAGAGGGTATTTTTAAAAGAAAAATTAGAAACAAGGGGTCAAAGTGCAAAAAGAAAAAGTTCGGCCACGTAGGACCGTACAGTCAGCAGCCTCAACGAACAGGAGTGTGCTGCGTGCTAAGGCACGCTGATGTCGGTGCCACGTGGGAGATTATGTTGGCGATCCGCGTGCCTCGCAATCGGACGGTCTAGGATCGATCCCGCGCGTGTAGACATTCTGGATTCATTTCTTCCTTAGGCGCGATCGGACGGTCGAGATCAATCACCATGAACGGTTCATATTTGTTTCCTTCTTAGGCGCGATCGGTCCCCGTACATAAAGAACCCTACCATAAATGTTACCTTAGTTGAACGAGACTAGGAAGTCCCTTACCAGAAAAGTTTAGGAGATATGGTTCATCCTTATATCAGATGGGATATCGAGGCGATGGAATATTTGGTGCCCATTACCAGACGGGGTATGGGGACGACCAGTTAATTATTTAAATTGGATATCGGGTTTGCAGGTAGGGGAGGACGCCCCTATGGACCCCCTTGGATACCAGTAAGCAGGTAAGAAATGAAAGTTATCGTCTCTTATTCTCTTATATGTGAAAATAAAAAGTGTATGAATATGAGTTTATATAGGTTGTCTTTGGAAAACCCGCAATGGTAAGCATAAAACAAACATTTTCAAGTTTAAATGTATTTAAATAAAGCAAGGGCTCCATTAGTTTTTTTTTTATAAATTTTTTATCAATATTCAGTTTTCCATATCTATGATTAGTGTAATATTCTTAATAAGGTAGTGTAGCTCACCCTTTTATTAACTATTTCATATCAAGAGGACCAAGATCCGGATTTCGATCAATAAGAGAGTTGTGAATAGTTCACTACCCGGACTCCTTTCAAGTGTTAGTGAAAGTTGTCTTAGGATGCTTAATTATTCGCTTTTCATTTTATTTATTTAATTTCTATTTATCTTTTAGAAGGGACATTCTTGTAACTCTATTGGGCATTCTAAATTATTATATAAGGAAAGAAAACCCTAACTCCATTAATCGCTTCCGTATTTAGTTTATAAATTTATTTTCATGCAAGTTCTGAACCTTCATAGTTGGGACCAAAGTCGCATTCCTTAGAACTATTCCTTACATAAAGACTTAAAAATACCAAATACAAACTATCACTCAACCTTTTCCTTGTGAAATAAGGTACAAGAAAATGAAGAGAGGAAGACCCCCACTAAACCGAGCAGTTCAGGATGGCTCACTTCGAGAGAATGTTGACTGACTATTTGAGATGCTTGAAAGACTCATCTCTACCTAGTAGCCCTGGAAGGAAAGGATGGAGCTGTCTGACCCTCATCTACTACCACAATTTGAGCCACCTTTGTAGTGGGAAGATCTGGAGCACCACTGCATTATTCAATACCGCTACAGTACAACCCAGTTGCTCTACCATATCATCTGGCACCACCACAGGACCACTTGATCCCTACCCAGCATAATGCAATTCCTCTTCCACAGGATCCAGTTTCACCCATGATTGACCCAAGCTATATTGAAATGTACAAAAACTAAACCCATCTACTTTTGCAGGGGCATCCTCTTTTGAAGGGCTGAATATTGGTTAACTGAGACAAAGAAGGTTGTCACAACTCTTGGGGTGGTTCTTGAACAGAGGGTTGTACTTGTTACCTACATATTTTTGGGAGAGGCAGGCCGCTGGTGGCAGATCAAGCAGGCCACCCTACCCGTTTCAGTCACTTGAAAACTGTTCTTGATGGCCTTCAATGCAGAGTACCTCCTAGAGCACCTCCAATATTTGAAGAAAATGGAGTTTGCACACCTAAATAAGGTGATATGACTGTATCGGAGTATTCCCGAAAGTTTCTAGAGTTGGGCTAGTATTCTATTGAGAGCATGATGGATAAAGGTAGGAAGGCAAGGAAGTTTGAGTGAGGCCTCCGCCTTAAGATCAGACAGTAGCTGTACATATTTGAGCTCATTACCTA
The DNA here is from genome assembly GCF_054855325.1 of Carica papaya. NCBI lineage: Eukaryota > Viridiplantae > Streptophyta > Magnoliopsida > Brassicales > Caricaceae > Carica > Carica papaya. Next base: position 27,571,926 of record NC_142316.1, on the reverse strand, counting down.
CTCAGCCATTCTGGGCAAGGCACAACTAGTGGAGAGAAACCTTCACATCTTTTCTCCAGTAGTGGAGAATCCTAGACCCACAGTTTCACACCGTAGATCAACACCCACTGCACCGGCTCAGCAGAACAAGAGGCCTATACTAGTGACTTAGGCTCATTCTTAAGTTTTGGTAATAGGACGCGGTAGGACTTGCCAGCACTGTGGCAATGATCATGAGGACCGACCTTACTATTGTCTCAATAATACCTGCCGCATATATGGAAGTACCCAACACTACGCGAGAGAGTGTCCATGAAATCAGAATTAGGTCAGACCTCCTATCTAGAATAAAGCTTACAATCTCACTCAACAGGATGCTGAAGTCAACCCGAACGTGATACAAAGTATGTACACTATCTGTAATCACATTGCATATATTTTGATTGATACTGGCGCTTCACATTCGTTTGTCTCACACACTTTTACACAAAACTTAAATATATCACCGGAAAGACTTGATTCTATATTATTTGTGTCTATTCCTGAAAGTAAGACACTATTATGGAAGGTTATATATAAAGCTTGTATCGTAGACATAGCAGATAGAAAATTGAGTGTGAACTTAATAGAGATTGACATGGGAGACTTTGATGTAATATTGAAGATGAATTGGTTAATGGCGTACCATGTCACCATAGATTGTTTCTACAAAAAATTTATATTCAACTCTCCTAACGAAGAACCATTTATAAGTTAACGAAAATTTTAAATGTTATTTCTTCATGGTAATTTCTTTATTATATAGTGTTTAAATCTGTTGTCTTTTCTACATTAGGCAAATATAATAAAGAAATTTACATTCAATAGATCCCAGTAGTCCGAAACTTCTCTAATGTATTTTCTGACGAACTACCCGAACTGTCGGTGGACAGAAAAGTTGAGTTCACTATAGATCTTTAGCCTGACACCCAGTCTATCTCGGTGGCCTCTTACCGCATGAGCTGTATCGAGATAAAAGAAATAAGAAAATAGATCAATTAATTGTAGGATAGTGGTTTCATTCGACATAGTGTATTTCATTGGGGTGCTGGAGTCACATTTGTAAGGAAAAATGATAAGACATTACGATTGTGTATTGACTACAAGGGATTAAATAAAGTCACAATAAAGAACAAGTACCCCATTTCCAGAATTGATGACCTTTTTGACTAGTTGCAAGATGTCCAGATTTTTTCCAAAATAGATTTGTGTTCGGGTTACCAGCAGGTAAAGATCAGGGCAGAGAATATTGCCAAGATAGCTTTTAGAACCAGGTACGGATATTATGAGTTCCTAATCATGCCCTTTGGACTAACCCATGCACCAGCCATTTTTATGGACTTAATAAAAAGATTTTTTAGACAATTTCTAAATTAGTTTTTCATTTTGTTTATTGAAGATATCTTGATCTATTCAAAGAATATAAAAAAACACGTTCATCCCCTGACTCAGGTTTTGCAGGTTCTTAGGAAGAAGAAACTGTATGCAAAATTGAGTAAGTGTAGATTTTGACTCGAGAAAATTACCTTTCTAGGACACATCATATCAAGGGATGGAGTATCAGTAAACTCTGAAAAAGTTAAGGCAGTGCTCGAATGGAAAAAATTGACATTGGTCATGGATATTCGTAGCTTTCTAGGAATGATCGGTTATTAACGTAGAAGAATGTTAACTTTGAATGGAACGAGAACTGCGAAAGAAGTTTTACAGAACTCAAGAAGCGATTGACTACTGTATCCATGTTGGCCTTACCGAGTAGGATAGGTAGATATACAATTTATAGTGATGTCTCCTACCTAGGATTGAGTTGTGTTCTGATGCAGCATGGCAAAGTTATCGCCTATGGGTTCAGGCATTTGAAGAGTCATGAGAAAAATTACCTAACCCACGACTTAGAACTTGTCGCCATTATCCACACCTTAAAGACTTAGCGCCACAATTTGTATGGAGAGACTTTTGAGATTTTTACTGACTATAAAAGCTTGAAGTACATATTCACTCAGAAGGATCTGAACATGCATAAAAGGCATTGGATAGAGCTCCTCAAGGATTATGATTGTAATATTTTATATCATCCGAGTAAGGGCAACGTAGTAGCCAACGCACTTAGCAAAAATAGTGCAGATATGTTAGTTCATCTAATGTTTTCTAAATGCAAGGTAATATAGGCTGCACAACAGATACAACTTCAACACTTGAAGAGAGTTGTATGCTTAACCCATTTGACTGTCCAACCTGAATTGATCTAGAGAATAAAAAAAGCTCAATCGACCAATTCCACCGTAGCAGTTCTCAGGAAGGATGCAAAATATGGAGTAAATTTAGGATTCCGAGTCTCTGCCGATGGGTTGTTCATATTTCAGGATAAAGTGTGTGTTCCGAGTGACAGTGAGCTGAAGAGGGACATCAAGGCAGAGACTCATAGCTCAAGGTTCGCCATGCATTTAGGATCGATCTCGCGTACGTGGACGATCCGAATTTATTTCCTCCTTAGGCATGATTGGATGATCGAGATCAATCGCGATGAACGGTTCAAATTCATTTTCTCTTTAAGTGCGATTGGACGGACGAAATTGATCGTGATAGATGGCTTAGATCAATGCGGGATGGATGTAAATACTTCGCATCACATGGGAACTCGAACCCTAGTCGCTAACCCCCGCTGGAGAAGAAGAATCAGACGCTAGAGAAGGAGGCCGATTGCCGACCACCGACCGCTACACTAGAGCTACTGTCGATAACAAAAAAAAAAGATAAAAATTTTCTCTACTTGCTCAGAATTCAATTCCGAGCACCTCTGCAGCTAAACCAGACCAAGAGGGATGACAGGTGAGCTGGAAATCGCGGCCAAGTTCGGCAGAGCCGCCGCGACCAAAACCCCAAAATTCCTTTGATGAGCCCCTTTCGATTTTTGTTTCACGTGATTTTTTGATCATTATATTCATTGTCCTTTTCTGTGTAGGGTAGCCGAAAAAAGAATCGCATCCACGAAGGAGGACTGGCAGAGTTGCTACATTCGGAGGTCCCCCCTCTCCCCCTGGTAGGTTCGATTTTTTGGTGATTTTCTGGCCAACTGAAGCCCCTAATGCATTTTTCTGTAGGGACACGACCAAAATCGGCCAGACCGAGGAGAACCACCACCGTGGGCGGCGGAGCCAATGCCGGAGCACGGCGACAACGTTGTGCCGGAACCTCATTGTCCAGAATGAGTTTTGGACACTAATTTTGAATTTTGGGGGTATTTTTAGGTATGTAACAAGTGTTTTGAATTTTAAAAGAAAAATTTAAGAAATTCAGTACCTATTAGGAGACGTAGTAGACAACTCGACGTATCAAAATACCGATTCGGGTAAGGATCCCTCAGCATATTTTCCGTTACAGTAAATTAAGGCTTAACGATGTATAATTTCGTATTTTTATAAAAAATTAGAAAATCCTAAAAATAATTATAGGTTACTAGTGGAGCTAGAACTAGTTAGTTCACAACTATCTTGATTTTTCATTTATTTTTTTGTACTGTTATAGTTGCTTGATTGATCCATCATATGATTAAAATTATTACTTTTAAATTATTTTTCTAATTTATTGATTGTCTGATCGTGATCTTTATTTAATTCTTTGATTTGAAATAAAGACCCTAATTACGTTTCTTAATTGTTGAGGTATGAAATCGTATCATTTGCTTAAATATCATTTGATTGATATGTGAATATACAATGAGATATTGGTATGCGTTTATTGGTTGTTTGTTGATAAAACTCTGTATATGAAAGACTTATTGGGTACCTAGAAAAAGGCAATCGGGTCGGGTACATAGGGAATCCTACCGTGAACGTTACTTCAGTAGGACAGAGCTGAAAAATCCCTTACCAGAAAGGTTTGAGAGATATGGTTCACCCTCATACTAGATGGAGTATCGAGACGATAGAATATTTGACACCCATTATCAGACGGGGTATGGGGACGACCGGTTAATTGTTTAAATTAGATATCGGGTTCGTGAGTAAGTGGACGCCCCTATGGACCCCATGGGTACCAGTAAGTAGGTTAAAAAAAAAACTATCATCTCTTGTTATCTTATGTGTGAGAATAAAATGTGTATGAATATGAGTCTTCATAAATTGTCTTTGAAAAACTAGCTATGGTAAATATAAAACAAACATCTTCAAGTTTAAATGTATTTAAATAAAGCAGGGCTCTATTAGTTGTTTTTTTTTCTTTTTTTTACCAATATTCAGTTTTTCATATATGTGATTAGTATGATATTCTTACGGGGCTAGTGTAGCTCACCTTTTCATTAATTATTTTAGATCAAGATGACCAAGATCTAGATCCCGATTAGCAAGAAGGTTGTGAGTAGTTCACTACTCGAACTCCCTTCAAGTGCTAGTGAAGGTTGTCCTAGTATGCTTAGTTATTCGCCTTTTGTTTTATTTCTTTAATTTTTTTTTATCTTTTAAAAGGAACATTCCCGTAACCCTATTGAGCATTCTAAATTATTGTTTAAGGAAACTAAACCATAACTCCACTAATCGCTTCTATATTTAATTTATGAATTTATTTTTATGTAAATTTCAGGCCTTCACACAAAGAGAGAAAGAGAAAGAGAGTGAGAGAGAGAGAGAGAGAGAGAGAGAGAGAGAGAGAGAGAGAGAGAGAGGAAAAGCAAACTTGTTTGAAGAAGAATTAGATGGAGGTTGCTTGGAGAAAACGCACATAAGGAAGATGAAGTAAAAGTAAAGAGGTAACTCGAGGCATAATTACGGCTAGCAATTAGCATTTTTTTTTTGTTTCAATGTGCCTTTTTTTTAATTTGTGGACCTATATGAAATGATCTATACTCATGTCTTTTAATACTACATCAAATGTCATGAAAGATCTAATATGACATTCAACTTATATTCAAACTAAATAAAAAAATCATATATAAATACATGTGACATGTGGCACCCTAAGTTAACGATGTTGATTTCTAATAACTATATGAACTAAATTGAATAATTTTTAAAAGTACAATGGTTAACTGAATCGAAAACTAAGATAGGGACTAATTTGAATAAAAATAAATAATACAAAAACTAAATCATTATTTTTGCTTATACTTAAATAGTCCTTGTTTTTTTTAAAAAGATTCATATTGATCCTTACAATATATATTTTGGTGGCTAAAATACAATCTTATACCATGTGGCAAAATATGTCACCATACAGACATCATAACTGCCAACGTGTCTACCACATGGCAAACATGTTTGCAAATTTTTAGAACGTGGCCAATGTGCTACCATGTGGTAGACATGCTAGCCATTTCTTTTTCTCAAATTAATTTTTAGAAAATAAAAATTATCCACATTGATTGTACAAAAAAAATCTAATATTGAGCCTATAATATTGTTAGCATCCTTAGATATAGTAATTGATATGAAAATAAGAGAAAAAGATGAAGATGAAGAAAAAAGAGAAGATATGAGACGTCGAAGAGAAATACAGAAAGTAATTCTTATTGATTTTCATTGATGAATATAAATATGGAAGTAGAGTCTCTTATAGGCTAAAATACAATAAAAGCAATCATCTTAGTGCCTCCGGTCGTTACGCATTACAACATAGCTACTGGATGTGATGGTGATGACTCGAGCATCGACTATGGGCCTGATGAGCTTATTAGGTTTTGTCAACCCTAACCATAATTAGTTATATGATTTTACTAGTTTGCCTTTTGGTGTGAGAATTTTTTATTTTACCCCTCATTTTTCAATAAACTCTTAAGGATTTCATAACAATACCCTCCCACTAAGTATTAATCTCTGCAAGGTTGAGTTATAGAAAATTTTTCTTCGAGAATCCTTTCTGTAACAATTTTCTCAAAGGTCATTACTGTTTTACTTAACCACTGTGTCATGAAAAGTACCAGTCTTCACACCTATAGCCAACAACTATTGTTTTTCTAGATTGTATCTTTTTTCTCGTGGCTTGGAATAGTTGTTTATAATTTTTTATTTCAGATTCTTTTGAAAACTTGACAACTTTTTAGTAAAATATGAACTTTGAGACAATTATATCATAAATTATTCTTGGAGCAAGACTTACTCAAAAGTTTGATTAAGTATGCAAGACTTGAGTAGTTTTATCATTTGTAGTCTAGTTTGAGATAAGTGATAAACCTGAATATAAAGAATCTATCTGAAAGTGCAGGGTTATCTGCATCTATGAGAGAATGTAAGTGTTTAAATTGTTCTTGATAATTTAGAATAATACATATTTGAGATAATTTATTGAACTCTTATATAAAATCCTTATGCGATGGTCCCCAAAATTTATGACAAAATCCTTCTATGAAATTCTCTCAATTATGGTATCAATTTTTGCTAGTCATCTACGATACCATACATCTACAACTTCTCCTAAAAATAGAGATGCAATCTCTATCCTTTACTTGTTAGGAGTATTGTGGATCATAAAGTATTTTTTTACATATTTTAACCCACTTGTTGGGGTTTGTTCCTTTAAAAAGAGAAAATTCCACTTTATAAAGTGTGAAATTGTGGGCCAAACTAGGTTAGTTCATTATTGTGGGCGATTCATCCTTTGGGTCGGTTCGATTCAAAACTGGTTGATTTGATACTAGCTAGTTCAGGTCAGATCAGTTCAAGTTGGTCTGGTTCGGTCTATTTATTCATCGTTTTGGTTTGGTTTTCTCAATTGAATAAGTTATAAAAGGAAATCCTAAACCCAATTCCTTACTTCTTTCTGTGCAATTTTCGAGAGAGGTATGAAGCCTCCTTCTTCGTGAGTTTTGGCTGCTAGATGCGCTGAGCTTTCTCTTGACGATGTTCCACAAAGCCAGTATATTATCAGGTTGAACTGTTGGCGTGTCTCCTATTTGTGCTCGTTCATAACATCCATGAAGGCAAAGAGTTTCAAATCTACTCCTTCATAGTAAGCTCCAGCATTTCGGGTTTTTCTGCCTTAATATCGTTGTCTTACCTTTGGGCTGAGTGCATGAGGTGACACTGACATAGGATTCAATAGGTTTGAGCTATGATACCACCTTGTTAACACCCTTAGACATGGTGATTGATATGAAAATAAGAGAAAAAGAAAAAGAGGAAGACAAAAATAAGAGAAGAGATAATGAAGATAAGAGACAATGAAGAAAAATTTAAGAGGTAATTCTTATTAATTTTTTATGATGACTACAAGCATGGAAAAAGGGCCTTTTATAGGCTAAAATACAATAAAATAACGATTTTTCATAGCCAGAATCGCATAGCCATTATGTGTTGCAGTGACAGCTGCGAGATATTGTAAAGAAACTTAACCGGGTAAGGTAGAGAGTATTTAATACTCATTAATTTTTCTGTTGTATGTCATTATTGAATGAAACTTTGGGAATATATATACATAAAGAAAAAATGAAAAGAGGATGAAGGGGGTCTCTAGAAACGTTAGAGACCACCAGGTGTCCCCAACCTTTAAACAGAAAAGGAAAATCCGGACCCTTTATTTTAGGGTTTTGATCTTGGCTGTCCACCTGTCCATTTCTTTCAGCCTTCTCATTTTTTCTTTAATTCTTTTCACCCGCTCCTCAAGATGAAGTCAGTTTGCTTTCAGCTCTTCAAGTTTCTCACTATCTCTTCTTTAACTCTTTGAACTCTCTTGTTGCAGATGCTTCATCTTAAACAGAAATCGGTGATGTGCTGAACTTCCTAAAGGTTTATGAGTAGATCGGTGAGCTGTTCCCTTGAGGTGACATGCTTCGTTCCGACAAAGCCCTTTTGAACCTGGTTGCGAACTATGTGATAGTCGATGTCAAAGTGTTTTGTTCGTTCGTGAAAAACTGAATTTGTTGTGATGTGCTCGGCAGCTTTGTTGTCACAGTTCAATATTATGGGTAAGTGGGGTATTATTTGAAAGTCTCGAAACAGATAGGTTATCCACTGAACTTCACATACCGTGGATAACATACTTCTGTACTCAGCCTCTGCAGAAGACTTGCTCACCGTAGTTTGTTTCTTTATTTTTCAGGAGATTAGTGCAGGCTCAAGGAAGATGCAGAAGCCTGTGAGTGATTTGCGGGTTATCGGACACGATGCCCAGTCCGAATCACAAAAGCTTGAACTTTAAAATTATTCTTTCTTGGGAAGAAGATGCCTTGCTTCAGATATTGCTTTAGGTACCTAACAACGTGTAGTGCGACGTCGAGGTGCAGTCGTCTGGGTTGTTGCATGAATTGATTGAGGTGTTGGGTGGAGTATGTTATGTCGGGTCTGGTGAAGTTGAGGTAAAGCAAGCGGCCGATTAGGCATCTATGTCTCTCCGGATCTGGTAAGATTTCTCCTTATTCTATATTTAGTTTTAGTCCGGAAGACAGGGGAAAATGGCTTCCTTTTGCATCTTCCATCTTTGTATCTTGACTGTGAAAGCTTCATTCATGGCGTTTTTGACTTCACAAATCTTTAGGACACGTGACAAGTAAGTGATCCACGTATACCGCAACTGCAACGTAGTTTCCTTTTGTTCCTTTTGTGAATAGACAGTTGTCGGCTTCTAACTTGGTGAAGCTGATAGATTAGAGCTTTGAAGTGAGCTCCTTATTCCACTAGCAACCCACTTTTTTTAGGCTGTACAGGCTCTTGGTTAGACGGCAGACTTGCCCTTCACTAGCCTTGAAGTAGCCCTCTAGAGGTTTTAAGTATAGCCCCTCTTCTACAAAACCATATAGGTATGCGTTATTGATGTCTAACTGGTATACTAGCCAGTCGCTTGCAGCTGCCACAGCTAAAAGTAGTTAAACCGTGACCATTTTGGCCACTGGTGAGAAACTATCATAATAGTCTATGTCAAACTCCTGGTTGTAACCTTTAGCTATGAGTTTTGCTTTGTATTTATTAACTGATCCATTGGTATTTTATTTTATTTTGTACACCCATTTTGAGTCGATTGCTTTATTCCTTTTTGGTAGTGCAGTTAGTTCCCATGTTCTATTTTCTTCAAGTGCGGACAACTCGGCTTGCATGGCCTCAATCCACTTGCTGTCCCTTTTAGCATTTCTGTATGACATTGGTTCTTTTGTAATAGACACTTGTGCAATGAAATTAACATAGCCATGATTGTATGTAGGTGAGGTGGACATGAGGAAGGGGAGTTCAGACATAGGTTGTTCAGTGGTATGGGCGATAAAGTCTTCCATCTAGGCGGGCCTATTTCTCACCCTGGTGTTCCTCCTTACTTCAGACTCTTGGGGAATGATGGTTGGTAAGGGAATTTCTTCTCTTATTTGTGACTGGTTTTCAGGTGTGGTTTTTGTGTCGTCGCTTGGTATTGGCAGTTGTGTGTCATGATAATCTGGTTTAAGTGTTCTGTTTGGTATAGAAAAATATGTTCATGAAATATGACATCCCTTGACAAAACCATTTTTTTGTTTGTTATATCATAAAATTTGTAGGCCTTTGCATTGGGTGCATACCCTAAGAAAACACATTTCAAAGTCCTGGGTTCAAACTTGTCTTTTTGAGGGGTAACATTTGTAGCCAAACATAGACAACCGAAGGCTTTTAGGTTTGAATAATTCAGCTATTTTTTGTACAGAATTTCATAAGGAGTTTTCCATTTTAAAACAGAGCTTGACAAAACATTTATTATGTGTGTGGCTATGAGTATGTCTTCATCCCAAAAAATTTTGGGTAGTTTTGATTCAAACATCAATGCCCTAACAATTTGTAATAGGTGCTTATGTTTCCTCTCCACCACCCCATTTTGCTATGGTGTGTATGTACAAATTTTTTGATGCATGATTCCCTTTTCTTGCAAAAAGATTTTGCTTGAAGTGTTTATGAACTCAGTTCCGTTGTCTGTCCTAATTGTTTTGATTATATTCTGAAATTGATTTTGTATTAGATTGTAAAAATATTTCAAGATATTTGGTACACTCGTTTTTTCTTTTAATAAATAAGTCTAAGTGGCTCTTGAAAAATTATCAACTATGGTTAAAAAATAAAGTGCACCAGAGATAAAATTAACTGGGTATGGTCCCCAAAGGTCAATATATATTAAACTAAAAATGTCACTGGTATTGATGAAACTTTTAGAAAAAGACAAGCGCTGCTGTTTTGCCAAGGGGCATATTTCACAATTATATAGAGCTACACTGCTTGGTAACTTTAGACTGGGAATGTGGATCAATTATTTTTTTGGATGTGTGACCGAGTCTTTTGTGCCATAGTTGCAGGTTGTTTTCTTGGGTGTGGCTGATGTATGCTTTGTTAGGGTCAATGTCTTCACTCAGGGTGTACAAGCCCTTCATTATTATTCCCTTCCTCAATATTTTGTTAGTTGTCAAATATTGCACAAAACAATGGTTGGGATAAATGGAAATGTAAGCATTTGAAGCTTAGGTTAGTTTTCTGACAGAAATAAGGTTATAAGTGAATTTTGGTATATAAAGGACATCCCGTAGAATTAAGTTGTCACACAGCTTTATGGTTCCTTTGTGAGTTGAATGACTCATGGTTCCGTCTGATAGTGAGACAGGCACTCCAGGTTTTAGTTTTACGAGTTTTGAAAGCATTTTGAAATCATGGCATATGTGTGATATGGCAACTGTGTCATTATATAAGTTCCTATGCCATTAAAGAACATGCCCTACTGTCCTTTTCCTTTTTTTGGTTTGGAAATTTTGGATTGTCTTTCAGGTTGGCGTAAAATGCAGCGGGCGTCCCCTCAAGTGAGTTACTATTGTGTACTTATCTCTGTTTTTCAACACTAATCACCATGTAATAAGCTCTATTCACTCCGGGTAAGGGCTTCATGATCAATATTTGGTTTTTAACATGATCGTTAAGACCCATTAGAAATTGGATTAAGTTGTCGGTATTGTCTATTTCACTGTGTTGTGTTGTGTTGCAACATGGCAGGTGCAAGCAAGTAAGGGCTTTAGGTGTGTTAACTCATCCCATAGCCTTTTGAGTTTTGTATAATAAGCTGTGACAGAAAGGTTAGATTGCGTGATGGAACTTGCTTTGTGTTTTAGCTGATATAATAGAGGTACGTTGCTTTCATCATACCTTTCTTTTATTTCATCCTACAGGTTTTTTGCTGATGTGGTGAACAAGAAGGCGCTAGCGAGCTTTTTATTTATCGAGTTCAAAATCCAAGACACCACCATGTTGTCTATTTTATGCCATTGTTCATATTCTGCTGCATCGGGTTTGGGCTTTTTACATCTGCCATCGACGAGGGCAAGCTTGTCCTTGGCTCTCAATGCTGTCACCATGGCTCGGCTCCAAGACAAGTAATTGGATCCATCAAGTGTGGTTGTGACGAGTTGCATTCCAGGTAGGTATGAGCTTAGTAGTGTCAACAAATCTATATTAGGGTTTGTCATTGAGCAGTAGGGTAATATTGTAATGTAGAAATCGGAAGAATCAGTGCTTATTTACAGGCACTACTCTGATACTATGTAAAGAAACTTAATCGGGTAAGGTAGAGAGCATTTAATGCTCATTAATTTTTCTACTGTATGTCATTATTGAATGGAATCTTGGAAATATACATACATATAGAGAAAATGAAAAGAGGATGAGGGGGGTCTCTAGAAACATAAGAGACCACCAGCTGTCCCCGACCTTTAAACATAAAAAGAAAATCTAGATCTTTTATTTTAGGGTTTTGATATAAGCGGTCCACCTGTCCATTTCTTTCAACATTCTCATTTTTTCCTTAATTCTTTTCAGATATGATTGTGATTACTCTAATGATAGCTATGGGATCCTAATGAGCTGGTTAGGGCTTGTCAATCCTACCCTTAACTAGCTCTATGATTTTACCAGTTTGTCATTTGGTGTGTGAATTTATTGTTTTATCTCTTTTTTTGTAATAAATCCTTAAAATCAATAATCATTAGCACTGACTTGTGGAAGAAAAATTCTGCAGGTTAGTAATTAACTTTTTATATGCGTGGGAGAAGATAGGTTTATATATGTGTAGACATACATATCCTAATGATCAAGAAGACGACATTAGTAGATTGCTAATATATTGGGTTCTGTGTTTGTGTGTGTATAAAGTGACAATATTAACATCAGTATATATATATATATATATATGCATATACACGTGTACGCATATGTGCATAACTTCGAAGCTATTGTTAGATATAACCTACAGAATATACTTCTATAATCAAATAATATATTTACTAATATTGTTCAATTGTATGGGTTGCGTGTATATATATATATACACATTTGTGTTGTGTGTATATTCATACAATCGTTTTGCATGCAAATTTATCCATATATATATATATATATATATATATATACATTTGTGTTGTGTGTATATTCATACAATCGTTTTGCATGCAAATTTATCCATAAACAGAATCACAAATTTAATTTTAATCTGCATATAGAATTGTTAAGAGTTTTTTACTATAATTTCACATATTTAAACTAATTTCAATCTATTAAAATTTAAATTCTTCTTATAAATTGAAGAAACAAAAAAAAAAAAAAAGAAAAAATCATTGTTCCATTAAATCAATCATACACACATATATATATATATATATATGATCCTAGTTGCCGTAAAAATATACACAATATATATATATATGCACACTTATATATATGATACGCTGACTTTCAACAATATCATTGACTCTCTATTTTTTATTTGCTTCTTGAAAAAAGAAAAAAACAAAGAAGAAAAGCTTAGTTCAAATTTTTACACTGTAGCAATTGTAATAAAAGGAATTTAATTATTATAAAATATTCCTTTTAACCATAAATGTAATAAGTTATGATATCTGATCCCCGATCTTTTATTTATTCACAAAATTCATAAGGAGATTGATAATGAGTTTCAACAAAAATATGAAAAAATAATAAAATTTTTTTTACTCAATTCAAAAAGTTTTCGGTCATTAGGCGTTCTGCGCATTGATCTGTGTAATACTGTAACTAACACGTTAAATATCATACTTGGGAAGTATATTCGCAAGAATAGAACTCAAAAAATTTTATCAGCGGTGGAACATGTGAATTAATTCAATGCAAAGCGAAGAATGTTATTAGAACTTGACATGCGTTAAATCCTCTTGAAAGAGAGGGATGCCTTCGAGGTTCCGGATACAAGTGGTGCATGGCTGTAGTCAGCTTGTGTGTAAAGCTTCTGGTGATGTTTGCTTTAATTTTCAAAATTTAAATAGCTTATAAGTTCAGAAAAAAAAAAAAAAAAAAAAAAAGCATCAATTTATTTGTTTATTGACTTATATATATATATATTTATATTATGAAGTAGTAAGGTGATAACTTTGAGTTTTTTTTTTAATTTTATTTTTTGTAATTTTACTAAAAAAATTTCGTTAGAAATTATTAATTTCTTATTCAATGTGTTTTTTTCATATCTTAAATTTATAAGCACTAATTATTTATATAAAAATTAAAAATCAAATAAAAATCACAATAACCAAACATTTGTTTTTGGAGATTTGCAAGTGTCATAAAAGGAAGTCAGATGACAAAATTTTTTTCTTATAATCATTTTAAACCAAATTCCTAAAGATTAATTATTTTATAAATAAAAACTAATAATAATACATAATTTAATTAACTTTATTTATATTTTTAATTCTACAATCCTGAATTTGTGTTCTCATTTGTTAATGGAGAAATATAAAAAAAAAAAAAAAAAAAAACACTTCATTTTAAATTGGACATATAACAAACTTTAAACCGAAATAGTATTTGGTTCAATTTTTATTATAATTATATTCATATTCTTTAAAATTAAAAAGAAAATTGTCAGGCAAGGGTGTATGCAGGTTTTCTACGCAGGTTCTGACATCGGGTGGACGGCACCGCCGCCTGGGTATGGAAATGCAATGTCGATGGCACCATTTTTTATACAAGCAGGAGGACAAGATGTGGTGCTGTTGCCAGAGATTCAGATGGCCGAGTACTGGTAGTTCTCTCAGGCGAACTTCATGGCTGCAGGACCCCTCATCTAGTGGAGCTATTGGGATGCCCAAATATCTTGAATTATATTCTCTCTCATTTTTTGGGTCCGGACATAGTCAAAATAGATGCATTGAATGTGCAAAAGGCGTTTACGACGAATGAGGAAGATTGCTTTAAATTTGGCTTCATAGTTGAAGATTGTAAAACTCTATTGACACTTTGACCTGATATTTCAATAAGCTGAGTTAAAAGACAATGTAATCAGATTGGCCACTGCACTAGCTGCATGTGAGTATCCGGAGTTTCATGTTTGGGACAGTCTCCCACCACATATTGCTGTTATTTGAATGAATGACTTCAAAAAAAAAAAAGGTAAAAACAAGTCTTTTCCTCCGGGTAGGTAAAAATTCAGACGGGCTAAACTGGCCAAGATCTAGAGTCACTATTGACCTGGCCTGACCTATACATCGGGCCAAGATTTACGGTCCATGTATCAAACTGGCGTACCCATATAAGTGATGGGCTCAAATTGGATCAGGCCCAAAAGTTTTTAATATAAAATTTTCTGTAATACATTGTATTAATTTAATGGACTGGACTATTGAGCCTATACCAAAATGGTGGACCAGGCCCAATACTCAGGTAAATGGGCCTCAAACTTTCGGCCCAAAGCAATGTTAAAATGAAATTGGCTTAATGGGAACGAAAGCAAGTGGAAATTTAAGGGTGACGAGACGAATTCAATGTAAAGGTAGGTTATAAATGAAGCTTGGTTGAGAAAGATATCAACTATTAACAGCTTGGGAGGGGCTGTTTGGTAAACCACTTTGAGATTAGCCAGTTAATGTAGTGTTTGGTTTGGCCCCTGCTACCCTACCTTAATTAATTCTTAACAATTCTTTCTTCTGTCTGTTTCTATGTACAAAGTAGACACCAAATGCAATGAATCAAATGCCCATGATAGCAATTCAATTGCTAACTCAAATCAATATCAACCCGCTCTGGGTTCCCTCGTTCACTTTGATTGTTAACTAGCTCTATCCCTAGCTGTCCTTTGTCTCCTGCCCCGAACGCATACAACTTCCCTGACTCTGTCAGTGCAAATGTGTGAGCATTCCAGTATATTGAATTCGTAAGGCTGATCTGCACAACACGTTCATTCACTTGCTTCAACGATGTTACAAGCTCTGGGCTTAACACATTCGCATGTCTGTTGCCCTGCAACATTTGGAAAACAGAATCCTCGATATCATTACTTCGAGTACACAGCAAGGACAATGTCAACCTCTTTCAAAGACTCTTAGTTGAGAGAGAGACATTTTGCAGCAACAACAATAATAAATGCCTCAACTGGACAGCAATCAATTATCCCTGTTAGAGAGCAGACCATCCTAGTAACTTTTCATCCTAGTCAAGTTTTATAAAGGATAAATCAAAGTCTTTTAGGGGATTTAAGAACTAACTCAGAGATGAGGAAACTAGACTGGATATCCACGATGGAATTAAGGTCAGGCAAATTATGTGAACAAGTTGATCAATGAGTATGAGATACCTTAAAGTCTCCTTTGTCACAGGGTGAAATAAAAGGACTAAAGTTGTCTCATGAAAACCTTCATATTTATAGAAAATAGAAATATGTAGAAAAGAGAACAAAACCAAAACCGAACCTGCCCATCAGCAACAGTATTATGTCCGAGACTAGCTGATTCGCCACACCCAAATGAGTAAACATCACCATCATCAGACACCACGAAGGTAGTGTAATCCCCGGTAGCAACATGAACTGCTTTCACCTTGTTTAGTGCTTCCACCACCTTAGGCACCGATTCACACTCTTCATTTCCATGACCTAAGCATCCATAACGCCCCCAGCCCCATGTGCAAACTCGTCCATCTCGCCCTACCACAGCAGCATGCCAAGCACCAGCAGCAACCACCACTGGCTGAAGGTTCAGAACTTGAAACTGCTCAATTAACCGGGGGTACTTCTCATCCGTTCTTGAACCATGCCCGAGTTTTCCACCCAATCCACACCCAACAGAGTACACAGACCTGAAAAGTTTCCAGAACAGTTTCATACAGCTAAGCACTTATTTTACTCTCAACCTCAATTCATCATTAAATGGAATCAGAAGACTACAATGAACTGTGAACCAAATTAGAGTTTAGCAGTTCTTATATAAAATCAGATATGTACTATATGGGAATTAAATCGAAAGTAACTATAGCATAGTAAGGTAAGTTGCCTTATCCGAGAAATAAGAAATGGGTCTTAACAAACAGGTGAAAGATGTCTCACATGCCACTAGGTTGGCAAGCCAGAGCAAGAAGATAACAATATCCAGCTGCAATTTGTACCACCGGTACATTCTCAAGTGCACCCAACAAAGGATGAGGCTCCAAATCAGTTGGCTCAGTTTGATGACCAAGTTTGCCATCATTACCCCATGAAAAAGTATAAACCCTGCCCTCTCTTGACAGAACTGCAGTGAAGAAATTTCCAATTGCAGCTTGCACCACAAATATGTTCTTCAGAGACTCAACCAGCTGTGGAGTTGTAACAAGCTTACTTCCTTGAACCCCATATTCAGTTTCGCCAAACGAGTCCTTTCCGAAAGAAAAAACCTGCCCAGAATCACTAATTAGCATTGTCCGGCCAGCACCAGCTGCAGCTTGGATAATCCGAATGCCTTGCAAGGATCTGCAGCATAATCTACTTGCATTAGCTATCTCTGTACTTTGATGGGTTTACAGTTAAGTATCTGGGCTAAGGAGTGTTTCAAAAATTAGCAACCTGATTAGGCGAGGTCGCCATTCCTCTTCAGAGGTCCCGTGTCCAAGTTGTCCAGAGCTATTGGAGCCAAACGAGTACACAAGTCCACTTGTAGTTACAGCTATACTATGACCAGGGCCAGCAATGGCATGCGATTTCTCCCTTCGGCAACATGATTCTCCAGCCAGCAAAAACCTCAGGACCAACTTCCATGATCCCCCACATCTCCGCTTCATTTCTTGACGTTCTACTTCATTCATAGGTTTAAATATAGCCCTCTTCTGGCACATGTCCAGAGCAGCAAGCTCAGATATAGACAATTCAAAGTCAGGGGCAAAGTTTGCTGGCTGCCTGAAGAAGGAGCAGGTTGCCTGCAACATAAAGATTGGAAATTGAATCAGGAGCATCATCAATTCAAACATTCATAAAGAGCCCAATTATGAAAAGAGACATCAAAAGTGACTTGCCTCAAGTTTTGCAAGATCCTGAGGATCTAAATTACAGGTGGTGAGCACATGAAGGACAATGGAAGGGTTAGCGGCTAAGGGGAATTCTCCAGGAGTGGAGTCCCCGAAGCAATGACGAGTTTGGCGTTGAAATGTAGGTACAGATGCAGGTACAATAGCAGTAATTGGCTGGTCTGGGATGTTATGGTATTGTAAACTCGGGGTGCCACTCGTTGTAGCGTCCATGGGCACTGCCCAAATTTGCAGTGCCCAAAACTTGGCAGTGTAGAGGATCTAAATTGCTGGGAATTATCAAAACATTGCCAGAAAATATCACTACATTGCTCTTCCCAAATGATCCAATATACCACCTAACATCTAATATTTTATAGCTTTTGCCAATTTGACCATAACATAAATACATATAGTCTACCTTAGATAATGTAGTATTTGATCAGCAAACTTCAACACTCAAACCTACAGACGAAAATTGAAACACACACCCATAAAAACTCCTTGTATATTTTAATCCAGCAAGTGAAAATAGAAACTTAAAACCTTGCCATAAATGAACCATAATCAAAACGACTTCAATCCAAAAACACTGCTATAAAAAACGACATTTTATAAAATATCAGTCAGCAAATTATGTTCTATCAAGTGAAAGTTCATGAAACCAACCTAGCAGGTAAGTTCCCACCAGAGAGGTGATTAGAAAAATCAAACCTTTTTTAGTAAAGTGGAAACCCAAACCGGTGTGGTAAAAGATGATTGTTTTTGGTCAATCGAAAAAACATAAACCAATTCAGATCATCCAAGTTGCAAGTCCAAGAGTGAAATTGATCCAAGGGAGGAAAATCACAGAAGATGATGAGAACACGATAAGCCAGCGAAAGGAAAATTTAGAGGTGTAGCGAAAGAGGGAAACTTTAAAGAGAAAAATACTATTCCTCTATGAGATGATATTCCAGACTGAAGAAGAAACCCAGGAGGAAAAGAATTCTGGAATTAAAAGATACTGTCCTGTTCACGTAAACTCATTTATCACAGATAAGAAGTCAGATTGACCCGATCAAAAGGAAGCAAAACAAGCAACAGCAACATCCATGGTCAAAAACCCAAAACAGGGGATAAAAATTTGTTTAACACTTCATCTGAAGAATACCTAACAAAAATCTTACTTTTTTTCTTCGACAAACCCAAATCGTCAAATCATCAGATGATCAAAACTAAATGGGGAGAGTTGATCAGGCAACCAAAACTAGCAAAAGAAAACCAACCAACCAAAAAAGGTAAAGAATATAACATCACATGTTCACAACAACTTTCATCATCTGCACATTCTGATCGTTACACAGATCGAGATATAACAATTGAGAGACGGAGATTACATATTGAAAAGACCCATGATTCCTCAAAACCCATCTGCATCTGTCAATAATTGATGAGAATTCAACGTCTTTCTTAACACAAAAACAAAAAAAGCAAAACTTGGATCAAATTGAAGAGCAAAGAAGTGGGTATCTAATTAGAGTCTGCTCTGTTATGTTAATCGATTTCGATTGGGATATTTTGAAGGATTTTTAGAGAGAAAAGGAAGGGAATTTTTGTGCAAGAAGCTTTTTTTTTTTCTCCCTTTGGTTTCAATGAGAGGTGTTGTCTCTCTTGTTCTCTATATCTGTACGTTTTCTAAAGCGATGAGGTGTCTTTCTTAGGTGGTGAATGAACACAATGGCAATGGCTAGATTACTTACTTACCCATATATTTTTTAATATATATACACGCACATATAGTATGGACATTTTCACACGTCAGCTCCCTCTAAACTACGGTAACTGAGTTACCTCAACCCATGGTTGGAGCAAAAACTGAGGGTAAATTAAAATGTCTTCACTTTTAATAGCCCACGTGAGTATTTCACAGTCCACAGTATGATTAAAATTGCATTACCGCAAATCAATTGCTTGCCACTGGTTTTGAGCTTCACTAGCCAGCAAAAACCCTCAAAAATTTTCACGCAATTTGACTGTGAGTTCTCCTTTTTGACCACTAAACTGCAATAAGATAAAACCCAGAACAAAGGGTGGGGAAAGGATATTGCAGAAAACCTAGTTGAGCTCGAGAAAAACGAAAACTTTCTGACAAATTACAAATGGGTTTTACTGATCAGCTTCTCTGCAAAAGAAAAAAAAAAAAAGGGTTTGTAAGTAGAGAAGCTGCAAGGTAGGTTAAGCTGGAAGAAGAGGGTCCACATATATATCCCAGAAGATTGCTTGGTTTTGACCTTTTCCTCACGTGGTATGGCATCCAGTAGGGTCAGTGACAGATGGACTTGTGCTTAAATCTATCTGATTCAACATTTCTGAGTTGCCCAACTACATATTTCACCACCCAGCTACTCATCAGATCAGTTCAGAATCTCCCCTGCTCCAACAACAAAGTAAAATTTCTATTTAAGGAATGTCAATCAAACTGGGTTTTATGAACTTGTTCTCCCCCACCAGAAATTATAATTGGCAAACTGTAAATTGAATTAATGTGACGGTTGAGAGAGCATTCGGGTTTGCAGACTGATAATTAATTATTAAAAGGATGAGATTGATGTAAAGTCTTATTGAGAAAATTCAAGGCCTAATTAACTAGAGTTGCTCTCAAATTTGTGGTCTGCGTATATTTCTATTTCTAATCTGAATCAAAATAGTAGTGTCGTTTCCCATAGAGAATGATGGGAAATCTGGGTCAAGCTTCATTACATTACATGTAGATATATACAAAATGTAAGTGGAGAAAACCTGTAATTAGCACATGAAGTAATAATAATGTTACTAATAGTCATTAGGCTGTATTATAAGGTGATTGAATGAAAGTTTCATTTCTTTAAAAAAAAAAAAGAAAAGCAAGAGAGAGAGAGAGAGAGAAAAGTTTTGTAAAAAAGAAGGATGTAAAATGAAAAGAATAAAAGTAGCAGCAGCATGGATGTTCGTCATTTGTAAGGAAGCTCGATTAAGCCACTGTATTAGTTATCCTTTTTCATTAACTATCAACATTTTGATTACAAATAGCAAAGTGTAAAATTTTTACCATTTGAAAGTAAAGTAAAAAATAATTTTTTTACCATTGGATGGTTAAAAGTATAATTAAAGAATGATGAAAGGAAGAAAGTGATTATATATGCATCTCCCTTGGCTGTCATTGGTGATTAAGTTTAATTAATGATGTACCCTCATCACGTAACTTCTCTGAAACACACAATTAAAACTTTTTAATTAACTTAATTTTTATCGTGCCATGAACCAAATTATTACCCTCTTTTTTTCTCAACCACACTACGTATCATCCCATAATCACCTTCTCTTTTTTTTTTTTTTTTAAATACTTATTTGGCATGTGTTGAATAATTAAAAATATTCACTTTACGTTAAAAATTTTGGTAATTATTAAGTATAATGTATGAGAAAAAAAACATATAAAACATACATATGTAATGTAAAAAAAAAAAAAAAAAAAAAGTTATGATTTTTTTAGTTTCAATTTTGACATCCATTATATTATATAGCAAAAAAAGTAGTTTTTTTTTCCTTAAAAATATTTTTACATCATTAACTATAAGAGTTTACTAACAATGTTGAAATTTCTCCTTTTTGTTAATATTTTGAATTATATTATTCTCCAAAAAAAAATTATTATTTCTTATTATAAGATTTATTATCTTTGGTTTCAATTAATTTTTAGTTGATTAACATTAAATGACTACCCATCTAGATTGATAATGATATTTAATTCATTAAATATGATTATTTATAACCTCATGAAATTTAAACATATATATATATATAAATAAAGACAAATCATAATAAATATTAATTATAACTAAAGGCAAATCCTAATACAATTAATCAAATTAAATATTTTGTTTATTATCTAAATTATAAAATTCAAATAGATAATTTTAATCTTAAAATTATTTATAAAAAGAAAAAAAGGAAAGTAGAGATAAAGACAAATTATATTATCATATTTATTTTTAATAATTATTTTAAAAATAAAACTGTTGGCGTTTGTTGTAATATGATGTTTTTTTAATTTAATTTTATCAATAGTGAGGTGTACGAAATTAAATATTTATGACGTAATAAAAATTTAATCATATTTAATTTATTATAAGTATGTTTATATTGGAGAAATCCAGAGTGAATTATCATGAAATTACGTACGGTTATCAATTAAACAACCCAGACAAACTGACAGGATGAACCTGAATCATTACTCCACTTTAACCAGTATATATATACATATATATATATGTGTGTGTATATGTATATGTATTTGTTTTTACTATCTATATATATTTAAGCAAATATGCTTCAGCACCTAAGCTATAGCATGCTGCTTTGTTTTTTATTCTTGTATATATGATCCAATTAATTAAAATAATTAGCATAATAAATTAAGTTTAGGAATAAAAAAGCATGACATGCATTTTATGATTATTGGCTGCACATGATATTTTTTTAATAAAAATACATATATTTATTAAATATTAATTATGAAATAAAATAATATAATAAAAAAATAATTTAGAGTTTAACCGATAACTTTTTATAAAGAGATAGTTACTAATTATTTACTTAAATAGTAATTAGTAGAGAGACATAACGTTATTAAATAATATTTTTGATAATTACAGGATTATTAAATTTATTTTAATCAAAGGATCAAAATTTGAATTGATAATAGAATATAAATTTTAACTTAATATGTATTATATTGTATTAAAAAATTATTTTTCACTTAGCATTTTCAAAGGTAAATTTTTGACTGAATGATAATAAAATTATTTAAAATAAATTTCATATAAAATAGCTTAAAATTAAAGTGTACTTTGAGAAAAAGAAGGGTATATATATATATATATATATATACATATAGAGTGAAGAAGAATGATGAGAAAGGCGTGGGGTCAGATTCATTCTCCATCATTATCTGCAAAGCTTAATAAAGAAACCAGTTTTGAAATGCACCACGGCATGTCCTCATCTTGCTCCATTGCTTTCTATTTCATATAAACATTATATTATATAATATTATATATGTAACACTCCAGCTCCCTCAAATATTTTTATACAAACATTAATTATTTGAATTCGAATTTTTTCTTTTATTTTTATTTAAAAATATATATTTTACAGTTTTTTAAAAAAAATACAAACATTAAATATTTTAAAACTTGATGTTTTACGTATAAAAAGTAATTATTATTTTTAAATTGTAAATTTTATATGATAAACGTGATAAATAATTATCAACATGTATACAATTTAATAAGTTATTGCTAATGGCTTCTTTCATTTATTCTATTGTAAAATTTCATATAAAAAAAAAAAATCATTAGGTGTTTGAATTTAAAATTTCTGGCCTTATTTATTAATAACCCATCTGAAAAATTTACTAGTAATTTTTATATTTCAACATTTTATCTTATAAATATATTACATTTATACATATAACAAGTATAAAACATTAATAATTTCATTTTTTAATAAAAGATGGGCAAGGATCATGGGAGGAGCTACTAAGCTATATGAAAAAGTAAATATTTAATGTAAAATATTTATTTTAGAATGATAATTATTAGTATGCAATTGAATCCGATAGCAACATGTTACTATAGATTCAATATTCAATAAAATGTAAGTGGTCATATTAACTCTTTGACCATGATCACATTTAAGAAAATGAGCTAAAATATTAACTATATATATATATATATATATGAATATTCACTAGACGATAAATAGACTATGGTAAAAATTTCATAAGGTAACTTTTTTTTTTAAATACAAAATAAATCAATTTAAATTTTTATTAGTTATGATTATTTCAATAAAAAAAAATTAATCATCATAATTTTTTTTTTAATTTAAAAATATAATAACTAATAAAAATATGTTCTGACTTTATTATTAAAATCTTATTGATATATTAATAAATTAAAATAATTATTATTAATTTATAAAATAATAAAATTTAAAGACATAACTTTTAAATATAATACAAAATTTTCTATGCACTAAATTACCGTACTATTAATTTGGGGGTAAGTTAATTATTAGTGAGTTAGGAGGAAATAAGAATGAATTACCAAGTACGCTATAATTAGGTGTGTGTCTCTAAAGGTTTGCCGGTTAGAGGGCAGAAAGAAGAAATGGAGATTGAAGATGATAGACAAAGAAAGACACCGAAAATCTCAAGGACTGGATTTTGTTTTTTTTTTTTTTTTTCTAATTTCATAATTGCTTTCAGGTGTCACCAACTGCTTAATCAGCTAACAAGCAGGCTTAATTACAAGCAATAATATTTGCTTTGACTAAACCTTACATTCTTTCTCCCATATATATATATATATATATATAAGTATATGTGTGTGGAGGAGTGATGGGAAAAGGGCAACTACAGGCATGGTTCATGATACGCCATTAAATATTAATAGAGCAAGTTGTCTGGAGTTTTGGGAAGGGACCATGATCGCCCTCATACGCATGTGTCTATCATTAACCTTCCAATTTCTTCCAATCTTTTAACTAACCGAGAGTTGCATTTGAATTAAAATTGTTTTATTCTTTTTCAATTTTTGAAATTTAATTATTTAATATGTATAAGTTAATAATAATTTATTTATTTTATATATAATTGAATTAACTTAAATTATATCTTTGATCTGATAGTATTTTCGCTTGTCAAGAAGGAATCATAAAGAATATCTAAATTGAATTTATTTAGACTTTGATTACTATTTTCTATCGATTTTTTTTTTTTTTTACATATTTTTATTATATTCTATTTCATATTCCATGAATATAGGTATAAACTTACAAATGGATTCTATAATATTTCTTAATTTATTCTAATCATAAAGTTAACGTTTTCAATATACCCAATGAATATTAGGTCTTTAACATACCAATTTTTAGCTTATTATTATTATTATTATTATTTTGGTGCAAGGAGAGGAAAAAGTCAAAAGAAATTAAGAAATCGTCATACACATTCGATGTCAAGACACATTTATGATGTCATCAGTGAGGAGCTGTTAGAGATCATTCGGCACTTGAACATGAGAGTGGAGGCCCGTCGGTAAAGAGAAGCTATCATTTGCCAACCAATCAGCGAATTTATTTTCTTCGCGATAAACATGTTAGATTCGAACATGCCAATCCTGCAATAGTAAGTGTTTGATTTCACGAACGAGGGCGACATGCGTATTAGTGTCGTAATCCTCCCTAATAAGTAACTGCACTGCCAGAGTGCTATCCACTTTCAGAATAATACTACGAAACCCAACATTCCAAACGAGTTGAAGGTCATCGAAAATATCCCAAAGCTCAGCCTGAAGAACATAGCATCTATCAATCTTCCTGCTGAAAAGCTTCTTAGGCAAGCACCATCCCCATACCTAATAAGTCCATCATAGCAGGCAAGATTGGTTACAGCACGATAAACACCATCAATGTTCACCTTCCACCAACCCCTAAGTAGTTTCTGCCAAGCTACAAGTTCTTCCAACATGTGCGTCAGACCTGAAAGAAAACAAAGATTCATATTATTAGCTATAAAAGTATAATCAGTCATGAGAGATACATCTTTAGCAAGCTCATCAATACTGTAACACCCAACTATTTCTTTTTTTTTTATTTTATTATTGTTATTTTAATTTAATTTAATTTTATTTTATTTTATTCTATATAAATATAATTAAGTATTAATAGAATTTAATTTAATTTAATAATAATAATAATAATAATAATAATAATAAAAAGGGGTAAAAATTATTTAGGGATTTAATTGAAAATAATTTTGGAAAAAATGGGTAAAAATTTGGGTTCTATGGGTGTAACGACCCCGGAAATATTAAAAAGAAATGAGTATTTAAATATATCGAATGCGGAAGCGAGATCAAAATTTCAGTTAACATCCCTTACACGAAAAACAAAAAACGTACTTAAAATATAAAAGGTTAAACTAACTAAGAAAGAAAACTCGAAAATAAACTATGCGTATGACTACAGAGTCTCTAGGCATCCCCTTCGTCGTCCTCCTGCGGAACGGGCTCGGGAACCATGTCTTCCTGATCTGAAATGGTTAATTAAGGAGTGAGCTACACTAGCCCAGTAAGAACATCACGATATCTCACCGTCACGGAGATAAAGGTGGGTAGAAAAACACAAAAAGACCAATGGAGCATAATTTACAACAAACTCGTTTATTAACATGAAAACCTTTACCATCCACTTACCTTGGTGGAATTTATGAAAACAATATGAGAAAAACAATAACATCATCATAATCATTGAATAATCTAAGCTGTAAAACATAACACTTATCACGCCTCTTGTAATTCAATCATTGTACAACATATCTTTTTCTCATTTACCAGCCTACTAGTATCCGTGGGGGTCCATAGGGGTTCCGCTACCCGTTAACCTTTAACATTCATAATCAGTTTCCAGGACCGTCCCCATACCCCATCCGGTATGGGCGCCAAAACCATAAACCTCAATACCCCGTCCGGTATGAGGGTGAAACGGGCCGTCCCCATACCCCGTCCGGTATGGGCACCAAAACCATAAACCTCAATACCCCGTCCGGTATGAGGGTGAAACGGGCCGTCCCCATACCCCGTCCGGTATGGGCGCCAAAACCATAAGATCTCCATACCCCGTCCGGCATGTGAGACCACAATCCCGGTAGGGTTCCCTACGGACCCGGTCCGTCCACCATCTCCCAGGATATCTAGTCAGGCTGACCCCCATAATACAATTATCAGTCTACACAATCTTTCATTTTCCTTTTCCTCAATCAGCATCATCAATTAACATACAAACAAGCAAACAGTAATTCATGCCAAACAGACAACATACAGTATCAGTTTTTTTCAGTCATTCAACCCATGATTAATAAAAACGTAGTATATGCACACAAATCTGTAAAATGAACACATCAAACCTCATTTTGCATTTAAAGCTGTAAACAGGCCAAATAACAGTAAATCACCAATCACACTAGACTCGGGCTCCATTAGCTACCTTAAGCAATTTCACACATTCGTTAATTCAAGAAATACCGTTTTATCATTTTGAACTTTAATACCGTGATAGGAAATAGGGTGAGGGGTCCTTACTTGTTTTCGAGATCCGAATACGATTCACAGTGCGCCTGCAGGCCGTCCCTAATTTTCCCTGAATTTTTCCCGGGAAACTGAAACACACTAACAGTACCTGCACGTGTTCCAAAAAAAAATCCAAATTAGGCCCAGGGCCTCCTTCGGCCCAAATCGCAACTCCGGCACGGCGGCTCCGCCGCTGGCGGCGGCGAGTCGCCTCGGGTTGGCTGTTTTCGGCCGTTTTCGGCCGAATTCGGCCACGCTCGCATTGGTCCTTGTCAGAAAACAACCCTAGGGCCCTCGGGGGGCCAAAAAATCACGGAAAAACGGAGCTTACCGGCGGCGGCGCTCTCGGGTGCAGCGGCTCTCCGGCGAGGTTCGTGTTTTGGTGATTCGGCTCCGGTCAACCTGTAGAGAAAAGAATGGTGATCACGGTGATATAAAAATTGCATCGAACGGAGGCCGGGAAGGGCCTCGTCGGAGGCAAAAACCGAGAGGGGGCGCGGCGGCGCCGCTGGGCTTCAGCCGCGTATTCCGGTCGTTTGGCCAGGATTTCGGCCTCGATTTGGCCATAGGAGGAATCAACGGGGAAAAACGAGTCGGGGGTATGAAATTTACCTCAATCGGCGGTCGGAAATTTCCCCGGTGCGGCGGCGAGTGGCGGCGGGTGGCGGCGGTCGGCCTCTGGTTCATCTTCTTCTGCGAGCGGCTGGCGGCTAGGGTTTTTGGTCTGGTGTGGAGGTTCTATTTATAACCCCTTGCCTTTTGATCACAGCCGTTCATTTCGTTTTAATCTGGGCCGTTCGTTTTTGATTGAATCTGGGCCGTCCGTGCGTTTGAATCTGGGCCGTCCGATCGCGTGATTGATCTGGGCCGTCGGATCGCACCCACGCGGATCGCCAACGTGGCTCCTTTCGGAGTGACGCGATCTTGCCACGTGGCAGGCCCTGGTTGGCCGGGACTGCTGACCGGGCCTGCTGACGTGGCTGCTGACGTGGCCCCCCCCCTTTTTTTTTTTTTTTTTTTTTCCTCCTCCTTTCCGGGTGCTACAACTCTCCCCCCCATAAAGAAATTTGGTCCCCAAATTTGCCTCATTACTCTTGATCAAACAGATGAGGATATTGGGCCCTAAATTCTGATTCCAGCTCCCAAGTCGCCTCCCTAGGCGTGTGGTTCTGCCACAAGACTTTTACAAATGATATTTCCCGGTTACGGAGTATTCTGCTTTCTCGGTCCGTGATACTGACCGGTACTTCTTCATAAGACAAGTCCTCTCGGAGTGAAAGCGGTTCATGAGCCACGACATTAGAAGGGTCCGGATTGTACTTGCGCAGCATAGATACATGAAACACATTGTGAACCCGGGAGAGCTCAGGGGGCAGTGCAAGTCTGTAGGCAGTGGTACCAATCTTGTCTAAGATTTCAAAGGGTCCAATGTATCTGGGGTTTAATTTTCCCCTTCTGCCGAACCTACTGATTCCCTTGAAGGGGGTGACTTTAAGAAACACACGGTCACCTTTCTCAAAGGCCAGGTCTCTCCTCCGGGTATCAGCATAGCTCTTTTGCCTACTCTGAGCTGTCTGGATGTTCTTCTTGATCTTAACTATCTTGGACGTGGTTTCTTCCACTAAATCCGGGCCAAACAATCTTCTATCGCCCACTTCCTCCCAACAAATCGGTGACCTGCACGGACGCCCGTATAGCGCCTCGTATGGGGCCATGCCGATGCTTGCTTGGTAACTGTTGTTGTAGGCAAACTCTATCAGGGGTAGATGGTCGTCCCAATGGCCTCCGGAGTCAAGGACACAAGCTCGGAGCATATCCTCCAGCGTACGGATTGTCCTCTCTGATTGTCCATCGGTTTGGGGGTGGAAGGCAGTACTAAGGGACAGCTTTGTTCCCATAGCTTGCTGGAAACTATTCCAGAACCGAGAAGTGAATCTGGGATCCCTGTCGGACACCACTGTTACTGGGACCCCATGCAGTCTGACTATTTCCCGGACATACATTCTTGCCAACTTGTCCAACGAATCAGTCATTCTGATGGCCAGGAAGTGGGAAGACTTAGTGAGTCGATCAACAATTACCCATATGGCATCGTGTCCCGATCGTGCCTTGGGTAGTCCCGATACGAAGTCCATGGTGATGTGTTCCCACTTCCATTCTGGAATCGGTAAAGGCTGAAGCAACCCCCCTGGGCGTTGATGTTCTGCCTTGACCTGCTGACATACCAAGCACTTAGATACAAAGTCGGCTATATCTCTCTTCATCCCATTCCACCAGAATCAGGGTCGCATAGTTTGGTACATTTTTGTACTTCCTGGATGCATGGCGAACCTTGAACTATGGGACTCTGTCATGATGTCTCTTTTTAATTCATTGTCGTCTGGGACACACATTCTGTCCTTGAAACGAATCAATCCGTCGGCAGAGATCTGAAATTCTGAGTTCACTCCCTGTTCTGCATCCTTCTTGCGGTTTACTAGGGCGGGGTCGATTGACTGGGCTTCCTTTATTCTTTGGATAAACTCGGGTTGGACTGCTAGGTGGCTCAAACATGTGGCCCTCTTCAGATCTTGCAGTCGAACCTGCTGCGTAGCCCCAATGGACCTGCATTCCGAAACCATCAGATGGGCTAGGGTGCCTGCACTCTTCCTACTGAGGGCATCGGCTACTACGTTGCCCTTACCTGGATGGTATAGGATGTCACAATCATAGTCCTTGAGGAGTTCCATCCACCTTCTCTGACGCATGTTGAGATCCTTCTGAGTGAAGATGTGCTTCAAACTCTTATGATCGGTGTAGATCTGAAAGGTCTCTCCATACAAATAATGGCGCCAGATTTTCAAGGCGTGTATGATTGCGGCAAGCTCCAAGTCATGGGTAGGATAGTTCTTCTCATGATTCTTTAGCTGTCTAGACCCATATGCTATAACCTTTCCATGCTGCATCAGGACACAACCCAGGCCCAGATAGGAGGCATCACTATAAACTGTATACCCTCCTGATCCACTCGGTAGAGCCAGCACGGGTGCAGTAGTCAGTCGCTTCTTCAATTCTGAAAAACTCCTTTCGCGGTTCTCATTCCAATCAAACTTTGCATTCTTCTTTGTGAGTCGGGTTAGAGGGGCCGCTAGACTGGAGAACCCTTCGACAAACCGGCGGTAATAACCCGCCATCCCTAGGAAACTGCGAATTTCCTTAACTGTTGTCAGCCTTTCCCAACCAAGTACCGCTTCAACCTTTTCGGGGTTCACCGACACCCCTTCCTTTGATATAACATGTCCTAGGAAGGCGGTTTGCTCGAGCCAAAATCCACACTTGCTCAACTTTGCATACAACTTCTTTTCCCTGAGTACCTGGAGGACTTGGGCAAGATGATGAGCATGTTCTTCTCTACTTTTTGAGTAGACTAAGATATCATCGATGAACACGATGATAAATTTATCCAAAAACTCTCTGAAGATTCTGTTCATTAGATCCATAAAGATGGCCGGGGCGTTGGTTAGCCCAAACGGCATAACCAGGAACTCATAGTGTCCGTACCTGGTTTGGAATGCCGTTTTGGGGATGTCTTCTGCTCTCACTTTTACCTGATGGTAACCTGATCGTAGATCTATTTTAGAAAAGACCTGTGCACCCTGCAACTGATCGAAAAGGTCATCAATCCGGGGGAGAGGGTACTTGTTTTTAATTGTTACCTTGTTTATCCTTCTAAAATCAATACACAATCTCAACGTTCCATCTCCTTTCTTTGCAAAAGTAACCCCGGCACCCCATGGGGAAATGCTGTGTCTAATGAAGCCACTGTTTTGTAGCTCAGTGATTTGTTTCCTTAGCTCTTCCATCTCGATGCGGCTCATTCGGTAAGGAGCTACCGAGATGGGTTGGGTTCCTGGCTGTAAGTCTATGGTGAACTCGACCTCTCTGTCCCCTGGTAGACCGGGCAGTTCATCCGGAAATACGTCTGGAAAGTCTCGGACTACTGGAATCTTTTGGATACAAACTTCCTTCTTGGGTTTACCATGTACCACGTCCGGGTCTGCATCGGCATCCTTCTGGGTAAGGTTGTAAACTCTGCCCTGGATTGGAGGCCTCCCTTGATTCTGGTTCCTAGGACACTCCCTCGCATAGTGCTGGGCACTGCCGCATATGCGACAGGTGTTGTTGAGGCGGTAGCAGGGTCGGTCCCTATGATCCCTGCCGCAGTACTGGCAGATCTTCCCACGAGCTGCCCCCATAGCCTGAGGAGGGCCCTGAGCGGCAGGCCTGGGTCTCTTGCTGGGTTGGACAGGCCGTTAGGCGCTGGCCTGCGGAGCAGGGCTGAAGGTCGGGAACTTCCCGCTAGCTGAGGGCGGGTGTCGAAGCTCCTTTCTATGATCTGCGCCTTTGCCAGGACTGCCGAATATGTCTCGAGCTCCATCACCAACAAGTGCTGTCTGATCGCCGGGCGGAGACCCCACTGGAATTTCCTGGCCTTTCGGCCCTCATCCAACAATGTCTCCGGGGCATGTCGGCCCAGCTCCAGGAACTTGCGGGCATATTCCGACACTGTCATATTACCCTGGACCAACTGAGCAAATTCCATTTCCTTTAAATGTTGGATGTGTTTAGGGAGATACTCCGCATGGAAAGCCGCTAGGAACTGCTCCCAAGTAACTGGTACAGGCAGGGTGGCCCGCTTGAGCTCCCACCAGCGTACTGCTTCCCCTACCAGCATGTAGGAGGCAATGGCAGCCCTCTGCTCAGGAATTACTCCCAAGGTCTCAAAGGCTCTCTCAGTCTCCGCCAGCCAGTATTGGGCCTCTTCGAAAGAGGATCCCCCTGAAAGAGTAGAAGGGTTCAGTCTCCTGTACCTCTCTATGAAGCCGGGGTCGATCAAGGAGGGAGCGGGGTCCCGAGGTAGAGGGACTGGGGCCGGCTGAGGGTGAACTGGGGGACCCTGTGGTGGCGCCTGCTGATGGGGTGGGGGCACTGGAATGTGCTGTGGCGGTACCTGTTGGTACTGTGGCTGTGGTACCGGGTCGTACCGCGGCTGTGGTGCCGAGTGGTATTGTGGAGGAACAGGCTCCTGCCGGGGTGGCTCGGGATCAGCCTGCTGTAACGGGGGCTCAACCTGCGCTAGCGGAGGAGGTCCGGGTAACTCCCTTCTCTCCTCTTGCCTTCGCTGAGCAGCTACGAGAGCTTCCACCATCTCATATAATCTGTCCAAATCCTCCCGAAGCGAATTATCTTGGGCCGCTCGGTTTAGTGGGGGCCTTCCTCTCCTCATTTCTGTGTACTTGTTTTTACAAGGAATGGTTGAGTAACGACCAATCGGTGAGTATTTCTTTAAAGGACTATAGTGTAAGGGATGGGTCCGAGGAAATGCGGCTCTGATACCAACTGTAACGTCCCCGGAAAATATTAAAATGAAATGAGTATTTAAATATATCGAATGCGGAAGCGAGATCAAAATTTCAGTTAACATCCCTTACACGAAAAACCAAAAAACGTACTTAAAATATAAAAGGTTAAACTAACTAAGAAAGAAAACTCGAAAATAAACTATGCGTATGACTACAGAGTCTCTAGGCATCCCCTTCGTCGTCCTCCTGCGGAACAGGCTCGGGAACCATGTCTTCCTGATCTGAAATGGTTAATTAAGGAGTGAGCTACACTAGCCCAGTAAGAACATCACGATATCTCACCGTCACGGAGGTAAAGGTGGGTAGAAAAACACAAAAAGACCAATGGAGCATAATTTGCAATAAACTCGTTTATTAACATGAAAACCTTTACCATCCACTTACCTCGGTGGAATTTATGAAAACAATATAAGAAAAATAATAACATTATCACAATCATGGAATAATATAAGCTGTAAAACATAGCACTTATCACGCCTTTTGTAATTCAATCATTATACAACATATCCTTTTCTCATTTACCAGCCTACTAGTATCCATGGGGGTCCCTAGGGGTCCCGCTACCCGTTAACCTTTAACATTCATAATCAGTTTCCAGGGCCGTCCCCATACCCCGTCCGGTATGGGCGCCAAAACCATAAACCTCAATACCCCGTCCGGTATGAGGGTGAAACGGGCCGTCCCCATACCCCGTCCGGTATGGGCGCCAAAACCATAAGATCTCCATACCCCGTCCGGCATGTGAGACCACAATCCCGGTAGGGTTCCCTACGGACCCGGTCCGTCCACCATCTCCCAGGATATCTAGTCAGGCTGACCCCATCATACAATTATCAGTCTACACAATGTTTCAGTTCCCCGGGAAAAATTCAGGGAAAATTAGGGACGGCCTGCAGGCGCACTGTGAATCGTATTCGGATCCCGAAAACAAGTAAGGACCCCTCACCCTATTTCCTATCACGGTATTAAAGTTCAAAATGATAAAACGGTATTTCTTGAATTAACGCATGTGTGAAATTGCTTAAGGTTGCTAATGGAGCCCGAGTCTAGTGTGATTGATGATTTACTGTTATTTGGCCTGTTTTACACTGTTTTACAGCTTTAAATGCATTATGGGGTTTGATGTGTTCATTTTATAGTTTCGAATGCATATATTACTGTTTTATTAATTATGGGTTGAATGACTGAAGAACTGATACTGTATGTTGTCTGTTCGGCATGAATTACGATTTGCTTGTTTAAATGTGAATTGATGATGCTTATTGAGGAAAAGGGAAATGAAACATTGTGTAGACTGATAATTGTATGATGGGGTCAGCCTGACTAGATATCCTGGGAGATGGTGGACGGACCAGGTCCGTAGGGAACCCTACCGGGATTGTGGTCTCACATGCCGGACGGGGTATGGAGATCTTATGGTTTTGGCGCCCATACCGGACGGGGTATGGGGACGGCCCGTTTCACCCTCATACCGGACGGGGTATTGAGGTTTATGGTTTTGGCGCCCATACCGGACGGGGTATGGGGACGGCCCTGGAAACTGATTATGAATGTTAAAGGTTAACGGGTAGCGGGACCCCTAGGGACCCCCATGGATACTAGTAGGCTGGTAAATGAGAAAAGGATATGTTGTATAATGATTGAATTACAAAAGGCGTGATAAGTGCTATGTTTTACAGCTTATATTATTCCATGATTGTGATAATGTTATTATTTTTCTTATATTGTTTTCATAAATTCCACCGAGGTAAGTGGATGGTAAAGGTTTTCATGTTAATAAACGAGTTTATTGCAAATTATGCTCCATTGGTCTTTTTGTGTTTTTCTACCCACCTTTACCTCTGTGACGGTGAGATATCGTGATGTTCTTACTGGGCTAGTGTAGCTCACTCCTTAATTAACCATTTCAGATCAGGAAGACATGGTTCCCGAGCCCGTTCCGCAGGAGGACGACGAAGGGGATGCCTAGAGACTCTGTAGTCATACGCATAGTTTATTTTCGAGTTTTCTTTCTTAGTTAGTTTAACCTTTTATATTTTAAGTACGTTTTTTGGTTTTTCGTGTAAGGGATGTTAACTGAAATTTTGATCTCGCTTCCGCATTCGATATATTTAAATACTCATTTCATTTTAATATTTTCCGGGGACGTTACAATGGGTATTTTTGAAAGAAAAATCAGAAATCAGAGGTCAAAACACAATTTAAAAAAGTTGTGCCACGTCAGCTGCCCGGTCAGCAGCTCCGGTCAACCAGAACGCGCCAAGTGGCAGAGACGCTGACGCGGGAGCCCACG
Organism: Carica papaya; assembly: GCF_054855325.1. Classification (NCBI taxonomy): domain Eukaryota; kingdom Viridiplantae; phylum Streptophyta; class Magnoliopsida; order Brassicales; family Caricaceae; genus Carica; species Carica papaya. The sequence continues at coordinate 27,537,863 of NC_142316.1, read as the reverse complement.
CGGGAGGGAGCCACATGGGCGATCAGCGTGCGTGCGATCGAATAGCTGAGATCCGTTCCCGCGTGCGCGGACGACCCAGATCAAAAATGCGCACGGACAGCTCAGATTGCATCGCGCACATACGACCCAAATTGAATCGTACACGGATGGTCCAGATTGAATCGCAATGAACGGTTCAGATTCATTTCCTATTTAATCACGATCGGACGACCCAGATTAAAAGCAATGGACGACTCAGATCAAAAGTGGATGGCTATAAATAATCTCATTCGCACCCAAACCCTAACCCTAGTCGCCAGAGCCCCTCGCCGGAGTAGACAGCCCAGCCGCTGGGGAGCTGACCGCCGCCACCCGCCGCCGTACCAGAGCAATTTTCAGCCGCCAAACAAGGTAAAAATTCTACTCTTTACTCAGAATTTGATTATAAATTCATCTATGGCCAAATCGGAGCGAAAGCACTGGCCAATTGGCCGAAAAACGCCGCCGAAGCTCAATGGCGCCGCCGCAGGGTGTCTCGATTTTCGCCTTCGATGAGGCCCTTTCTGATTCCCGTTCAATGTGATTTTTCCACCATTGTGATCACCGTTTCTTCCTCTACAGGTTGACCTGAGCAAAACACCTAATTGCAACGTGAGCCGGAGGAGCAACCGCATCAGAGAGCCCCACCACCGGTGAGTTTCGGTTTTTCACATTTTTTCAGCCCACCGAGGGCCCTAAGTGTATTTTTTCACAAGAACTTATGTAATTTTGGCTGAATTTGGCCAAAAAGGGCCAAAAACAGCCAACCCGAGGCGGATCGCCGCTGCTCGCAGCGGTGCCTTTGCCGGAGCACGGCGGAGCTGCCATGCCGGAATTCTGAAATTGGCCGAGTAGGCCTTAGGTTTGATTTTTGGGTTATTTGGGACATGTTTAGGTACCCTAAGCGCGTTTCAGTTCCAATGAAAAAAATTCAAGGAACCCAAGGTCCGCCCGTAGGCGCAGTGACAATCTAATTTTCGGTGTCAAATCAAGTAAGGATTCCTCACCCTATTTCATATCATGGAATTGAAGTCTGAATAAATGATAATACTGTATTTTGTACAAATTAAATAGATATGCATAATTTATTTACAGTTGCTAATGGAGCCCGAACCGGACATATTTCTCTGTCAATTCCTGTTTGATTTATTTTACAGTTTAAATGCATTATGGTATCTGATTTATTTATTCTATGGTTTTGAATGCATGTATCACTGCTTACTTCACTACTGTTTGATTTTGAGAATCTAAGATATGCTTGCTTTATTGGATGCACATTTCTTGTTTATGTATTCATGTTTGAGTTGATAACAGAGACTAAGGACAAATAGGAATGGGATAAAATTTCATAAATGGATAAGATGACAGCCTCACTAGATATCCTGAGAGATGGTGGATGGACCGGGTTCATAGGGAACCCTACCGAGAACGTTGTCTCATACCGGATGGGGTGTGGAGACTTGGTCATTTGGCGCCCATACCGGACGAGATATGGGGACGGCTCGCTTCACCCTCATACCGGACGAGGTATTGAGGTTTATTGTTTTGGCGCTCATAAAAAGAGGCAATTGTTATTTGATGATTCGAATATAAAAGTATGATATGTGCTATGTTATAAATTATATATGAATTCATGATATTTATAATATTATTGTTTCCATAGGTTGTTTTTATAAATCTCACTGCGGTAAGTGGACGGTAAATGGATTTATTATTGATAAATGAATTTGTTTAAAATTTGTGCTCCATTGGTTGTTTTTGGTTTTATACCAATATTTATTTCTGTGACGGTGATATAGTGTGATGTCCTTACTGGGCTAGTGTAGCTTATTCCTTATTTAACCATTTTATATCAGGAGGACCTAGTTCCCGAGCCCGATCTACAAGAAGATGGCGAGTAGATGCTAGATACTTTATAGTTTCTTTTACTTTTCTCATTTCTCGTATTTTCTTTAGAGAATTTATTCTGTGATATTATTTAGTACTTTTAAGTTATTGTGTAAGGGATGTTAATCTTAATCTTTTATTTCGTTTCCGCACTCAGATTATTATATGTATTTCCTTTTGAATTTTCGGAGCTGTTACAGTTGGTATCAGAGTCGCGTTCCTCGGACTCTTCCCTTACACAATGATACTTAGAGAAATACCAAACTAATGAATCATTACTCAAGCATTCCTTGTGAAATGCAGGTATGGAGAGATGAGAAGAGGAAGACCCCCACGAAATCGAGCAGCCAGGGATGGTTCACAATCGGAAAATATCTTTTGTAAAGGTCGTATGGCAGAACCACACACCAAGGGAGGCTACATGGGAGGTAGAATCAGACTTTAGAGCCCAATACCCTCAGTTATTCGATCGAGAGTAAGAGGCAAATTTGAGAGACCAAATTTCTTTTAAGGGGGGAGAGTTGTAACACCCAACTATTTCTTTTATTTTATTTTATTATTATTATTTTAATTTTATTTTATTCTATTTTAATTTATTATATATAAATATAATTAAGTATTAATAGAATTTAATTTAATTTAATGAAAATAATAATAATAATAATAAAAGGGATAAAAATTATTTAAAAATTTAATTAAAAATAATTTTGAAAAAAATAGGTGAAAATTTAGATTCTGAGAGTATTTTTGAAAGAAAAATCAGAAACCAGGGGTCAAAACATAATTTAAAAAAGTTGTACCACGTCAGCTACCCGGTCAGTAGCTCCGACCAACCAGGATGCGCCAGGTGGCAGAGACACTGACGCGGGTCCGCGTGCGCGCGATCGAACAGCTGTGATCCGTTCCCGTGCACATGGATGGCCCAGATAAAAAACGCGCACGGACGACCCATATTGCATCGCACACGGACAATCTAGATTGAATTGCACACGAACGCCAAATTGAATCGCGATGAACGGCCCAGAATTATTTTCTATTTAATCGCGATTGGACGGTCCAGATTAAAAGCGATGGATGACTCATATCAAAAGCGGATGGGTATAAATAACCTCATCCGCACTCAAACCCTAACCCTAGCCGCCAGAGCCCCTCGCCGGAGAAGACAGCCCAGCCGCTAGGGAGCTGATCGCCGCCATCCGTTGCCGTATGAGAATAATTTCCAACCGCCAAACGAGGTAAAAATTCTACTCTTTGCTCAGAATTTGATTCTAAACCCACTTATGGCCAAATCAGAGCAAAAGCACCGGCTAATTGATCGAAAAATGTCGCCGAAACTCAGCAGTGCTACCGCAGGGTGTCTCGATTTTTGCCTCCGATGAGGCCCTTCCCGATTCCCGTTCGATGTGATTTTTTCACCGTTGTGATCACTGTTTTCTTCTCTATAGGTTGACCGGAGCAAAACACCCAACTGCAACGTGAGCCGAAGGAGCCGCCGCATCAGAGAGTCCCACCGCTGGTGAGTTTCGATTTTTCACATTTTTTGGGCCCACCGAGGGCCCTAAGTGTATTTTTTCACAGGAACCGATACAAGTTTGGCTGAATTAGGCTGAAAACGCCTAAAAACAGCCAACCCGAGGTGGATCACCGCCGTGCCAGAATTTTAAAATTGGCCGAGTAGGCCCTAGGTATGATTTTTGGGTTATTTGGGACATGTGTAGGTACTGTAAGCACGTTTTAGTTCTCGAGAAAAAATTCAGGGAACTAGGGTCCGCCTGTAGGCGCAGTGACAATCTAGTTTTCAGCGTCAAATCAAGTAAGGACTTCTCACTTTATTTCCTATCATGGAATGAAGTATGAATAAATGATAATATTATATTTTGTACAAATTAAATAGATATACATAATTTATTTACGATTGCTAATGGAGCCCGAACCGGACATATTTTTCTGTCAATTCTTATTTGATTTATTTACAGTTTAAATGCATTATGGTATCTGTTTTATTTATTCTATGATTTTGAATGCATGCATCACTGCTTACTTCACTACTGTTTGATTTTGAGAATCTAAGATATGCTTGCTTTGTTGGATGCACGTTACTTGTTTATGTATTTATGTTTGAGTTGGTGACGGAGACTAAGGACAAATAGGAATGGGATGGGATTTGATAAATGGATAAGATGACAGCCTCACTAGATATCTTGGGAGATGGTGGACAAACCGGGTTCATAGGAAACCCTACCGTGAATGTTGTCTCATACTGGACGGGGTATGGAGACTTGGTCATTTGGCACCCATATCAGACGGGGTATGGGGATGGCCCGCATCACCCTTATACCGGACGGGGTATTGAGGTTTATTATTTTGGCGCTCATACTGGACGAGGTATGGGGACGACTCTGGAATTAAATTTGTTAAGGAGAATGGTTCATGTGTAGCGGGAACCCCTATGGATCCCCATGGATACTAATAGGCTGATAAAAGGGGCAATTGTTGTTTGATGATTTAAATATAAAAGTATGATATGTACTATGTTACAGATTATATATAAATTCATGATATTTATAATGTTATTGTTTCCATATGTTATTTTTATAAATCTCACTGCGGTAAATGAACGGTAAATGGTTTGATTATTGATAAATGAATTTGTTTAAAATTTGTGCTCCATTGGCTGTTTTTGGTTTTATACCAACCTTTGCTTCTGTGACGGTGATATAGTGTGATGTCCTTACTAGGCTAGTGTAGCTCATTCCTTATTTAACCATTTTAGATCAGAAGGACCTGGTTCCCGAGCCCGATCCACAAGAAGACGGCGAGTAGATGCTAGATACTTTATAGTTTCCTTTATTTTTCTCATTTCTCGTATTTCCTTTAGAGAACTTATTTTGTGATATTGTTTAGTACTTTTAAGTTACTGTGTAAGGGATGTTAACCTTAATCTTTTATTTCGCTTCTGCACTCAGATTATTATATGTATTTCTTTTTAAATTTTCGGGGCCATTACAGATACTGCTCTCACTCTCTTGGAAAACAAAGTTATTTATATAGTTCCACAGACTCCAGCAAGTAAGGCCAAAAGTCACTTTACAATCCTGAAATGTCTAGCACCAAGGCTAATTATTTTTTAGGTTCAGCACGAACCACTCATCCACAATACCATAGAAGAACGTTGATTGGGCTTCAGTAGGTATGATCTTCAACCACAACAGCTTAGCCACACTACAATTACGGTGGACATGATCCACATCCTCAATAGGGTTGCCACACCTACTGCATTCCGCAGTAGAGGACATGTGACCTCAGTATCTCTTCCAATTCGTCGAAAACTTCCCTTTACCTGCCAACCAGAGAAACGTACGCACCCGTTGATCACCTGGCCAATGCCAAATGTCTCTCTAATTCCTATCCTTCGAGTGCCAATGATCGCTCTCCAGGAGGTCGTAAGTCGAGCTAATCGAGAAGCACCTAGAGCTCGTCATGCCCCAAAAGCAAGAGTCCAAGATATTATCATTTCTACAGGTTGGTACTGCAATCATCTAGAGTAGCGTACCCATCAGCAACACCCAGTGTAGGGCCTCCCAATCCCATTGGTCGGATGACATCACGTAGTCCCTGACACATCTATGGAGATCCTGTTCATCTATAGGTGCGAAAGCCAAAAGCTTAAACTGCCCCAGGTCCCCTAACTAGTAGTCTTCCCAAAACCTAATATTTCTCCCCGATCTAATGGATCATTTGATGCCAACTCGAAGGTCCGTCCATAGATGCTTAAGGTTGCGCTAAAGATAGGAGGTCGATCCCATCGGCTTAGAATTCCATGATAAGCCAGACCATATGTACTTGTGGGTGAGAACTTGGACTCATAGGAGATCAGGCTTTGCAACCACAGTAAAGTTCAATTTCATAAGAAAAACTTGGTTTTGCTTATGGATAGACCGAAAGTCGCTTCCCCCAGCATCGTAAGGCAAGCACATGTCATCCTAACTAATAATGCTGATTTTTCGGTTGTTATTCCCAAACACTAGAGAAATTTCATAACCACCGTTTCAATCTGATCATATAGGGATTTAGGCAAGGTCGTGGTCTGCATAGCATAGGTAGGAATAGTCATGAGGACGGACTTGGCCAAAATTAAACACCTTGCAAAGGAAAGAAGGTTAGCATTCCAGCTAGATAACTTTTGGTTAATCTTCTCAAGTATGTAATGATAAGTATCTTTATTGACTCTATCATGTAACAATAGAACTCCCAAATACTTACCAAGGTTACTAGAGACTTGAAAACCAAACATCTTGCTAATACAACAAGCCTCACCCGTGATAAAATTGCAAGAAAAGACAGTAAGTATTTTGGTCACACTCGCTTTGTGGTCCGAGTTCGCACAAAAATCCTCTAAGATCTTCTTTATAACATGAGTCTGATCCTTATTGATTTTTTCAATGATTACCAAGTCATCTGTAAAAAAGAAGTGTGAGAGAGCAAGACCTTTCTTACCAAGATAGATCGGCTTCTACATACCATTTCTTACTCAAGTGTTGATGCAATATGACAGTCCTTCCATGCATAATACAAATATGTAGGGTAAAAAGGGGTCCTAGTCCCCTTGTCGAATGCCTTTAATAGGCTGGAATTCCTGGGTGAGATAACCTTTCACAATAATCGTATGGAGCAAGATGAGATACACTGCATGATGACTTTGATAAAGTTAGGAGGGAGACCAACATCAAGTAGAGTGTCATCCACATATTCCCAACGGATGCAATCATAAGCTTTTTCTAAGTCCACCTTAATGGTCAGCCACTTGTCTTTCCCTGCAAATGTCACATAGAGTGGACTATTTCTTTGGCAATAATAATGTTATCTGTGATATTCCTACCAGCTACAAAGCTAGTTTGGGTAGGGTCAACCAAAAAAGACATTAGGTTCTTGAGTTCATTAGCAATGAGTTTAATAATGTTTTTATATAACATCATTAATAAATTGATCGGACAAGATTCTTTAATAGTCTTTGGTCTAGCAACTTAAGGGATTAGAGTAATAAAGGTCTTGTTAATCTCAGCAAGTAACTATTCGGCATGAAAGATACCCTTGACCATTGCGCAAACCGACTCGCTTACAATCTCCCATTGGTTCTGGAAGAATTCCACGTGAAGGTTATCCACTATAGGGAACTTCAACAGGTGCATGCTAAATAAAGCGTCATAAATTTTATGGTTCGTTATCTTAAAGTCTAACTGAGTAACCATAGTAGCTGTCAACTTTGGGAACAAGCCTCTAACAGGATAATGTGGTATGGATCTCTCTTTAGCCGTATAAAAGTGCTCAAAAAAGGTGGAGGCCATTATCCGAAGTTGGCCTTCATCGGTACTCCAATCACCATCCTCATCCTTAAACATACTAATTTTGTTCTTTTTCCTTCTAGAGATGGTTTGAGCATGAAAGTATTTTGTGTTCCTGTCCCCTAGAGAAATCCAATTACATCGAGATTTTTACATTCAGAGCATCTTTTCGTGCAGTAACACCCCCTCTAGTTCCTCTTTCAAGGATTTCTCCAGCTCTTAGAGCCTAACAAAGTGGTGTCTTGCTAGGAAGATGTGTTTTCTCTTAGTGATATGGTCAAACACATTTTTATTCTAGTGCTACATAGTCTCACTAAAATTACTAATGTTCTTTGGATATGAAGATAGTTCTGCCAATTTTTCCTGACCAAGTTAGGGAAATCGGGGTGGGATAGCCACGCAACTAAAAACTGAAAGGGCTTGGAGTCCTTATTGTGAGTGTGATAGGTGTAAGGAATAATCAAGAGAGGTGTATGATCAGATTGCACTTTTAGAAGGTGGTGAAAAATGGCCTCCGAAAATTGGTTTAACCATCTCTAGTTACAGATAACTCTATCAAACCGTTGAAAAAGGGTTCCACATCGCCATGTAATGTTAGGTCCTATATAATCAAGTTGTTGTAAGGAATTGACATCAATGAAGCGGTTAAAGAGAGTGCAACCTTTAGACCATTTAGCCACCCCCCTTTTCGGTCATCCAAATCCAAGATGGCATTGAAATACCCAACAAGGAGCCAAGGGCAATCCATGTGATGCCCAATAATGGTGAGCTCCTCCCAAAGGTCTTTACGTTTATGAGGATTTGGGCTCCCATAGAAAATAGAGAGGGAGAAATCCTCCCGACCATCATTCTTGCTAATCTTGGAATGGATAAACTAACGGTGATTGTAGTCCACATTAACCTGGATAGACTCTTTCCACATCATCCAAATATCCCCTGAAAATCCAACTGCCTCAACTCAGTGAGAGTAGTCGAATCCCAAGTTCTTGATCACTTTATCTGCTTTCTCGTATGCCGTTCTAGGATCCAACAACGCAACCAAGGTACGATTGTGGATATTGATAAACGACTTTAGGACACGCCGTAGACTAGCTTTGACTGCACCCTGAAAATTCCACACAAGAAATAAACAATCCATAGGGTAAGGATAAGAGAACAGAGGAGCTGATGCTCAAAAGAAAGATTATGTTTGCTCCTTCTGAAGGGCATCAACAGCGCTTGAAACGAGGCTTATATCCTTATTGACAAGTTCTTGAATTTTAGACATAAGGGGGTTGATCGTAGTGGAAGTAGTGGATGTAAGTGTTTTGTCCTCTTTTTTTACATTGACTTATTTTTTAAAGGTCTTATTAATTTTTATGTCTTTACTGATACCAAATCTATCTGGTGGTTTGACTACCGGCCTGAGGCCATCTCTCAAGGAGATTGTTGGTGGCATGGAGCTATAGAAGGAGGATCGATTGAGTTCATGGTCTTGGTCTACCTTATCTTTAATTATTATAATGGTATTCTTTGAAGGTTCCAGCGTAGTAGTACCCTGACTTATTATAAACTTCTTATTGTAAGTTATTCTTGCGCCACGCACCAAGGGGCCATAATTTTCATTTAGCATTGCCACATTATCTTGTTCACTCGGACCTGTGCTTCCACTCTTGACTTGCTCAATCTCTGTCTTAGCATTTTTCTTGCACTAGTCTTTAAGGTGTCCATATACTCTGTAGTTGAAGCATATAGTAGGCAATCCTTCATATTCCACTCTTTGTAGGCGCCCATCCAGCATGAATTTATAAATGAGTGCTTTGATCAGATCAATTCCAACCGCAAATCGAGCAAACTTGCCTCGTTCAGCGGATTTAGTATTATAGTCAATGCGAAATACCTTCTCTATCACCCTGGAGATAGCTCTAAGCATACTTTTATGGTAATAATGGATGGGGAGGCCAGAAAATCGCACACAGACCACTATATTAGTGATATTAGGATTTGTAGTAGAGAAACTGGGGGACCAAGGATACACCGTGAGGTAATGACCATATATAACCCATGGACCATCTTTAAGAACGTGCAAGTAGTCCTCTGTCGAGTGGAACTTGACCATGTAGTAATCATTATCTAGGTCAATTAGGTGTAATCGATCAGTAGGCTTCTACAGGCTATGAAGTTTTACCCATAGTGCTTTACACCCAATCGGCTTCCCAAGCAGTCGAATAATCATTGCAAGTTTCATATTTTGCGTTAGGAGGTTATGCACTTTATTTGAAAAATTGATTCTCAGTATTCCATTCTCCATGTCAAACTTTAACATCTCCGTCCCTGATCTCAATTTCATCTCGATTGTTAGCAGCCTGATGACTATTGATGAGTTCATCTCTAAATGAGAGTTTCACATTCGATGCTTCCTGCGGCAAAGGAGATTTTCCAATGTGTGTGGTTTACAGTTTCTCGTCTGTAATTTGCCTAAGGTTCATCGCCTCTCCGCCCATTCCATAGGAAGCATGCCCAATCACAGCATCAACTATAGTTTCATCTTCAACATTCAACTTTTTCACACCAGACCAGAGCAAGGTTGGGGGCGCCGGTTGGGTCACACCAGAATAGATGAGAGTCGCCTCTGTTGCCGGCTTACCTTCAACTAGTGTTGGCTCCATCATCGGCTCGTCCTCCGCGACCATCCTCTGGATCACGCTCGAGCATGCTGGTCGATTCGCGCCAGAAACTTCCACTGTCCCTGTTTTGCGAGTATTTGAATTTGATTCTTCTTTTCTAGTGTGAAACTCGACTCAAATGATTTAGATTCATAAGGATTAGGGAATTACAAATTTTTAATGTTTTAAATTCATAGGGATTAAAGAATTACAGATTTGTTTGGAACAAACAAATTTTTTTTATTAATTTTATTGATATATGTATAATTAGTCTAATTATAAAATGATTAGAGTTTGATTTCGAAAAGATTAAAATTCAATTTCAAATGAATTAAAGCCCAAATTTGTAATATGTTTCAATGTTAAATAAATTTTATTTTAGACATAAATTTTAATTATTTCATAATTGAACTGAAAATACATTTACATAAAGTCTAAAAAAATAGTTAATTGTTTTCCAAGCATACCCAAAATGTTAATAATAAAAAATTCTGTCCATACCCATTGTAGCTGTTATTAAAATCACATAATATTTTTACTATAAATTAGCAATTAAATAATACTTTATTATAAATAACAACTTGAACTTTGATCAATCTAGTAATTAACATTAAAAAAATTTAGCACTTCAAAGAGAACTCATAAGTTACTCTCAAAGTGTTTTGTAGTTTTGAGGAGTGTAATGGTAAAACTAAACATTGCAAACTTGCAGCTCCCGATGAGCTGCTTCCCATAGACTCACATTTAATTTCTGGACAACTAGAACAAATCCTCTCATTCTTTCCATAAGTTAATCCAGAGACTTGCTTTTCAGGCCACCCTAAAATGATTACCAGGAACTCTCATGCACTAAAATGGAAGAATCACTTTTCTATGTTCCAGCTATCAATAATCATGACCGGCCCCAGTTCTAGTCATTGTATGTTTTCTTCTCTCTAATGAATGAAGGGTCACATTCACAATAGTTATAATTTTCTATAAAGAACTTCATTCATACAGAGACCATGCAACAGAGCTAACTGTCTTGGATAAATCTGTCTACCTTTCTAAATAAATGACAAAAAGCTCAGCTATTGTTATTTATGTCTTCCCTCACAAATGATTCCTATATTATTTTGTACTGTTAATAAAATAAAACCAGCAGGAACAAGCGTTTTTCTGATTGTAGATAACGTTTTTTCATATGCGATGCTGCTACAAGACCTGGAGGTTGTACAGCAGCCACTGTTGTAGAACCAGTCTCACTCATGCTTCAGCTCTGGTTATAGAAATACATGTGTGACATGCAAGAATCTTGGAGATCCAACTATTTATATGTAATGAAAAAATTATGTATACCTGGCTTACCACAGTGATCTCTGCAGATTCCGGATAATATCATTTTGGCAAATCACCATGAGCACTAGATTCCCTACCAGATCAAAGCAGTATTGGTTGATTACCTATGAGCAGTGCTGCTGGAAAAGACAGTAGTTTGATTCACTTTGTAGGCAATTATACGGTCAAATAGTACGGGTGTGGCTGTCACTATATTTCCCTTTGTCTGGTCAACCTATTTCGGTTCCCTTATTCTTACCAAGTATCTTCAGAAATTGTATTCTCTGCCGTGGTTGTGGTTCTATATACTTCAAGTGCATCCTGCAAAATTATCAAGTTTGTATGTGTATTATCACAGAACTCTTCCAATGCTGCAAAAAGATATAATTGAAGACACACATAAGGTCTTCTTCAGTTTAGTTCCCATTCAATTTCAATTTTATTCCTTCACTTAGTTACTAGTCTAAACTTAATAGTTACAATTGTATTATAATTTTCATATTTGAACCACCTCCACTTTCATCTTGAATTCCCCGGGATAGTTAAAGCATAAAAAATCCTGATTAGTAAGATTAATTAATCAACTGAGGGAATAAGATAGAATTGAATAGAAATTGGACCAGACAATAAGATAAGGGTATAAACCTACCTAAGCATGTTCTAAGACAATATTCAGTGTTAGCTTTTCAATATTTTCATGCGTTTGTATTTCATCCCTTCTTTCAACCTCAAAATTAGATGATACTTAATTCTTTTCTGTCCAAAACATGGATGTCTTGGGGTCTTCCTTCGACTCCTGACAAGAGAGTTCACCATTAACAACAACTCTAACACTCGAGTCACTTCCAGCTCCACTTTCCTTCTCAAGTACATTGGATTCTATCTCATCGCCTTGATCTGTTAGCTGATTTCCTCTTGCTAATGCTTCTTCAGTTCTGCTCTTCTCTTCTTGTCTTTGTCGTCTTCTCCTTGCTTCTCGCTCCTTCAACTGCTTGAATCTAGTGCAATTATCACTGAGTTAGAACTATAACAAAAATAGAAGATAATTGTAAAGAATGTAAACTGCTAACCTTTTACCAGGACAAAGACCCTTCTGGAGTCAAATGTTCTTCTAGACTTCTTCTGGGTGTTTGATCCAGATACAGGCTTCTGCACTTGGACTTCTTCCTTAGCAATATCACCAGTAAATTGCATAACTGGATTCTTGGCACCCCCTAACTTCTGAAGCAATACTTGTTGTATGGTTCTCAATATATTATTTGTGAGCCTATATAAGCACGACTAATTATGTACCGAAACTTGGACTAACAACAGAAAGGCACCTCAAAAAACAGCAGTTGAAGGGCTCACTATCTGCTCCCCAGTAAAGGCTAAGATCAGAAAGAACAGAAATAGCAAAATAACCGATCATCAGAGGAAAGAACTTTGTTAGTGCTTGTGAACTCTTCAGATTTGGATCATTACTCTGAAAAATAAAAAAAATGTCACCTGATGAATAATGAATTGGAGTTCAGCCAAAATCAGTAGCATACACAGAGAGAAGGAGAAAGCGGAAAACATTGATGAAGATGAAATGAAAATCAATGAAAAGAATCAAAATCCAAAGGTTTCAAAATTTCCCCGCTTATGGATCCCAAACTGCATAACTGACAACTGTTTTTTGTGCAAATAATGTAAGTCCATACGATACCTGACTTCATCAAATGACAACCTTCAACTTGACTTTAAGATCTTGAAAGGAGATAGTTCGTGATTGTCTTTTTAATAAAAGAAGAGTTCACCAAGATCACAGAACTCAGTTTGAATGTACATAGAGAAATATACAACTAGGCAGCAACTTACCTGTGATGACTGCATAATCTGGACGGAAATGTACTGCAAGACAACCAGCAACACGGGCAAAATAATATATGCCAAGGTATCCAACCATCCAAGGGGGGAGGATGACCATCCTGAAAGAATATTTAAATGACAGATGAAAACGTCATGCAATTTATTGACCAGAAATCTACCTTATTGGTTGATGATAAGTAACAAGTCACCAAACTTCATTAACAATTCAGGTTATCTTAAGATTCCTCTGCATCTGATATATCAAAATACAATGTCTAAGCTCCGTGGACAGTGGTGACATCTTCTAGAATGTCCAATCAACATACCTTAATTTCAACTCCAAGCTTCTGAGACCTTTTAACTATTTGTGATGTGAGCATGGACATGGATTAAGTTGACAGAAATGATATCTCAATGCCAAGTGGGTCTATTATAAGGGAGAGAGTTAAAAGATTACAATAAGTCCTTTAATTTTTTATCCAAGCGTGGATCAATGAGTAAAATAAGCTTGAATTCATTAAAGAAGTCCAAGGAAAGAAGACAACAAGCTACTAATCCAATGGTATAATAGTATATACTATTTACCTCAAGTGCAAGAGAAAAATAAGTAAGAAAAGAGAAAAATTCTGTAAGACATGAAAAAATAAATTCTCATAGAATTTTATTTCCTAATAATGTGGGAAATCTTCACAATTAAAAATCAGCCAAAAGAAAAAATTGTTCCTAAATTACAAATTATCTTGAGAAAGAGGAAAAACTTCTTAAATGTCAAATCTTGCAGAACAAGAAAATACTTGAGAAAAATGAAAATATCTTGACAGAATTTCTTTCTCTAAATCAGCCATAATTAATTAAGATATTTTATATTCAAAAAGTTTTTCTCATAGAGAAATCATATATACCCTATTTTACTTATAATCTTCTTAATTTTTACTAGTTTTTTATTTTATTTTATATTTAATTTCTTATATAATTTCTACTATTAATTAGAATATTATTTTTTTGTCTTATTATTCGTATGATCCATACTATAAATAGCCTTTCAAGTCAGAGTTATAATTCATTCAAAATTTTCATCTTATCAATAAAATTAAGATATCATTGTTTTAAACTTTCAACTTTACAAGAGTGAATGAGTGTATTTTCGACTGATTTGTTGTATTAAAAATTAGAATTACTTATCAAGGTAAGTCTCATAATATCTTTTCAAATTTTAGTTTTTGTTTATTTTCTATTTATCTTGATTTTCAATCCACTATTGAGTGGGGTTAAATATAGAGGATTTATTTAAAATTTTGAATTTCTGGTTGCTGATGTATATGCGGGGTTTTGAATTCCGTTGTTGATCCCAGATTCTACATTAATTTGCTTTATGTGTAATTAAGAAACTAGACATTCAAACACTTTTCCTTTCGTTCATCTCAAAATCCCAACTCAAAGATTCTGATCCAAAGGGCAACCTAGTATACTTTTACAGGCTTGTTGAGAAAGTATCATGGGTGGTAAGTATTCTTGATTATAAATCACATCATCAGTGGACATATAAACTAAAATAAAGATAGGACACTGAAAGTGAGTTTATACGGAATTGTTATTGTTAATGTATTAAGATTTTTCTTAGAAATATTTAGATATTTTCTATTTTGCAAGTACAAAGTACTATGTATATGTATGGCGCTGCATATTTTTAACAGTAAAATATGAACATAATATTTTGCAGTAGGTGGTGTTATGATTTCCTTCCATAATTTAGGGAAGTTATTTACTTAGGTAAGAAATCTTCATATATATATATGTATATATATCACTCTTTTGTATATGGGAAAAAAACAATCAATGAAAATTCACATTTTTTGCTATCCTTGTGTTATTTTTCTACTATTTCTATTTTCTGTCAAATGGTATCAGAGCCTTCTTCTTGAAGGATCTGTGCAAGGTGATTTTGAATGTTAGTAAGGTGAGAGTTCAAACACCTTGCAAAGTAATTGCTACATGGCTTCATCAAAATTTTTAGGTACTGGTCCTCCATTATTTAATGGAGAGAATTACCAGATTTGGGCAATAAAATGAAAGCTTATTTAAAAGCTTTAAACTTGTGGGAAGCAGTTGAAGATGGAGGAGATCCTACGCCACTCGGACCAGACCCAACATTGGCTCAAATTAAAAATCATGAAGAGCAGAAAGCCAAGAAACCAAGGGCCCTAACCTGTCTGCATTCAGCTTTGTCTGAAACTATATTTTTAAGTGTGATGACTTGTGAAACACCTAAGGAGATATGAGACAAACTGAATGAAGAATATGAAGGGAGTGAAAGGGTGAGATCGGGGAAGCTTCTCACTTTAAAAAGGAAGTTTGAGATGCTAAGAATGAAATAGGGCGAGTCTGTTAAAGAATATGCAGCAAAGTTATAAGAAATTGTTAATAAAATCAAGTTATATGGAGAAGCATTTCCAGATTTCAAAATAGTTGAAAAATTTTTGATAAGTCTTCCTGCAAGGTTTGAGCCTAAGATTTCTGCTATAGAGGAATCATGTGGTCTTAATGTCCTCTCTGTTGCAGAACTTATAAGCAAATTGCATGCTCAAGAACAAAGATCAAACCTAAGAGAAGATGAAGCTGTCGAAGGTGCATTTCAAGCTAGGCAGAAATGGAGACATCAAGGAAAGCAGCATAAGAAGGGAGGTACTGAGAAAGGGAAGGGTGCTGAAACTTTAAAAGATCAGGGAAAGAGAAATAAGTTCCATCCATGCAGCATCTGTCAAAGAACAAATCATCTTGAGAAAGATTGTAAGTTCAAAAATAAATCAAATATTGTAAGAAGCTGGGGCACATAGAAAAGAATTGTTGGGCCAAGAAAAATCAAGCAAACAACAAAGAGCAGCCTTCACAATATGCAAATTACACTGACGAGCAGGAGGAGGAAACTTCAAAACTATTTATGGTCTCTCAATCCTCTCTTGACACTTGCAATAACACTTGGTATGTGGATAGTGGTTGTACAAGTCACATGGCAAATGAGGACAACATGTTCTGCGAACTTGATAGAACAGTCAATACACAGGTCAAACTTGGAAATAGACAAGTGGTTGAAGGTCAAGGCAAAGGTACTGTTGCTGTTCAGTCTCCAAAAGGTACCAAATATATTCAAAATGTTCTTTACATACCAAGCTTGACACAAAATCTTCTGAGTGTTGCACAAATGATTTCTAATGGGTATTCTCTGATTTTTAAAAATCAAAGTTGCTGCATATTTTATCAAAATAATCACTTGATTGTTGAAGTAAAAATGATTGATAAATGTTTTATGCTGAAGTAGAATTTAGTCCTCGATAGTACTCTTTATAGTAAATGTGATGAAACATTGTTGTCGCATAAGAGATATGGACATTTCAATCTTGTATCATTGAAACAAATGCAATCTCAACAATTAACTAGAGATTTTCAAAGATGAAAAGAATCAGATTTTGTATGTGGTGTATGTCAGCTTGGAAAATCTCATAGGCAGCCGTTTCCTTCAAATTCTAAATAGAGAGCAAGAGAAAAACTCGAATTAGTGCACACAGATGTGTGTGGACCTATGAGTATTGATTCTTTCAACAAGAACAAATACTTCATGCTCTTCATCGATGATTGTGCTAGAATGACTTGGATCTATTTCTTAAGAAGTAAGGAGCAAGTATTTGATGTGTTTAAAAGATTTAAAGCTATGGTTGAGCTGCAAAGTGGGTGTAGACTGAAAGCTATCAGATCAGATAATGGTAAAGAATATATCTCAAAAGAATTTCAGAATTTTTGTGCAAAAAATGGCATTCAACATCAACTCACAGTTAGTTAGTCACCTCAGCAAAACGGAGTTTGTGAAAAAAAAAACAGGGATGTTGTAGAAATGACAAGGTGCTTAATGAATGATAAGTGTTTACCTAAGCAATTTTGTGCTGATGCAGCGTATACTTCAGTGTACTTATTGAACAGATTACCAACTAAGGCTGTGGAGGGTAAAACACCTATAGAAGCTTGGTCAGGGGTAAAGCCATCAGCAAAGCATTTAAAGGTATTCAGTTCAGCCTGTTATATGCATATTAAAGCTGTAAAATGAACCAAGCTTGATGAGAAAGCTGAGAAGTGAATTTTTATAGGATATGCTGCTGCTTCTAAAAGGTATAGAATGTACAATTTGACCACTCAAAAAGTGCAAGTATGTAGAGATGTAATTTTTTATGAAAATTCATATTGGAATTAGGAGCTTAAAAGAATTGAGGAAGATGAACTTGAAGGGCAAAAACTAGTTCACTCTGCAGAAGTACCTGAACCAGCTTTAGGTAACAATGAAGATGAAGATCCCAATTCTGAAGCTTTAAGTGAATCATCAAAGCAGAAAATAAGGTTGTTGTCTGACATCTATGAAAATGTAATTTCATGAAGCTTGAACCTTCTACATTTGACGAGGCAGAAAAATATGAAGAATGGAAAAATGCTATGCAGGAGGAGATATCCATGATTGTCAAAAATAAAACATGGAGCTTGGTGAAAAGACCTAAATCAAAGAATGTCATAGGTGTTAAGTGGATTTTCAGAACAAAATTGAATCCAGATGGATCCATTCACAAACACAAGGCAAGACTTGTTGTCAAAAGCTATTCACAACAACCAGGTGTGGACTTTGGAGATACATTTGCCTCCGTGGCAAGGCATGAAACTATCAGGTTGTTATGGGCACTTGCAACTCAACAAAAATGACAAGTCTTTTATCTTAATGTAAAATCGGCATTCTTGAATAGTGAGTTAGAGGAGGAGCTTTATATAGAGCAATCCGAAGGATTCAAGATTGTTGGTACGGAAGACAAAGTGTATCGACTCCATAAGGCTCTTTTTGGGCTGAAGCAGGCTCCTAGAGCCTGGTATAGTAAGATTGACACTCACTTAATAAAGTGTGAATTTATGAGAAATGATAATGAACTCACTCATATGTTAAAGCTGCTGAAATGAGGCAAGTGATAATTGTTTCTCTTTATGTAGATGACTTGTTAGTCACTGGAAGTTGTTCCAAAATTATTTCAGAATTCAAAAGAGAAATGGAAGACAAATTTGAGATGTCTGACTTAGGACTCATGACATATTTTCTTGGCATGGAGATCAATCAATCAAGAGAAGGTATTTTTGTGTTATAACAGAAATATGCTGCCGAATTATTGAAGAAGTTTAAAATGGAGAGCTGCAAACAAGTTTCCACTCCATTGGTTCAAAATCTGAAGCTATCGAAGGAAGATAAAGGTGAAAATGTGAATGTTACTCTGTACAGAAGTTTAATAGGGAGTTTGCTTTTTTTTGACAGCTTCAAGACCTGACTTGCTGTTTGCAGCAAGTGTTCTTTCAAGATTTATGCAAGACCCAGGACAAAAGCGTCTAGTAGCAGCTAAAAGAGTGCTTAGATATGTTAAAGAAATAATTGACTATGACATTGTTTATTCACAGACTAAAAATGGTGTTTTTGAAGGTTTCTCTTATAGTGATTGGGCATGATGCCCTGATGATTCCAAAAGCACTACTGGATATGTGCTTACACTTGGGTCTGGGGTGTTTTCATGATTATCAATAAAGTAAGAGGTGGTGGTGCAGTCAACAGCAGAAGCTGAATACATTGCTGCTAGTACTGTTGCAAATCAGGCCATATGGTTAAAAAAAGTTTTGCATGATTTGAAGCAAATTCAAGTTGCTCCAACTGTGATCAAGGTGGATAATCAGTCAGCCTTGGCTATGGCTAAAACTTCAGTCAACTATGGCAGAACAAAACACATACAAGTCAAGTTTTATGCTATTCGACAAGCTGAAAAAGAAGGTAAAGTTATTTTAGTTCACTGCAGCTCTAAGAACCAACTTGCAGATATCATGACCAAGCCATTAGGGAAGGAAAGATATGAAGAATTAAGATTAAATTTAGGTATTTCTAAGAAAACGCTTAAGGAGAGTGTTAATGTATTAAGATTTTTCTTAGAAATGTTTAAATATTTTATGTTTTACAAGTACGAAGTACTATGTAAACGTATGGGCCTGCATATTTTTAACAGTAAGATATGCACATAATATTTTGCAGTAGGTGGTGTTATGATTTCCTTTCATAATTTAAGGAAGTTATTTACTTAGACAAGAAACCTTCGCATATGTGTATGTATATATATATATATATATATATCACTCTTTTGTATCTAGAAAAAAAATAATCAATGAAAATTCACGTTTCCTACCATCCTTGCTGTTATTTTTCTACTATTTCTATTTTCTGTCAATTATATTTGTCTGTGTATTGCAGCAGTATATATAGCAGGAATTCCGAACAACAAGACAGAAAAAGTGAGTGAAGACAGTGAAAATGAAGGGAGCGTAAAGAGTTTCTTCCTTGGTATTGGCTCTTGTTGCTTTTGTTATTACAACGAAAGGAGTCTATGGAGCCAAACCTTAGCTTATGGACTTCAAGCCAAACCTTCAAGGTCGGAGACCAACTGGGTATGTTGTTTCATTCAATATCAACCATCCTTAGCACAATTTTATTTCATATTATTCTTTTCCTCAGCCCTAAAAAATATTTTTAATTCATACATATCGAGTCCAACTATTCTGAAGTCTCACACAAAGAGTCATGTTATGGACAGTCTTTTTTCCCACATATACTTGAGAGTCACCTTGTCCTCAAGGTGAATGATGAAGCGGTTATCCGAGCTAAACATTTATTCTTTTCCTTCTGCTCCCTTAGAACTTGGATTTGTATGGTTGGCAAGACATTATTTCGATAAAATTTATTATATAACGAGATGTCTTTAGAGGAGTTCCAACCAAATCCCACTTGTGAGAAGATTTTGGTTTGAATTGCATTTCCGAATCCTTTATTAATGTCAGATTTTATTAGCCTATTTTGCGAGACTGGTAGTTTAACTTTTTTTAGCAAAAGTGCCTCAAAGTTTCCAAGATTAGTAGCAGAAGACCTCTTGAATTGAAAATTTTGGTGGTTAAGGTTTGATGAAACACATATTTTGAGTATCTTGCTCCTATTGAGAGCCTCCTGTACACTCCCAACTATCTTCCTCCTTGTTGGTGCCAAACTGGTGGCAGTCACTTTCTCCACAAATGCTGTTGAAAATTCTCCAAAGGTCCACTTGATTCAGACAAATTTTCCTTCAAATCTTCGTTTCCTTCATTTGGGTTGGCTCCAGAATCCTCTGCAACTCCAATTTACAATTTTAAAAGATCATTTTTTAGCTTTAAAATTTTTGTACCGAGTCGGGTTCTTGGAACCGGGTCGGGTTCATATCATATTCGCACTCATTTTTTTTACAAAACTTTTTTGTACCACAATATGTTGTATACTAAATATTTTATAAATTATACCACAAATAAATTGGTAAAAAAATAATTAAATAATAATAGAATTTTTTTTTATTTGAATAAAAAGTTATATTAAAATTTTAATATATTTATGACTATTTTAATTAATAGAATCTAATTATTTTAAAATATTCATTTCGTATTAAAATGTAATATACTTATTAAAATTTAACATAAATTAATCATTATACCTCCACTAATATATTAATAAATTAAATTATTGATTTAACTTAATCAAATTTTATATAATAAAATATAATTAAAATATTATAGAAAAACTTTTAGATCGGTAAAAAAATAATTGAACAAAACATTATATAATGTAATAACCATTTATGTATGTTCAATTTAACGGATAATGGAGGAAACATTTTGCAATTTTTTTTTTGAATAATGTTGGTTACTTTATTTTATTTAAATGAGAAAAAATAATTAAAATTAATTAAGTAATCGGGTGAATCAATCAAAGGTATTGAATTGAAAACAATTGGGAAGACTTAGAGAAAACTGTAAGACATGTATGGATGTATACTGGAGCGAGGCAAAAGCATCAAATCTGAAACTCAGGACACCTCAGCCGTTCGGGTGTCCCCAGCGACCAATCCATAGACGACACGAGTAAAAATGAGTGATAGATGTGTTGGCCTCGAAGGGAACGGAGGAGATCGTGTTGCGCGCGCATTGCGTGGCAAATCGGACGGCTATGAGAGGAGAACCTACAATGGACGGTCCAGATAGCCCTCCTAATTTAACGGTCACGATTGGACCTTGGTCACTATAAATTGATGTTAACTGACAAAAAAGAAAAAAACAGTCAAAAACCTAATCGACTGATAGGGTCGACAAGAGAGAAGAGGAAGAGACGTAGATCGCGTGAAGTCGGTCATCGTCGTCGGTACCCATAAATCTTCCACATTGCGAGGTAACTCTTGCAACGGGAAATCATTCCTTTTCCTTAGAACCAGACGGGAATACCATTTCTAGTGTGAGTTTTGTCAAGTCGACAGAAATGTGTGTTATGTATTTGTATGCCAGCTCAGGTATTGCGTTGAAACGAACCGCAAGCGGATATCACCTCCTCTGAGACCGAGGGGGTAAGGATAATTATTCACTCAAATTTCCAGATAGTAGTGTATTAGATATTTGAATTTCAATGCGTAATAAGTGGCTAATACATGTATACAAGTATTCATTTACATGTCTGAGTGTTAGATGCCAAAAATTCCTGAAATGAAAAGTATTAAAAAGGGTAAAATGGAGGGAAACAGAGATGTTGAAGAGGGTTAGGGAAGTGACTATGGTGTTGGGTAGCCAGGGTATTTAGGAAGCCAGCCCGTATACGGAATAGAGCCCGGAGGGTGGTAGGGCTAATCAAGACACTGGGGCAAGTATTCAAAGTGAACGGGCCGCCGTAAACCTCTACTGGGCTGGCAAAACAAAATCAAATATATTAAAATAAAACGAAGTAGAAGTAACTAAAATTAATGAATAAGTAGATCAATAGGTACATAAGTTAATCCACTAATAATAATATTAGTAATACTACATTTATTGATTTAGATAAAACTTACAAAGTGAAGGTGTAAATGTAAAAGAAAGGTAGCGTACTGTGGTAACTATTAAAATGTTAGAATCGTAAATGGATGAATGGATTGGGCTTTTAACTAATATTGAAATAAAGTGGTACAATTCGTTAGGGTATGATCTAAGTTAAAAGTAAACAAGTACGAGAATGTTTAACTAAGGTAGGAGAATGGGTAAATGAATCCAAGGAAATTAAGCAGACCTATTGTTAGCAATGAATCTATTTCGTTTACTTGTGAAACAGAATAAAAATAATGCTACACTAGAACTAGATAAATCATATTGAATCATATCAAATTGTATTGAAAATTAAAATGTATTGAGTTGGTAATTGAATCGTAATTAAATAAATTTCATTGTATCGAATCGTATTAAAAATTTGAATGTGTTGAAATGGTGGTCTAATTGTAATTAGATAAATTACATCACATCGAACTGTAAATTTAAGTGTATTGAAATGGTGATTAAATCGTAATTAGAAAAATTATAGTGTGTTGTGTTGTATCACGCTGTAAATTTGGGTGTATCAAAAAGGTGATTAAATCGTAATTAGTTAGATTGTATTAAATAGTACAGTAAATTTGGAGTGTATTAAAAAGGGTGAATTAAATTGTAACTAGATAGATTAATGTATTGTATTATAAATTTGTGTATCGATAAGATGGTTAATTAAATTATATGAAATTGTACTATAAATTTCAGTGCATTAAGAAGGATTAATTGAAGAGTAGTTAGGTGAATTATGTCATACTACAGATTTGAGCGCATTGAAATGGTGATCATGACAACTAATAGTAATGTATGATATCGTACTGTGAACCTGAGTACACACCAAGCATTGGGACAGTCATGAACAATTAAATAGTGTTATATTGTACTGTAAAATAAGTGCTTACAAAATGATGGTATCAATAGACATTGATAAATTTTCGATCGGTATAAAGTGTTGGAATATTATTGTACACTTAAAAGGAAGGGAGAATGCAATAGTCCTAATTCGAAATGCATCTTTAGAGACAAATGATAGATAAAAATTGAATGGGACTCCTTGGGATTTATATGTATTCATTTAAGATTATAAATTTGAGTATTAATTATTTTAATTGAGCACGTGTAGTTCATTCCAATTCACTTTACATAATAGAAGGAGTAGGAGGCGAAGCGAGAATATCTATAATAGCGAAATACAAGAAATAGGGTACAAAACTCATGAGAAACTCTATATTTGTTGATTTAATATTCCAAACTTTGAATTGCTACTTGATATATTAGGACTAAAGAGCTTTCACATTAGTTGTCATTTACCTTAAATGATATACTTAGTCACAAGATATAGTATTATTATCTACGGGAGTTTATATCGTACTTGTATATATGAATCGATATCTACAATAATTGAATTAAAATAACGCTCGTGACTCCTCTGCGAATCTGGATTAGTTACATATAATATTTTGAAATGAGAAATGATCTCAATATGGTTAAAAGTGGCTACTTTTCAATAAAATTTTAGTATAAATAATTATTTAGAAATGACATTATGGCTGAGAATTTTTTATATAAATAAGTTTGAAAGGTGAAAGTCACTTCAAAGATATCTTTTTTTTGCATGGGAAGCCTGTAGGGAATGTATGAGCTACTATTTAGAAACGACATTAAGGTTAAGAGTTTTCCATATAAACAAGTTTGAAAGGTGAAAGTCATTTTAAAGATATCTTTTTTTGTATGAGAGACTTGTAGGGAATGTACGAGCTACGGTCTGCAGTGTATAGCATATTGGGGATTAACAGAGTGGTGGCGGGGTCAGTTAGAGAGGAGTTAGGGGCTTGGGAGTATCTAAATGAGAGCTGTATGTTTGTTGATATGATTCCACTTACCATTATGTGGTCTGTATGGAAGGAAAAGAATAATAGGACTTTTGAGGGGATTGATGATGTTAATAATTTTGATATTCTTAAAGAATAAATAGTTTAGAACCCTTGATTTTTTGTTATTGGGTCACTCTCCATTGATAAAGGAGAAATTTAGAAACCTTTTTGTTGCAATGACAGAAATGTAAATTTATACATGGGTTGCATCCCTTGCTGCATATAGTAATATATTTATCACATTTTTATTTCCAGAAAAAATTATAAGACATACAGCTTATATACTGTTAATTTTGTAAATACCTAAAATAATTTGATGCTTAAAGAGTTTTCTAAAGGACATAAAAAATATGATTTTTATATTTAATACTACAAAATTTAAATAATTGAAATTATTATATGCCCATTATTATTCTATAATGTTTGTTATTATATGTACATACTAAATAAGACAAATTTATTGTTATTGCTAACTTTATTAAAGTTAAATTTTAATTGCTATAATTTAAAATTTTACAAAAAATAAAAATAAGCAACAAAAGAATTAATTTTAACATGGTAAATAATTTAAGAACTAAAATATTAATTCACTCTATATTTAAACAGTCTATTGATTGAAAGAGATAGTTAATTTTTTTATAAAATATAATTATCATATATATTTTATGATTTATAATATTATAGAATAAATAAATAAATAACTAAAAAATAAATATTTAATAATATTTTATTATTTTTAATAAACTAAAAACCACCTCTTTCAAACAACAGCAGCAACCGAGATAAGAAGCACATTCCCAAACAATTTCTCCTTAAGACTTAGTTTAGACTATGGTTCAATAATGATTGAATGATTTTTTTTTATTTATTTTTTGCTTATTTGTATTTACAAATACGTGCTATAATTTTTTTTACAATTAAATCATGATTATCAAAATCTATTAAGATTAATTATTGATTAGATGAAATTAGTTTATTAATTATAGCCTTTTTAATTAATTAGTTGTTGTAACCGTTTTTGTCCTTTTCTCCTTGCCATTGTACAAGCTGTATATAGCCTTTTGTTGTCCATGAATATAATCAGAAAAATCAGAGTAATTTTTCTCCAACATTCTCTTTCTTCTCCTCCGTTCCTAACATGGTATCAAAGCGTTTTTTTAATCAAACAAATTTTTTTTCAGCTCATTGATTGAGCTTCAAACTTTAATCTTCAATGGCTAGAGAGCAATCAGATGATTCCCAAAACCCCTTCTTCCTTCACAGTGCCGACCATCCTGGATTGGTCTTGGTATCCAACCTCCTCAATGGCAACAATTACAACACATGGGAGAGAGCAAACAGAATAGCTTTGAACGCCAAAAATAAATTGGGTTTCATATATGGAATTTACGATCAACCGAGCAACACTGATTCCACTGCCGGAGCTTGGTCACGTTGTAATAGCATAGTAACTTCTTGGTTGTTGAATGCTGTAACAAAGGAGATAGTTGATAGTTTGTTATACCATGAGAATGCACAATCTATCTGGACCGATTTGCGACTCCGTTATCAGCAGAGCAATGCTCCGCACATCTACCAACTGAAATAGAGCATGAATAACCTTGTTCAAGGATCACTTAGCATCAACACCTATCATACGCAGATGAAAACAATCTGGAACGAGCTCAAAACTTACCAACCAGCTCCAACCTGTCATTGTGGAAACATGAAGGCATGGAATGATTATCAGGAGCAGGAGTTTGTGATGATA
The DNA here is from genome assembly GCF_054855325.1 of Carica papaya. Classification (NCBI taxonomy): domain Eukaryota; kingdom Viridiplantae; phylum Streptophyta; class Magnoliopsida; order Brassicales; family Caricaceae; genus Carica; species Carica papaya. The sequence goes on along the minus strand of NC_142316.1, from coordinate 27,512,242 downwards.
TTTTTGATGGGTTTGAATCCTTCCTAGTTAGGGCTCAAATCCTGATGATGGAATCTTCGCCATCCATTTTGAAGGTTTTCTCCCTGGTGGTGCAAGAAGAACGGCACCGTGCGATCGGCTTCGATGCGTACGCAGAGGCAGCTATGGGGTATGCTTCTTCCGTTGCCCTAGCTCAAGGTCGAAGACGACCCACCTGTTCACACTGTGGGCTCGAGGGCCACACTGTGGACAGGTGTTACCAGTTACATGGGTATCCACCGGGCCTCAAGCCCAAGCCCAATATGCACGCGCTTGACTCCAACCAGGCTGTTTTTAATGAAGGACAAGCCCAAGCCCAAGCCCAAGCCCGCAATGTTTCAACTCTGTCTCAGCCCACTCCTAAAACTAGATCATTTAATTCATCTATGTCTGAGTCTAGGCCCGTCTTTTCTTCTGCCAGCCAGGTCTCGACCCACGAACAGGCTCCTCCAGGGCACAACTCTTCTTCTTCCTCGGGAACGCACCCAAACTGTGCGACAGGTGTAGAACTTCACCTCCGACGTTGCCTGCTTGCCGGCGCTTGATTCTGCTGCCTCAGTCGATACTCTGAGCATGTCGCAAATTCATAATATTATTGCCCACCTAAGCGCACAACTCCACCAACTGCACTCTGCCCTCTCGCCAGACAACTTCTCTCCTCCCACTAATAATGCCACTTCTGACCTTCACGCGGCAGGTATATCACCCATAACCTTCTATCTTTCCAGTTTCACACACACACACTTACCTCTAAATGCTGGATTATTAATTCTAGAGCCACACATCACATATGTTGCATACTCACCATCTTCACCACCCTTAAGCATGTTGAACCCATCCCAGTTACTTTACCAAATGGCAGTTCAGTGCTCTTCTTCGTCAAAAGTCGGATGTTCTTACCATTTTCCTTAATTTTTATACTCTCATTCTTATACAATATAATATTCTCATTAAATCTGTGAGATCTGACAATGCACATGAGTTGAGTTTTCATTCATTTTTCAAGTCAAAATGCATTGTTTCTTACCATTCATGTGTTGAGACTCCTCAACAAAACTCAGTTGACGAGCGTAAACATCAACACATTTTAAATGTGGCACGTGCCTTACTATTTCAGTCCCATGTCCCTATTGTCTATTAGGGCGATTGCATCTTGACTGCTGTTTACCTTATCAACCATACACCTTCCCCCTTGTTATCTAAAAAAACTCCATTTTAACTATTAACTCACAAAAAACCATCTTATGATCATTTGCGTACCTTTGGTTGTCTATGCTATTGCTCCACTTTCGATAGTCATCGCCATAAATTTTCATCTCGTTCTAAAGCTTGTGTCTTCCTCGGTTACCCTTCGGGTTACAAAGGATATAAACTTCTCGACATCGAGAGCAATCAAATCATCATCTCTCAAAACATCATTTTTCATGAACATATCTTTCCATTTCTTTCATCCCACTCACCTAGTCCCATTCACAATGACCTTTTTCATGACCGTGTTTTACCTCTTCCTCTCCATACACCTACACACTCATCAGTTTCTCTTGATTCACCTACCCACTCACCGCATGACTCATCCCAAACCCCACCACCTCGACCTCTGAGTGTCACACGACCACCTTCTTATTTGTCTGACTATCACTGCTATCATACAGATACACATGCACTTTACCCCATTTCCTCATTCCTTACTTATACAAAGCTTACACCTCAATATCATAACTTTATTTTTGTCGTTTCCTCCCACACTGAGCCTACCACCTTCTCTGAGGCTATCCAGTCCGATGTTTGGAGGTCCGCTATGAATGTGGAGCTACGTGCTTTGGAGAATAATAATACTTTTTCTGTTGTTTCTCTTCTACCTGGGAAGAAATCTGTTGATTGTAAGTGGGTTTATAAAGTTAAATATCAAGCTGATGGGACTGTAGAGAGACACAAAGCCCGTCTCGTTGCTAAGGGCTACACACAACAATTTGGCATTGATTTCATTAACACTTTCTCTCTAGTTGCAAAATTGGTTACTATAAAAATTTTGCTTTCACTGGCTGCTATTAATGGTTGGAGTCTGACTCAGTTAGACGTCACCAATGCTTTCCTTCATGGTGACCTTCACGAAGAAATTTATATAAATATTCCTCCAGGCTATTCTCCTGGAGAGGGGGAGACTTTTCCACATCAACTTGTTTGCCGGCTACACAAGTCAATCTATGGGTTGAGACAGGCTTCCCGACAGTGGTTTCACAAGTTCTCACAAGTATTACTTTAAGAAGGTTTCCATCAGTCACAATGTGACCACTCCTTGTTTGTCAAGCATCAGGGTAATGTTTTTTTAGCATTGTTGGTATATGTTGATGATATTGTTATTGCTGATAATGATAATCATGCCATCGAAGAACTCAAAGTTGTACTCAAATAAAATTTAAGATGAAAGATTTGCGAACTCTCCGATATTTTCTTGGACTTAAAATTACAAGAAATGACATAGGAATCACCTTATGTCAAAGAAAATATGCTTTGGATCTGTTAACTGAAACTGGGTACCTTGGTTATAAGCCCTCATCTACTCCCATGGAACCCAATCTTAAGATATCCAAAGATGATGGAGAACCTCTGTGTGATATCACAAGTTATCGGCGACTGATTGGAAAATTATTGTACTTGACCATAACTCGTCCTGATATATATTATTCTGTCAATAGACTGAGTTAGTTCTTAGCTGCTCCCAGGACCAATCATCTTCAGGCTGCTTTGCGAATTCTTCAGTACATTAAGAGAACACCTGGACAGGGTCTCTTCTTTCCTTCATCATCTACCATTCAAATTAAGGCTTTTTCTGATGCTGATTAGGGAACATGTCCTGACACTAGAAGATCTCTGACTGGTTATTGTATTTTTTTATAATCTTCATTAGTCTCATGGAAATCAAAGAAACAACAAGTTGTATCTCGGTCATCTGCAGAAGCCGAGTATCGTGCCATGGCCAATACTACATGTGAAATAGTGTGGATTCTGAATTTGTTACGAGATTTAAAGGTGCAACATCAAGGTCCTACATTGCTTTACTGTGATAATCAGGCAGCTCTATACATTGCTTCGAATCCAGTGTATCATTAGAGAAAAAAATATATTGAACTTGATTGTCATTTTGTCCGAGAAAAAATTCAAGATGGTACCTTGAAGACAATGCATATATCCACTCGCAATCAACTTGCAGATTTAATGACAAAAGCTCTTCATCCTACGCAATTCGACAATTTATTGAACAAGATGGGTACAATAAATTTGTACTCTCCATCTTGAGGGGGAGTATTAAGATTAATTATTAATTAGATGACATTAGTTTGTTAATTATAGTCTTTTTGATTAATTAGTTGTTGTAACCATTTTTGTCTTTTTTTCTTTGCCATTGTACAAGCTCTATATAGTCTTTTGTTGTCCATGAATACAATCAGAAAAATCAGAGTAATTTTTCTCCATCATTCTCTTTCTTCTCCTCCGTTCCTAACAAAATTATGATTTTCTTCATTTTTTTAAATTACCGATTTGATTGTTTTAGGATAGATTCATAATTATTTTTTTTTATACCCTTAATATTTTTTATTATTTACAACATTACCATTCTCTTTAATTTTTTATACCCAACACTTCTTATATTCTTCTTCTTCTTTTCAAAATATTATATATATATATATTTAATTATATATTTTTTTAATATATAAATATATATTTATATATTCAATTAAATTCATATATTTATATATTTAATTATATATACATATATATGATATATTTAATTATATTAATTATATATATATTTATATATTTAATTATATATATACATAAATTTCTATATGTATATATGTATTTATAAATTTAATTATATATAAATACATTATATAATATATTTAGATATATATATTTTATCATATATATATATTTATGTTTTTACTTATATATTATAATATTCTATAATATTCTAATTATATATATGTATATAATATATTTAATTGTATATATATTTTTAATTATATATATTTATATATCTTAATATTTAATATTATATATTTTTTTAATTTTTTATCTTTTTATTTTTTATTTATTACTACATACAAAAAGTAAAAATAAAATAAAATAATTTGTTCAAATATATAAATATATTATTTTATTAATTCAAATAAAAATAATTATCATTATTAAACATTAACATAACATCATCTAAATATATTTAAATTTAAACATTAATAAACCTCCGTAAAAGTCATCCAATCAGCTCTAAAAATCCCATAGTTTACACTAGTCTTAATTTCGTGACCAGCGTTCAAGGCGCCTTTTAAGTCAAGATTTGTTCAAATAGATAAATTTCCGCAAACTCCTGCCATGTATTTTTTTAAATGTGATTGAGTTGGGTCTTGTTTTATATCTTTGGTAAAGAAATTGGAATGGCTGTGTGTTTGTATATCCTCGAATATTTCTTGAGTTTAATCTTGCAGTTGACTAATGGGGTAGCTTTATGAGTTGTTCTGGGATCTTTGGTTAAGTGATAATGAAGTTAAGTTGAAGAGTATAACATATGGATCCTTTTGAACTTTATTGTGAATGGATTCAAAGGTAATGAAGTATACATGATGAGCTGTCTACTCTCCCCCTCTAGAGTTATCTTTTTTCCCTCTCTCATTTTGCCTTTCCTTTTTCACAATCTGTAAGTTGCATTCCAGTTACATGGACGAGAGTTCTAGTTATGAGAGGTATGATCGAGATGGGGAGAGAAGAGATGTAACGGCCCCGAAAATTAAAAGGAAACGTATATATAAAAATTTTAAGTGCGGAAACAAAATAAAATATTATGATTAACATCCCTTACACAATAACCAAAAGATATTAACATATGAAAGAATAAGCTAACTAAAGTAAATACTAGAAATGAATATTATAAGAAAAACTATAAAATCTTTAGGCATCTACTCGCCGTCTTCCTGCGAAACGGGCTCGAGAATCAAGTCCTCTTGATCTGAAATGGTTAAGTAAGGAATGAGCTACACTACCCCAGTAAAGATGTCACACTATCTCACTGTCACAGAAATAAATGTTGGTAGAAAACAAAAACGATCAATTGAGCATAATTTATAACAAATTCATTTATCAATAATAAAACTTTTTACTGTCCACTTACCTCGGTGAGATTCATGAAAACAACTTATGAAAACAATAACATTATAATATCATGAAATCATACGCACTCTGTAACATAACACATGTCATACTTTTAATATTTTAATCATCAGGCAACAAATTTCCTCTTTTACCAGTCTACTAGTATCCATGGGGATCCATAGGGGTCCCCGCTACACGTGAACCATTCACCTTAATAACTTAACTCAAGGGTCATCCCCATACCCCGTCCAGTATGGGTGCCAAAACCATAAACCTCAATACCCCGTCCGGTATGAGAGTGAAGCGGGCCGTCCCCATACCCCATCCGGTATGAGCGTCAAAACATTTAAAGTCTCCAAACTCCGTCCAGTATGAGAGATAACATTCCCAGTAAGGTTTCCTATGGACCTGGTCCGTCCACCATCTCCTAGGATATCTAGTGAGGCTGTCGACTTATCCATTTATCAACTCACAAACCTTTTCTATTTTTCCTTAATTTTCTTTTCCTTACATAATCATGAATATTTAAACTAGTAACGAGTATCCAACAAGCAGGCATATTATCGGATTCACAAAATCAAGCCATAATGAAGTAAACAATGATTCATGCATTCAAAACCATAAAATAAATAGATCAGATACCATAATGCATTTAAAACTGTAAAATAACTCAAACAGTAACTGACCAAAAATATATCAAATTCGGCCTCCATTAGCAACCTTAATTAATTATACATATCTATTAATTCATAAAATACCGTTTTATCATTTATTAAGCTTTAATGTCGTGATAGGAAATAGGGTGAGAGATCCTTACTTGATTCGAAGTCTAAAATCGGTTTTTTACTGTGCCTACGAGCAGTTCCTAGATTCTCTAAATTTTTTTTCCGAAAACTAAAACACACTTCTGGTACCTGCATATGTCCCCAAAAAACTCCAAATCAGACCCAAGGCCTCCTCGGCCAATTTCAGAATTCCGGCACGGCGGCTCCGCCGTGCTCCGGCGACGGCGCCGCCGCCCATGGCAGCGATCCACCTCGGGTTGGCTGTTTTCAGCCGTTTCCGACGAAATTCAGCCAAAGTTACACCAATTCCTGCGAGGAAACACATGTAAGGCCCTTGGTGGGCCAAAAAAATACATAAAACTAAGACTTACCGGCGACGGAGCTCTCGGGTGCGACGGCTCCTCCGGTGCGAGTCGTGATTTGGCATTTTGCTCTGGTCAACCTGTATAAGAAAGGATGGTGGTCACAGTGGCGTAAAAATTACATCGAACGGAAATCAGGAAGGGCTTCATCGGAGGCAAAAATTGAGAAAACTCGCGGCGGTGCCGCTGGGCTTCGACAGCATTTTCTGGCCAATTAACCGGTGGTTTGGCTCCTATTTGGCCACAGGTGGGTTCAGCATTGAAAGCTGAGCCAAGGAGAGAAATTTTACCTCGTTCATGAGCCAAGACATGAGAGGAGTCCGGGTTGTACTTATGTAACATGGACACATGGAACACATTGTGGACCTTGGAGAGCTCTGGAGGCAGTGCTAGTCTGTTGGCGGCAGTACCAATCCTACCTAAGACTTCAAATGGTCCAATAAATCGAGAGTTCAGTTTTTTCCTCCTGCCGAACCTATTAATTCCCTTGAAATGAATGACCTTAAGGAACACCCAGTCGCCTTTCTTAAATGCTAAATCTCTCCTCCGGGTGTCCGCATAACTATTCTGCCTGCTTTGAGCCGTCTGAATGTTCTTTCTGATTTTACCTATTTTAGACGTGGTCTCCTCCACCAACTCGGGGCCGAACAATTTTCTATCGCCCACTTTTTCCCAACAAATCAGCGATCTGCATGGGCGCCCATATAACGCCTCATACGGAGCCATGCCAATGCTCTCTTCGTAGCTGTTGTTGTAGGCAAATTCTATCAGGGGTATACGGTCGTCCCAATGGCCCCCAGAGTCAAGGACACAAGCTCAGAGCATATCTTCAAGTATACAAATTGTCATTTCTGATTGTCCATCAGTCTGAGGATGGAAGGCAGTACTGAGAGACAGCTTTGTTCCCATGGCCTGCTGAAAGCTACTCCAAAACCGAGAAGTGAACCTGGGGTCCCTGTTGGATACCACTGTCACTGGAACTCCATGCAATCTGACTATTTTTCGGATATACATTCTTACCAACTTTTCCAAGGGATCGGTCATTCTGATGGCTAGAAAGTGGGAAGACTTGGTAAATCGATCAACAATTACCCAGATGGCGTCATGTCTTGAACGTGCTTTGGGTAATCCTGTTATGAAGTCCATGGTGATATGTTCCCACTTCCACTCGGGGATCGGTAAATGTTGAAGTAACCCACCTGGGCGTTGATGCTCTGCCTTGACCTGCTGACATACCAAGCATTTAGATACAAAGTCAACTATGTCCCTTTTCATCTCATTCCACCAAAATTGGGGTAGCATGCTTTGGTACATTTTGGTGCTTCCAGGATACATGGCAAACTTCAAGCTATGGGACTCTGTCATGATATTTCTCTTTAACTCAATGTCGTCTGGGACACACACCCTGTCCTGAAACCGGAGTAACCCATCGGCAGAGACTCAGAATTCTGAGCTAACTCCCTGTTCTGCATCAATCTTACGGGCTACTAGGGCGGGGTCGGCTGACTGGGCTTCCCTTATTCTCTGTATTAACTCGGGCTGGATGGTCAGACGGCCCAAACATACAACTCTCTTCAAGTCCTGAAGCCGAATATATTGTGTGGCCCCAATTTGCCTGTGTTCTGAAACCATCAAATGGGCTAAGATACTTGCACTTTTCCTGCTGAAAGCATCTGCCACCACGTTGCCCTTACTCAGATGGTACAAGATATCACAATCATAGTCTTTAAGGAGTTCCATCCACCTTCTCTGACGCATGTTGAGATCCTTTTGAGTGAAAATGTGTTTTAAATTCTTATGATGGGTATAGATCTAAAAGGTCTCTCCGTATAAATAATGGCGCCAGGTTTTCAAGACGTGTATGATTGCGGCAAATTCCAAGTCATTGGTGGGATAATTCTTCTCATGATTCTTTAACTGTTTGGACCTATAGGCTATGACCTTCCCATACTGCATTAGGACATAACCCAGGCCTAAATAGGAGGCATCACTATAAACTGTATATCCCCCCGATCCACTCAGTAAATCCAGTACGGGTGCAGTGGTCAGCCGCTCCTTTAATTCTGAAAAACTTTTCTCACAGTCCTTATTTCACTCAAACTTGGCATTCTTCTTTGTGAATCGAGTTAGGGGAGCCGCTAGACAAGAGAATCCTTCGACGAACTTGCGGTAATAACTTGCCATTCCCAGGAAGCTACAGATTTCCTTAACTGATGTCAACTTCTCCCAGCCAAGTACTGCTTCAATCTTTTCAGGATTCACTGATACTCCTTCCTTCGATATGATGTGTCCTAGGAAGGCGGTCTGCTCAAGCCAGAATCTACACTTACTCAACTTTGCATATAGCTTCTTTTTTCTGAAGACTTATAAAACTTGGGCTAAATGGTGAGCATGCTCTTCTCTGATTTTTGAGTTGACCAAGATGTCATCGATGAACACGATAACAAATTGATCCAAGAATTCTCTGAAGACCCTATTCATCATATCCATAAATATGGTCGGGGCATTGGTTAGCCCAAATGGCATAACCAGGAACTCATAGTGTCCGTACCTGGTTCGAAATGCTATTTTGGGGATGTCTTCTGTTCTTATTTTCACCTGATGGTAACCTGATCGCATGTCTATTTTTGAGAAGACCTGCGCACCCTGCAGATGATCGAAGAGGTCATCAATTCTGGGAAGGGGATATTTGTTCTTGATTGTGACCTTGTTCAATCCTCTGTAATCAATACACAGTCTCAACGTTCTATCTCCCTTCCTGGCAAAAGTGACTTCGGCACCCCAAAGAGACACATTGTGTCTAATAAAACCACTATCTTGCAATTCAATGATCTGTTTCCTCAGCTCTTCTATCTCAACGCGGCTCATGCGGTAAGGAGCAACCGAAATGGGCTGAGTGCTTGGTTGTAGGTCTATAGTTAACTCAACTTCCCTGTCCACTGGCAGTCCGGGTAGTTCATCCGGAAACACATCTGGAAAGTCTCGGACTACCGGAATCTCTTGGATACAAATTTTCTTCTTGGGCTTGCCTAGTTAGAGAAAATAGCAATGTTAAAATACTTGAAAATTAAGAAAACTTACCATCAAGGAATAAGTATCAAATGATTTTATTAATTTGTAAATGGCTCCTCATTAGGAGGATTAAATACAACCTTCTTGTTAAAGCAATCTATGGTGGCGTGATACGCCACTAGCCAATTTATCCCTAAAATTACATCAAAATCTCTCGTGTCTAACCTTATTAGGTCTACACTCAGTTTCCTATTTGTTATCTCCACGGTAGAAGCCCTGTAGACAACTTTCCCTAATAGTGTTTCACCCCCAGCAGTAGACTCAAATAACATTGAATCAAGTTTATCAGGTGATACATTAAGTTTGGATACAAAAACATGTGAAACAAATGAATGCGATGCACCAGTATCAAATAAAACATGAGCAATATTATCACAGATAATGTACATACCCTGTACCACATCCGGGTCGGCATCGGCATCCTACTGTGTGAAGTTGTAAACCCTGCCCTGAATAGGAGGTCTTTCTTGGTTCTGGTTCCTCGGGCACTCTCTCACATAGTGCTGGGCACTACCACATATGCGACAGGTGTTGTTGAGACGATAGCATAGTCGGTCCCCATGATCCCTGCCGCAATGCTGATAGATCTTGCCACGTGCTGCCCCTAGAGCCTGAGGGGGAGCTTGGATCGCCGGTCTGAGCCTATTATTTTGTTAGACAGACGCAGTGGGTGCTGGTCTGCGGGGTGGAGCTGAGGGTCTGTGATTCCCTACTGACTGAGGAAGGATGTTGAAACTCCTCTCCACGATCTGCATCTTTGCCAGAACAGCTGAATATATCTTGAGCTCTAGTACCAATAAGTGCTGCTTGATCTCTGGACGGAGGCCCCACTGGAACCTCCTAGCCTTCCTGCTCTCATCTATCAATGTCTCAGGGGAGTATCGGCCCAACTCTAGGAACTTACGAGCATATTCCGATACCGTCATGTTTTCCTGGACCAGCTGGACAAACTCCATCTCCTTTAGATGTCGGATGTGATCGGAGAGGTACTCCGCATGAAAGGCTGCTAAGAACTGCTCCTAAGTGACTGGTGTAGGCAGGATGGTCTGCTTGAGCTCCCACCAACGACTTGCTTCCCCCACTAGCATATAGGAAGTAAGGGTAACCCTCTGCTCGGGAACCACTCCTAAGGTCTTGAAAGCCTTCTCTATCTCCTCCAACCAGTACTGGGCATCTTCGAAAGAGGACTCCCCTGCAAAAGTGGAAGAGTTAAGTCTCATGTACCTCTCTATGTAGCCCGAGTCAATCAGGGAAGAAGCTGGGTCCCGTGGAAGAGAGACTGGGCCGGGCTGAGGATAGACTGGGAGGCCCTGTGGTGGCACCTGCTGATATAATGGGGGCATTGGATTGTACTGTGGTAATGCCAGGCAGTACTATTGCTGGGGCACCGAATTATACTGTGGCGGTGGTGCCGGGGGGTACTGTGGAGGAGCAGGTTCGTGCCGGGGTGGCTCGGGATTCGCTCGCTATAGCGGTGGCTCAACTTATGGTAGTGGGGGAGGGTCGGTTAACTCCCTTCTCTCCTCTCGGCCTTGCTGGGCAACAATGATCATTTCTAGCATCTCAAATATTCTGTCCACATCTTCCCGAAGCGAATCATCCCAGGCTGCTCGGTTTAGTGGGGGTCTTCCTCTCCTCATCTCTTTGCACCTGCATTTTACAAGGAATGGTTGAGTAACGATTAATTGGTTGGTATTTCTCTAAATATTATTGTGTAAAGGACGAGTTTGAGGAACACAGCTCTGATACCAACTGTAACGGCCCCAGAAATAAAAAAAAAACGTGTATCTAAAAATTTTAAGTGCAGAAACGAAATAAAATATTATGATTAACATCTTTTACACAATAACCAAAACGTATTAACGTATGAAAAAATAACCTAACTAAAGTAAATACTAGAAATGAATACTATAAGGAAAACTATAAAATCTTTAGGCATCTACTCGCCGTCTTCCTGCGGAACGGGCTCGAGAACCAAGCCCTCCTGATCTGAAATGGTTTAAGTAAAGAATGAGCTACACTACCACAGTAAAGATGTCACACTATCTCACTGTCACAGAAATAAAGGTTGGTAGAAAATAAAAACGACCAATGGAGCATAATTTATAACAAATTCATTTATCAATAATAAAATCTTTTACTGTCTACTTACCTCGATGAAATTCATGAAAACAACTTATGAAAATAATAACATTATAATATCATGAAATTATACGCACTCTGTAACATAACACATGTCATACTTTTAATATTTTAATTATCAAGCAACAAATTTCCTCTTATATCAGCCTACCAGTATTTATGGGGATCCATAGGGGTTCCCGCTAAACGTGAACCATTTACCTTAATAACTTAACTCCAGGGCCGTTTCCATACCCCGTTCGGTATGGGCGTCAAAACCATAAACCTCAATACCCCGTCCGGTATGAGCACTAAAATATTTAAAGTCTCCATACCCCATCCGGTATGAGAGATAACGTTCCCGGTAGGGTTTCCTATGGACCCATTCCGTCCACCATCTCCTAGGATATCTAGTGAAGCTGTCGACTTATTCATTTATCAACTCACAAACCTTTTCTATTTTTCCTTAGGTTTCTGTTCCTCATATAATCATGAATATTTAAACCAGTAACGAGCATCTAACAAGCAGGCATATTATCGGATTCACAAAATCAAGCCATAATGAAGTAAATAGTTATTCATGCATTCAAAAGCATAAAATAAATAGATCAGATACCATAATGCAATTAAAACTGTAAAATAACTCAAACAGCAACTGACCGAAAATATATCAGATTCGGACTCCATTAGCAACCTTAATTAATTATACATATCTATTAATTCATAAAATACCGTTTTATCATTTATTAAACTTTAATGTCGTGATAAGAAATAGGGTGAGAGATCCTTACTTGATTCGAAGTCTAAAATCAGTTTTTCCTACGAGCAGTCCTTAGATTCCATAAATTTTTTTCCGGGAACTGAAACACACTTCCGGTACCTGCACATGTCCCCAAAAAACTCTAAATTAGACCCAGGGCCTCCTCGGCCAATTTCAGAATCTGGCACGGCGGCTCCGCCGTACTCCAGCGACGGCGCCACCGCCCATGGCAGCAATCTGCCTCGGATTGGCTGTTTTCGGCCGTTTTCGGCCGAATTCAGCCAAACTAACACCAGTTCCTGCGAGGAACCACACGTAGGGCCCTCGGTGGGCCAAAAAATATAGAAAACTGAGACTTACCGGCGGCAGAGCTCTCAGGTGCGGCGGCTCCTCCGGCACGAGTCGCGATTTGGCGTTTTGCTCCGGTCAACCTGTAGAGGAAAGGACGGTGGTCACAATAGTGTAAAAATTACATCGAACGGAAATCGAGAAGGGCCTTATCAGTGGCAAAAATTGAGAAAACCAGCGGTAGCGCCGCTGGGCTTCGGCGGCGTTTTCCGGCTAATTGGCCGGTGGTTTAGCTCTAATTTGGCCACATGTGGGTTTAGCATCGAAATTCGAGTCAATTGGAGAAATTTTACCTCGTTTGGCAGCTGGAAAGTGCTCCGGTGCGGCGGCGGGTGGCGGCGGTCGGTTCCCCCAGCGGCTGGGTTGTCTTCTCCGGCGAGGGCTCTGGCGGCTAGGGTTTGGGATTGGGTGTAGATGAGATTATTTATAACCTTCCCCTTTTAATCTGAGCCGTCAATCATGATTTAATCTTGGCCGTCCGATCGCGATTAAATTGGAAATGAATCTGGACCGTCCATCGCAATGTGATCTGGGCCGTCCGTGCATGATTCAATCTGGGCCGTCCGCACGGTGAAATCTGGGCTGTCCGCACGCGCTTTTGATCTGGGTCGTCCGTATGCGCGGGAACGGATCTCAGCCGTTCGATTGCGCGCACGCGAACCGCACACGTGGCTCCGTTCCGTGTGGCCTCCCGCGTCAGCGTCTCTGCCACACGGCGTGTCCTGGTTGGCTGGGGCAGCTGAAGTGCTGTTGACGTGGTGCAATTTTTTTAAATTACGTTTTGACCTCCGGTTTTCGATTTTCTTTTCAAAAATACCTTCAGAATCCGAATTTTTACCCATTTTTTTCAAAAAAAAATTCAATTAAATCTCAAAAATAATTTTACTTTTTTATCATTATTATTATTTTTATTTCTATTTAATTAAATTAAACTAAATTTAAAACTATATAATTATTATATAATAAATCAATTAAAATAAAAAAATAATAATAATTTCAATAATAATAATAATAAAAGAATTAGAGTGTTACAAGAGATCATAGAGATGATAGTAAGAGTGAAAGCACAAAAGCAAGACAAAGGTTTTATGAAGCAATGAGGAGTGCTATCATGGACGAGAGTCACGTCATAGATACGAGCAAGAGCGTGTTGGAGAATATGGGGGGAAAACGTCGAAGATATGAAGGTGCAAGGAGGACACCTGGTAGGCAATGCTTTTCTTTTGAGTATTTTCTTCTGATTGAGGTTTACATCAATACAGAAAAACAGAATTGGGATACCATAGTCCAAATACATCGTAGTATTTTATAAAAATATCACTTTTTACTCTTAAAAGAATGTATATTATGAGTACCATGTTTTTTTGCACATCATCTGGAAGTTGCCTTTCCCTCCTTATATATATATATATATATTTGCAAATTTCCATCTTCAATCGAATATTTATTTTGTACTTTGTTGCTTTAGTTTTCCGCTATAATACCTTTTTTACCCTCTTCTCGAATCGTAATAGTTTATTATTTCTTATTTAGTTATTTTTTTACTCTAGATTATTCTAATTAATTAACTTATTTTTCTATTTCATAGAATTCCTGAGTAAACTTAGAATTTCTAGTTCGATTGTATTACCTTAGTTTGCTAGGCATTCTTTTTAACTTTTGCATCTTGTTATGATCATGCTTTTCTAATTCTTCCTCAAATATTTATTCAACAGGTAATTCGTGAAAATCAGGTGGTGGTGGTGGTTGGAGAAACTGGTTCGGGAAAGACAACCCAACTTACGCAGGTTCTCATTTGATACACTATTTAGTCCATATTTTATTCTATTGTTTTCACTAAAGCTGTGAATATATATATATATATATATATTTTTTTTTTAAAGTAAATCGAGTATGATGTTGATTTTGTCACAGTATCTTCACGAAGACAGATACACTTCAAATGGCATAGTAGGTTGCACTCAACCAAGGTGAGTAGCAGCTATGAGCGTTGCTAAAAGGGTTAGTGAAGAGATGGAAACTGAGTTGGGGAATAAAGTTGGCTATGCTATTCGTTTTGAAGATGTGACTGGACCAAACACTTTAATCAAGGTTTGTAGTTTTATGTCTATCAAGTCAAACATGTTCGGGACCGCCCTAGCATTTCTCAAGCGATACCTTGTTGGAGGTGATAATAGTTTGTTAATTGTCGATATACAGTGATGCACTGATTCTTTTTCTATGTAGTATTGTTTTCATGAGTTTTCTTAACTGACTTTGGAAAGTATTGTTAACTGAATTGGTCGTGTTTGTATATATATTAGTTTATTGTTAACATCTATCAAGTAGTTATTTGTCAATTAATTGTATATTTCGATTTGCTACTTGGTCTTTATTTATCCCCGAAGACTGAATTATTCCTTTGTAATGTTGCAGTACATGACTGATGGAGTACTTCTTCGTGAAACTTTAGAAGACTCTGATCTTGACAAGCACCGGTTTGATGAATTGATAGTTTGATAATTCTATATTCACAGTATATTTGTAACATCAATATGTTATTTACTGTGAAGTCTTGAAATACTGCAGCATTATTGTGATGGATGAAGCACATGAAAGATCACTGAGTACACATGTATTGTTTGGGATATTGAAGAAAGCAGTTGCTCAGTGCAGGGATTTCAAGCTGATTGTTACATCTGCAACGTTAAATGCTCAGAAATTTTCTAAGTTCTTTGGCAGGTAACTAGCTTTTCCTTTATCGCTTCTGAACTCCTTCTGGTTCCAGTTAATAAAAAGTATAGTCTGATTTTTGATATGTTTGCAGTGTACTAATTTTCCACATTCCGGGACGCACTTTTCCGGTCAATATTTTGTACAATCAGACTCCATGTGAAGTTTATGTTGAAGGTGCAGTTAAACAGGCCATGACTATTCCCATAACAAGCCCTCCAGGCGATATCCTTATTTTCATGACTGGCCAAGATGAGATTGAGGCAGCCTGCTATGCACTTGCTGAGCGAATGGAACAGCTCATTTCCCTGTTAGTCAGGCAGCAGCTGATCAATGTGCAGGACGTACCGGAAGAACTGGACCTGGTACGTGCTATAGACTTTATACAGAGAGTGCGTATTTCGATGAAATGTTGCCAAGCCCTGTGCCAGAGATTCAAAGGACGAACCTTGGAAATGTGGTATTGTTGCTGAAGTCGCTTGGAATAGAAAACATCCTAGATTTCAATTTTATGGACCCACCTCCACAGTATAACATCCTTAATTCCATGTACCAGTTATGGGTCTTGGGTGCTCTTAGCAATGTCGGTGCTTTAACTGATCTTGGCTGGAAAATGGTTAAGTTTCCTTTGGACCCCCCCCCCCCCCTACTTGCTAAGATGCTTTTGATGGGTGAGCAATTGGGATGCATTAATGAGGTTTTAACAATTCTGTCAATGCTTTCAGTGCCGTCAGTGTTCTTCAGGCCTAAAGATAGGATAGAAGAGAGTGATGCGGCAAGGGAAAAAATTTTCGTTCCAGAATCTGATCATTTAACCCTTCTCAATGTTCACCAGCAGTGGAAAGAGCATGATCATCGGGGAGATTGGTGTAACAATCACTTTTTGCATGTTAAAGAATTGAGAAAGGCTAGAGATGTGAGGTCCCAGCTACTGGATATTTTCAAGCCGTTGAAAATCCCATTAATTCCTTGTGGACCTGATTGGGATGTGATTCGAAAAGCCATTTGGCCTGCATATTTCCACAATGCAGCAAGACTGAAGGGTGTTGGGGAGTATGTCAATTGCAGGAACGGAATGCCTTGCCATTTGCACCCAAGCAGTGCTTTATATGGCTTGGGTTATACACCGGACTATGTTGTTTGCCATGAATTGATCCTATCGATGAAGGAGTACATGCAGTGTGCCACAGCAGTGGAGCCGCAATGGCTGGCTGAGCTAGGACCTACGGTTTTCTCTGTGAAGGAATCAGATATGTCAATGTTGGAGCATAAGAAAAAACAGAAGGAAGAGAAGACGGCAATGGAAGAGGAGATGGAAATTTTGAGGAAGGAACAATTAGAGGCGGAGAGAAAAAGCAAGGAGAAGGAAAGAGAAAAGAGGAGGAAGCAACAACAACAGATTTCAATTCCAGGAATGGGCCGAGGTTCTTCCACATATCTGCGACCTAAGAAGTTCGGCTTGTGAATTCGTCTCAGTAGATTGAAACATAGATTTCTCTCAATTTTTACAGAAGATGTAAACTTTTTTATACAAGTATAATTAGTCTAATTGTAAAATGATTAAAATTTGACTTCAAAAAGATTAAAATTCAATATCAAATAAACTCTTAAGACCAAATTTGTAATATTATTCAATTTTAATTAAATTTCATTATTTTAATTATTTCATAATTGAACTGAACATACAGTTAAGTTACATGAGGTCTACAAAAATGGTACTAATGGGAGATCCTGTCCGTACCCATAATGTATCACAAATAAATTCAGAACTTCAGCTGTGACTAGAATCACATAATACTTTTTATTATAGATTTACAACTCGAGTTCAAATTAAATCTGGTAAGTCCACAGTTAAAAAATTTCAACACTCAGAAAAAGAACACGTATGTTAATCCAGAGACGGTACTTTACAGGCCACCCTAATTGTTTCCTAACCCAAAAGCTTAAAAAGATATTATCCCAGAAAGGTTTTATACTATTATAAAATATTTATAAAAAAAAAAATTAAAATAATAATAATAATAATAATTCCCAGAAACTCTCATGCACTAGAATGGAAGAATCAATTTTTCTATGTTCCAGCCATCAATAATCAATTCAATGACCAGCCCAGCCCTAGTTCCGGTAATCGTATGTTTTATTCCCTCTAATGAATGAATAGGTCACATTCACAACAGTAAAAAATTTCTATAAAGAACATCATTCATACAGATAAACTATGCAACAGAGCTAACTGTCTCGGATAAATCTGTCTATCTAAATGGATAATAAAAAGCTTACCACTCTTATTCATGCCTTCCCCCACAAATGATTCCTATATTATTTTTTTTTAAAGTATTCCTATATTATTTTATTCTTTTAATAAAATGAAACCAGCAGGAACAAGGGGAAAATTTGTTTTTCTGATTTACATATAACATTTTTTCATATGTTATGCACTACAGGATGTAAACTGATCTAACTCATTCTTCGGCTCTGGTTATAGATACGTGTGTGACATGCAAGAATCTTGTTGATCCCACTATTTGTCTGTAATGAAAATTATGTATACCTAGCTTACCATAAGTGATCTCTGCAGATTCTAAATAATACCATTTTGGCAAAATCAGCGTGAACACTGGATTTCGTACCGGATCAAAAGCAGTATAAGCATCTTGTTAATCAGCTGCGAGCAGTGCTGCTGGAAAGGACCATGGCTAGATTCACTTCGTAGGCAATTATACCGTCAAATGGTACCCCTGTGGCTGTCACTGTATTCCCCTTTGTCTGGTTCACCTCTTTCTATTCCCTTATTCTTGCTGAGTATCTTCAGAAATTGTATTCTCTGCTGTGATTGTGGTTTTATATCTTTCAACTGCATCCTGAAAAATTCAAGTTTGCATGTGTATTATCAGAGAACTTGTCCAATGCTACAAAAAAAAAATATAATTGAAGGCACACATAAGGTCTTTTTCAGTTTAGTTCTCATTCAATTTCAATTTTATTCCCTTGCTTAATTACTAGTCTAAACTACATAGTTACAATTGTATTATATTTTTCATACGTGAACCACCTTCACTTTCATCTTGAATTCCCCAGGATAATTTACGCATATAAAATTCTGATTAGCAAGATTAATCAAGTAATTGAGTGAATAAGTTAAAATAGAATAGAAATTGGACCAAATGGACCATAAGATGAGGGTATGAACCTACCTTGCAATCTTTCAACTAAAAATTCAGTACATGAACATTACAATTGCATGGTCCAAGACCATATTCAGTGTTACCTTTTCAATATTTTCATGCGTTTGTATTTCATCTCTTCTTTCACCCTCAAAATTAGATGAAACTTCATTCTTTTCTGTCCAAAACATGGATGTCTTGGGATCTTCCTTCGAATCCTGACTAGAGAGTTCACCATTGACAACAACTCTAACACTTAAGGCACTTCCAGCTCCATTTTCCTTCTCAAGTACATTGGATTCTATCTCATCGCCTTTATCTGTTAGTTGACTTCCTCTTGCCAATGCTTCTTCAGTTCTGCTCTTCTCTTCTTCTCTTTGTCGTCTTCTCCTTGCTTCTTGCTCCTTCAACTGCTTGAATCTAGTGCAATTATCACTAAATTAGGACTACAACAAAAATAGAAGATAATTGCAAATAATGTATCTAACCTTTCACCAGGATGAAGTCCTTCTGGAGTCAATTTTTCTTCTTGTCTGGACTTCTTCTGGGTGTTGGATCCAGATACAGGCTTCTGCACTTGGACTTCTTCCTCAGCAATATCAGTAAATTGCATCACCGGATTTTTGGCACCCCCTAACTTCTGAAGCCATACTTGTTGTATGGTGCTCAATATGTTATTTGTGAGCCTATATAAGCATGACTAATTATGTAAGGAAACATGGACTAACAACGGAAAGGGACCTCAAAAGAAGGCAGTTGGAGGGCTCACTATCTGCTCACCAGTAAAGGCTAAGACCAGAAGGAACAGAAAGAGCAAAATAACCAATCATCAGAGGAAGGAACTTTGTTAGTGCTTGTGAATTCTTCAGATTTGGATCATTACTCTGAAAAGTAAAAAAGCAATGTCACCTGATGAATAATAAACTGGCGTTCAGCCAAAATTGGTAGCATACACATAGAGAAGGAGAAAGCCGAAAAGATTGATGAAGATGAAATAAGAATCAATGAAAAGAATCAAAATCCAAAGGTTTCAAAATTTCCCCATTATGTATCCCAAACTGTATAACCTACAATTGTTTTTTGTACAAACATAGATATAAGTCATGCGATATCTGACTTCATCAAATGACAATCTTCAACTTACTTGACTTCAAGATCGTGAAAGGTGATTGTTCATGATTGTTGGTTTTATAAAAGAGAAACGTTCACCAAGATGGAACTAAACTAATACAAGAAATAATAGATGGAACTCAGTTTGAATGTACATAGAGAGATATACAACTAAGCCACAACTTACCTGTGATGACTGCATAATCTGGACAGAAATGTACTGAGAGACAACCAGCAACACGGGCAAAATAAGATATGCTAAGGTATCTGACCATCCAAGGGGTGGATGACCATCCTGAAAAGAATATTTAAATGACAGATAAAAATGTCATGCAGGATTGATGCAGCTGATAATTGATCAAAGTTGTTCTGCAGTTGCAATCCAAAAAGAGCAATCAATTCTGGTTCTTTTTTCTCTTTCTTTCTCTTTTGTAAACAAAATATCTAAAATATTCATATGAATTTTTCCTGTCAAACAGCTTAAAATTCAATTATGGGCCTCACAATGAAAGGGAAGAGCCAAGATATGCCAGTGCCATTTTGTCGTGCAGCAATTGTAGTTGGACCAGCCAGTGACGGAATCCAAAAGAAACCTTCTGTAAGGAGTCCCTTATATTAGACACAAACATTCAATTACAAATCAGCAAATTGCGTTAAAATATCAAGGCAAAGAAAAATGTATGATAAGTGAGAAATTAAAAAGAAAAGCTCACTACCTCATCTGCAACATTTGAAAGGGCTCTATATAGCCCAATCCACACTGGTATTGTGGCAAGTGTAGGAAGGCATCCTACAAAATTCCAGCAAATTATTTAAACCAAACTGGAGAATATAGAGGGAAAACTTGTAGCTTCATAGCTTTGTTCAAGGACAAAATTCTGGAAGGTAAACAGACATAAACTATCAACTGAATTTGTAAAAGAATGTACAATATGTATAAATAGGGTTAAATTAGATTAAAGAGTATTAAAGTAAAATACATCCCTTTGTAATTAATTGTAACTTTCCTTTTCTTATCCTGAGACTGTATATATAGAGATGTATTGTTCACTGAGAACACAACATAATTGTTCCTGACAAGGCATCAGAGCCCTAAGTAAAAAATTTTGAACTCTTTTATAAACCCTACTCAGTTTTGATTGTTGAAATAGGAAAAAAAACCCTAAAGGAGAGCCACCTTCTAGTTGGCCACCACAACAGCCACCACCACCGGCCTTCATAGCTGGAAAAACAGTCAGCCCACTGCAAGCCAGACGCGCGACTCATTACCATCAAGGGAACCAACTTCGATAGTTGTCCCTATTGCGCCAGCCCCAAACATGGGCTCCAGCAAGTCCAGCCTCATCCAGCCTTCTAGCCGGCCAGCCCTTCAACCGCTGCTCTCATCAGCCGTGCACCAGCCATCCTACAGCTTCTGCCCCAATAGCGCCTCACAGGGGAGCTGCCCACTCCAGATTTTTCCTGTCGCACTCTGTCCACCTGCACAGCATCGCCACATCTATCCTTTCCTCAAGCAAGTTTTGTCTCTGTTCTGTCCCTCTGCATCTGTCCCTGCACAGCCGTGCCTTCACCACAGCCAGCTTCTCACTAGCCACAAGTCTGTCCAGCCAGTATGCTATAACTTTTCTTTATATAATTTGGCCTTAATTTTTTTTTTTTTTTTGAAATAAAAAGATGTTAAGTGTATTGATGTGTTGGCGCCAAAAGGGCATGACCCATGTACAAAATATTTACAAATCAATAAGTATATCTAAAATGGAACCAAAATCATCCAAGTTCTCAAGGTTAAGTCCTAGAACAATAAAACCAAATTCATCTATCCTTGATATTGACAAAATTATCTTCTTTCCCTTCAAAAGCTCTATTGTTTCTTTCTTTCCAGATGACCCAGAAGATGGTAAGTGGGATAACTCTGAAATATTTGTTTTTCTTACACAGTTCTTCCCGGGCCTTAAATTCACCACTAAGAGAACCAGTCATAGCCCAACAGATACCCAATAGCCCATAGACTAGAGCCCAAAGATTGTACGTGACAGGGCACCACAGCAATAAATGGTTGAGGGATTCTGCGTCACTTTTGCAAAGGAAGCATCTATTAGTCAAAATCAACCCTCTCTTCATGAGATTATCAATAGTCAGGATATGTTCTTTCACAGCTTCCCAAACAAAGAAAGATATTCTAGGAGGTGCATTAGTCTCCCAAATCATCTTTGTAGGGAATTCCATACTTTCCAATCTTCTATTACCATGAAGGTAGAAATATTTAACAGAAAAATGCCATTTTTTTTCAAAGACCATAGTAATTTATCATTCTTGTTGCTGAGTCGAATGGTGGCCAAAAGCAATCATAGGTCCTCATATTCATCAACCTCCAAGTCTTGCAAGTTCCTGTGAACCACAACATTCTAAACACTGTCGTCGTCATCATCAAAAAGCCTTTTAATGAGCATATTCTTGTCCTTGGAAATAGCAAAGACCAAGGGGAAATGAGTCTGAAAATTAACAGAGCCACACCAAGTATCTGTCCAGAAGCGCACCTTATTGCCTTTACCCACTTCCCATTTTCAGCATTCAAAGACTGATTTGCTGGTTTGCAAAATACCCTTCCAAAGACTCATGCCATGTGTGCTGATAATTTAGCCTTAATTGTCCTAAAAGACTATGAATTATGTTCGAAGTTACGTCTCAAATCACCAGTACAATTTCTACATGGGAAATTCTGAACAAACTAATAGAGCATTCCAGCCAATCCAGGTTACCTATAGTTTTAATTGCAAGAACTATTTGAATTGGTCACAACTGATTCAGATCATTCTTGAAGAGGATTCAATGATAATGGTTTAGCTCTAGAATGCAATAACAGTAGAGATAAACAATACCATTATGTTCTTAACCATCGTAAAAGAAGTGTGAGATTCAATTGGAAAAACCTACTCCAAGGTAGAAGAGGAAGTTCTAATCTATGATCTGCCTGTAAAAACTTGGTCACCGAAACAGGAAAATAAGTCAGTCATAGAGTATGTCAACCTATTGAAAAGCTTGTGGTTAGAAATGAATCAAAATGTTTTTTCACCATGGAAAGCAACAAAGATGTCACTACGCTGAGGAGGATGGTGGAAAAAGACAGAGCATATTAGTTCATAACAGGACTTAATGAAGAATACGATAAGGTAAGAATTCAAATTCTCGAAAAAGAAGAATTACCATTTTTAGATGAGGTAATATCACTAGTTAGTACTGAGGAAAGCAGGAGAGGAGTTATGCTAGGCCTCACACTACTGAAAACTCAACAATGGCACTAAAGGCTCTAAACCAAGTAAATAGGTTAAAGAGTCGAGTAAAAGTTATGACAATTTATGGTGTACTTTCTGTAAGAAACCTCCACATGTGGAAGATAAATATTGGAAACTCCACAAAAAACCCACTCTCTCAAGCAAATAATAGGAATACAAGAACACCCCACAGAAGCCTTTACAGACAAGTCCATGCAGTTACCCAGCAGGAAGAAGAGAAGTCCTATGAACTGAGTGAATTCAAGACTGAAATTGAACGGTTAAGAATGGCTTGAGAACTTGGAGAAACCCACAGGTAAAAGTCTGTTAGCACATTCAACTATGTTTTCCCATTCACATGATTTAAATGTCTCAGATACATTATTTGCGAAATCATGGATTATAGACTCCATGGGCACTAATCATATGACCAATTTCTAAAAACATTTTAACACAAATTCCCCATATCCAAGTAATAGATGTGCCATATGTCCTTAAATTTTGTACCAATCTTGTATCACTTATCAAATTGACCAATGGTCTGAACTACAAAATAACATTTTTTTTTTTGCATTGCAATTTTCAGGACCAAAACTCGGGAAAGATGATTGGATATGTTGAAGTCACGAATGAACTATAATACTTGGATGGGCTGGACTATCTCTCTCTACCACAACTTTAAACCTTACCACCAAACTCTGGCTCTACCACAAACGACTTGACCATCCTTTTTTTTTCAATTTGAAGGTCATGTTTCTTTTTTTATTTAAAGAGACTTTGTTGATGGATATTTACATTTTGATACATACAAATTTACTAAACATAAACGTGTAGTATTTCTTAATAGCAACAAAGCAAATAAGTTTCCATTTTCATTAATCCATCATGATCTATGGGGACCTGCCCACACTCCTAACAAATTTGGGACTCGCTAGTTTGTGTTATTCATCAAATGATTACACCAGAATCACATGGCTATTTTTTACTTAAGTCAAAATCTAAAGTGAATCACATAATACTTCAATTTCGCAAAATGGTCAAAACCCTATTTGAAACTCACATAAAAAGATCCTGCACCAACAATGCAATTTTTTTTAAAATCACACGTTCTCTTCTTTTTTCAACCAAGAAGGGATTAGTCATGAGTAATCATATATCCACACTCTACAACAAGGGTGGCAAAATGAAAGAATAGTTACATCCTTGCTACTAACCGAGCCTTCTCATTCTAGAACCATGTCCCTAAATAGTATTAAGGAGAAGCAGTTCTTACTACTACCTATATTGTCAATCTATTACTCCCTCGTGTCCTTGATTTTAAAAACCCTTTGAAAACTCAATCCAAATTTTATCCAGAAACCAATATCACAAACCATCTAGTTCCACTGATATTTGGGTGTATTGCATTTGTTCATGACCATTCCCGCTTGAGAGAGATACAAGTGTTGTCATCTATCTATGCAAAAATTTTACGTATCTACAGATGTTATCTCATTGAAAATCTAAATTTACCCAATCTTATTTTCAGGAGGAGCCTGTATTTGGAAGATAAAGTTACAAATCTTTCAGCAGAACTCAACTTTTCCCAAGTACCATCTTTGATACTAGAGAAAATCCTCACATTCAGCCTACCCAAGAAACCTTACATGACCCGAGATTTACTCAGGTGTACTCAGACGGGCAGAATTTGCGTTCTGAGTTGAGGCAGGTTAAAGCATCATAAACAAGTCCTAGAACTGAGATAAGTTCCATAGACCCTATACAATATGATATTGATATATCCATTGCAATCCATAAAGGTTCAAAAGGCCCTATATAATCTAATATTGATATATCTATATTACAATCCATAAAGATTCCAAAGACCCTATACAGTCTGATATTGATATGTTCATTGCAATCCGTAAAGAAACTAGAGAATGTGTCAAACATCCTTTGTGTCCAATTTTACATTTTACTCCTTATACAAATGTTCACAATCTTACAAGAACTTTCTCATGAATCTTAATGCTGACTCTATTCCTAACATTAAATATGAAGAATTGTCCAGTGAGAAAAAAAAAATCATGATCGTTGAAATGTAGACACAAGAAAAGAACCAGACATGTAATGTAGTGGACTTACCTAAAGGAAAGAAGTTCGTGAGATACAAGTGGATGTTTACTGTAAAATACAGAGCATACGAAACAATTGAAAGGTACAAAGTAAAGCTAGTGCAAAAGATTATACTCAGACTTATGAGATAGAACTATCAAGAGATATTCGCGCCAGTTGCAAAAATGAACAGCGTGAGTTTTGCTATCTCTAGCTATCTACTTCAACTAGCAGTTACACCAATTTGCTATTAAAAATGAATTCTTGCATGGTAAGTTACAAGAAGAGATCTACATGGAAATCCATTAGGATTTGCCAAAGAAATGGGTATAAATAAAATGTATAAACTTAAAAAAAAAAAATTATGGGTTTAATCCATCACCTAGAGCGTGGTTTGGAAAATTTGCCAAAGTTGTGTTACGCATGGTATATAAACAGAGATAGAAAGATCACACCTTATCTATCAAGTACTCAGATTTAGGGAGAGTTATAGCTCTCCTAATATATGTTGATGATATTATTGTAACAGAACGATGAAAAAGAAAAACTGATGCTCAAGCGTTGTCTTGCAAGGAGTTTGAAATCAAGAAACTAGAAAGCTGAAGTACTTCCTAGGAATCGAAATAGCTCATTCAAAATTATAAATCTTCATCTCACAACAAAAATACATAAATGATTTGCTAAAACATACAGGTAAACTACCATGTAAACTAGCTAATACACCTATTGACCACAATTATAAGTTGTGACCAACTAACGAAGATACAAGAATAGATAAGGAGATATATCCGAGACTAGTTGGGAGGTTAATTTACCTATTGCACACAAGATCTGATATTACTTATGCAGTAAGTATGATAAATCAGTTCATGCACAACCCTAAAAAGGTACATTTATAAGCAGTCAATAAAGTGTTACACTACCTAAAGGGGACACTTGGGAAAGAAGCTTATCTCAATATAGACTATATAGGATCAATGATGGATGGAAGATCTATTACAAATTACTATATCTTTATTGGGGATAAATTGGTCACTTGAAGCAATAAAAAGAAGAATATAGTTGCAAAATTAAGTTCAGAGTCAAAATTCCGAGTAATGGCACATGGGTTGTGTGAATGATTATGGTTGAAAAGACTCCAGAAAGATTTAAGAGTCAAATGGGATAAGCTCTTTTAGTGTGATAATAAATCGGCAATAAGCATTACTCACAATTATCTACAACATAACAATACAAAACGTATTGAAGCTTATAGGCATTTTATTAAAGAGAATTTATACAATGGTTTGATATGTATACCCTATGTGCCTATTAAGTCACAGCTTGTAGATGTGTTGATCAAAATCTTGAATAATTCAGCATTTCATACCATCATTTCCAAGCTGGGGATGGATGTCATCTATTCCCCAGCTTGAGGAGGAATATTAAAGAATGTGTATAAATAAGGTTAAACTAGATTAAAATGTATTAAAGTAAAATATACCATTTTGTAATTAATACTTTATTTGGATCGTGGTGAATGAAAGAATTTTAATGTATGGTACTTTACGGGTGTGAGAAAATCATATTATTCAACTTTCAATGGTAACAAACAGTATCTGACAGGTAAATTTGAGATAAATTTTAAAACTACTAAATCGGTGGTATGTGACCAGCAAGTTACTTTTTTTTCCCTTATACCCCCTATAATATACTTAATTCCATTTTTATCCTCACAAATTATTATTTATTTTATTAAATATTAAAATTTAATTTGATTATGTGTAATAATTATTCATTTAAATACAAATATAATTATGTTGGTAAACAATTTATTTATTTTTTTATTACATACTTCTTATATACCATTTACTATTACATATTATAGGTATGAGTAAATTAGTAATTTAACTGAAAATACAACCATAACATTCTATTATCCAAACAAAAATATGTCGTTAACATACATTAATATACATTCATCCAAATATAAAAAAAATTTGTCATTCTCATTTTGTATCATTGTCATTCAATCACTATTATTATCATACATTAATTAACCATCACTAAAATTTATCCAAATAGGGTGTAACTGTAACTTTTCTTTTGTTATCCGAGAACTTGTATATATAATGTATGAATTATTCAATGAGAATATAACACAACTGTTCCTGAGAGAATGCAATAGATAGTCTCATTGCTTACTCTTTCCTACTTAGCTTTTCAATCAGGTTTCTACGATCTCTTGGAAAGACACCAAAAAAAAGCCTTCATTGACTGATAGCAACCAACAATATTAAAAAAAGAATTGAAGCTATGAACAAAATAGTTACCAGCTAATGGGTTTATTCCAGCCAATTTATATAACCTGGCCGTTTCCAGCTGGATTCTTTCCTGCAGATAAATAAAAGTGTTAAAACTTGCCCCTTCAAAAAGAACTCATTGGTTAAAAATGTTCCTATTTACAATGAGATGATGGTAAGCAAGGTGATGGATGGCTCAAATCTCCAAGAAGATTAAGTGCCAAAATCAGTTTAATCAATTAAAAGAAAAAAAAAAATCGTTGGCGTCACCGGGATGCAGTTCCCACAGAGGGATAAGCTAATTCGCAATTTCCAATAACATTTACAGTCTGGTAAACATTTGAGTAAAAAATTAACAACTTAAACATCAGAGAAAGAAACATTCGGTGGTATGCAGAGCATCATTTCACCTGATTCCCAGCATAACGTTTCTGAAGAGCCTGTACTTGAGGCTGCAGCGACCGCATAGCCATTGCCGACTCCACCTGTTCATGTTAAAAAGAAGATGAATTGCATTTGCCTTTAATATTTTAACTACCATATAGCAGAACTAATTTAGAATTTTTGAAGGAAAAAAACCTGCTTCTTCGTCAAGGGAAACGTGACAGCCTTAACAAGAACAGTAAGGAGTATAATAGCGAAGCCATAAGCATACGGTACATGTAAAGCAGAAAACCCATCTTCTAAAACCTGAAATTAAGTTTTAAAACGACGAATTTAAAGGCAAACAAAAAAAAGAAAAAAGAAGAAACCGCGACTTCAGTAATTTCATTTCTACTTGACAAATCTAGTGAATAACCTTTAGAACAGTTTCTAAGTAATTGGTAATGCCAGAAAGCCAATCAGTGTTCTGTTTGGTGGTTACAGTGGTGGATGACGAAACGGCAGCATCAGCAATCGTATAAAGCAGACTTTCCGCCTTGCCAAAAAGCTCCTTAATTACAACCTGCGCCATATCCGGGTCAGGAAGCAAATCCGGCTTGAAGCCAAACTGAGCCACACAGAGTGAACCACGAAGGGGAGGTGTACGGCTGGGGAAGCCATTGAAATGAGTCCGATGAAAATGAGGGCGTCGGTTCGTAGTAAGAACAGAGAGGCTCAGGTTTGGTTTTAACGACAGTGAAGTCGCCATTTTAACGGTTGTAAGGTTCGAGCCTCTTTTAGAAAAGCCTAGGGTTTAGCAGTTGAGGACGGCGTCTGTGCTGGATGATATCACCTGTGTGCGCGTGGGCGGCGTGCATGAGTCATACCTGGACAATCGTCAGAGAAGAACGGAGGTGAAAGTAGAGAGCCAACTTTTATGGGTTTCATAAAATTGGCAAAATGAAATGGTTTTTTTATTTTTCTTTTTTTCCACGTGAGGATTTAGGATTTCGTCAAACCAATTATTTATTCAAAGATCGATTAATTGGTGGGCCAGGCCCAAATTAACTGGACCTAAATAATGAATTAAGACAATTAATGGCAGACATTATGAAAATGAGGCTTGTAATAATCATATATTAATTTTTTCTTAATTTTAATTTATGCCCTAATCCAGTATTTTACTTTTTCCAGCAGTAATTCTTTTTATTTATGTGAATATTTTTAATATATAACGAATTTTTACAATTAAAAATTAGTAATTCGATATAAATAAAAATAAAGATAATTATTAAGTTAAAATTTAGTAGAGTTACATAAAAAGCTGCTTTAGATCCCCATTACAAATAGGTGTATATATAAATATAATTATTTCTGTAGTTAACTTCACCCACTAACTTTGGAGAGACTCGATGGGATGTCGAATGTAGTGGTGCACTTAAATTGTCACCATTAAACTCTATTATTCACGACTGCTTGTAGCACACGAACTAATTGATGGCTTCTTTATTATATATATATATATATAATAATATATGATAATTATACACTCACACTCGGACTCTCATACGCACACACGTGTGTATATATTTATTTATATATATATACATATATGAACGGTGCACATAATAATTACTAATTTTTTTATATAAATTGAAAGCAAATATATTTAATACATAAAGTTTGATATTGGTGTTACTATATCAATCTACATCATCGAACAATATTAATAGTTTTAAGAGATAAATTTAATTTAATTATTTTTTTTAGTTTATACGTTTCAATTATGTATTTTATAATTAATTTAATTATTTATATTTACTATTTTTAAAATAATTAATGTTATTTATTTAATTATTATATATTTATGGTATATAATGCATGTAATTGTAAGATATTTAATAATGATGATGATAATAAATAGTTATAAATAATAAATGTTTAATATGAATATTATTTTTATGAAAATATGCATTCAAATTTATATAATCTTTTATTATGTATTATATATTTTAATTTATATAGAATTAAAATTATAAAAATAAGTTGTAATATACATATAATATAATAATTAAAAGAAAAAGTGGCACGTGGAAATCTAGCTTTGGTTAATTAGAGAAAAAGTTTTTGAGCATATTACGCTTCCACCAACCGAGTAGTATAAATTGATGGACCGACCCCCAATCATGTACTGGGTGGTGAGGGCCCCAATCTATTCATTATTTATTACTTTTTGTTTTATGAATGAAATCGGACGGCCATGCAAATTTTTTATATTCATAACCAACGGTCACGATTAATTAATTAATATTATTTTATCATAATAAAAACAATAGGCGAATAATCAATGTATTTAATATTAAACCATCTTGTTACTATCGGCCCAAACCACTGAGCACGCAAAGTAAACACCTGCCACGTTGCCTCCTGCATGCGCCCTACTCGCCACGTGTCATCTTGCTATTGGTTCCAACTTTCCCCTTTGTTCCTCTCTGTCTCTGAGCTACGGGCTGAATAGGTGATTCATGCATGGTTGGCTTGGCAGCATGAAAGACGAAAACTTTGTAAAAGAAACAAGAAAAGAAAGAGCTTCTTTCTCTTTTGGATTAATACAACAATGAAAACAAACCCACCGCTTCTCAAATACTTTCTTCTCTCTCTTTTTCTTTCCCTCCCTCTCCTCTTCTTCTTCTTCTCCTTCCAACCTCAAAAACCCACACCCACCACCATTCCACCACCTTCCGACTCCGGCAACGATCTCCGGATACGACCGGGATATACTTCCTACGACTCCTACATCCAGCGCCAGCTCAACAAGACTCTCAACCCCAAACTACGCAGAATATGGACCACTCGTGACTGGGAGCGTAAGATCCATGTCTTCTCTAACTTCTTCCTAGATTTGAAGCAGAAGCAGCTTCTCTCCAATTACTCCAAATCGCTTTGCATCGGGGCACGGGTCGGGCAGGAGGTAGAGGCCCTCAAACGGGTTGGTGTATCCGACTCCGTGGGGATCGACCTGGTGCCGTACCCTCCGCTGGTAATAAAAGGAGACTTTCATAAGCAGCCGTTTCCAGACGAGACTTTCGACTTCGAATTCTCCAACGTGTTCGACCATGCGCTCTACCCGGAGAAATTCGTTGGAGAGATCGAACGGACGTTGAAGGCCGGCGGAGTTTGCGTCCTACACGTGGCGCTTTTCAGACGGTCGGATAAGTACTCGGCGAATGATTTGTATAGTGCGCAGGCGTTAGTGAGGCTGTTCAAGAGATCGGAAGTTGTTCACGTCCGGAAAGTTGACGGGTTCGGGTTGGACACGGAGATGGCGTTTAGGAAGAAGAAAGAGTAGGACGTGGATCCAACGGTCGTGATTTTTTGAAATATTTTTTATTTAAAAATTATTGCAAGGATGAGTTATGTGTGCATATACGTTGCGTTTAGATGGACGATGATGATGATGTCGTCATCATCATCATCAACATAAGCTTATCTTATTTAATTTATTAATCTCACAGATTTGTTGTTAGTGTTTGTATTCAATCAAAACTAAAGTCAACGGGGATACTTATCTATTTTCCTTTCAGAATTTTTAATTTATTTAAGATAATTTTTTAAAAATTATTTAATTGAAATAATTAACTGCAGATAAACTATGTACTTCAAAAGATCCGGGGTGTTAATTAGCATAAATTATAATCTTAGTAAAATACTTAATCAACTAATTTTTAGAATTCTCTCAAAAATAAATTTGTGTTACCAAATTATTAGTACAGGGTAATCTTATTCTTAAACTATAAGTAATTAACCTCTTTTACTTTTAATTATGTAATTATGCATCGTCAATTTAAAAAAAAGATGACGTTATTAGAAGCAGCTACCACTCAAACACAACAAACAAATCAGAGCCAAAAAACCAAAGGCCGCCCATCTAACACCACCTATTTCTCACTGACAGCAACTGAATATCATCAAACCTTGTTGAAATAGACATTTGATCAACTTGTAATTATAAAGGCTTCGTAAAATATTATATAGTAATTTTATTAATTCAAAAACTTTATCCCACTGCCGTTAAAGAAGGGATAAATAGCAGGAGGTAATTTTCTCTTAAAAGGCAAACCAAGAAGAATAGACGAGGAACGAGAGAGTGTATAAATTGAATGGGGTGGTTAGGGGACAATAATTCTCAGTCAATTTAAAGTTTGATAAAATGATTTCTTTTACAAAATTACAAAAGAATTGAATGTTTATCTGAATTTGGAAGGAATGTCTCCTACTTTCTATTAGTATTAAGATTAACAACGAATACACCGGAGAGCAATTATTACACTTTGCTTTGCGAGACCAAATGAAAAAATACATTTTGTAAATTTCATTAAATTACAAGCCATAAATAAGAGTGCCCAAAAATATTTACTTCAAACGATTTTTCCCCCAACTTTTTAACCTTCGAGTCAATTTTCAGTATCAACTGGCTTTGATAAATTCTTAATTTCATTACAAAAAAAAAAAAAAAAAAAATACTCAACTCATTATTTAAATTTCCATGTAATAAAAATATCAATTTTAAAAAATATATTTCATATTTTTTCAAAATATTCAGTTATTAAAACACAGTATTCAACTCAATAATAATAAATTAATAATCACAAAAGCAAAAGAGTCACCAAAAAAAACGACGAGCTTTTCTTTTCGACAACCAAACTCATCGACTAAGTCCAAAAATTCCAATGAAGCCAAGCTTCCTTCCCTCCTTCCTTCCCCTCTGAACTGGAAAGCTCAACATTAACCCTAAAAACTTTACATGTATGTATAGGTAAATATATGTTTCTCAACATAGGCAGAAGCACTCGTCCGGCAGCATCCAGGAAAAAGGAAGAACGAAGCCTCTGTGGAAAAGACCAGAGTAAATAGAACAAAAACTCCTGGATGAGCAAAATCAAAAACAAATGCAGTAGCAGAAAAGGTTCAATTGGCTTGACTCTCCGGAACAAAATCAACTGGCAGGTCATCGTCATCCTCGGCTTGTGATTGAGAAGCAGCTAGTTTAGCCTTCTTGTATCTGCTTGAACTTCTAAGGATTTCATCAAAAGTCATGTTCTTTGCAGCGGACGAACTGCTCAAAATACATAAATCAAATGAAGTGAACTCAACAGACTTAATTAGTCAAAGATGCTGAGTATTCCATATGAAAGATACTGAAAATGATGCTTCCTAACTCAGAGGCCTCCATCAATTTCAAATAAGAAATTGTGGCCCACATTAGGAGCCTTCAACAACAAGGAGACTCAAAAGGGTTTATTTCACATAAAGCAGAGTGCAGGCCGATGTACTGTTTATTTCTCGTAATGCAGAGTACAGACTGATGTATTGATTTCTTCTACATTAGATATAGCAATAAAACAGTAGGTATAGGTTGTAACTAAATTAGGATATAAGCCTGTGAAACGAATACAATTACCTTCGTGGTCCACACAACCACTGAAACTGAGAACTGAGTAGCACATTTAGTAATTATTCTCTTGCTTAGTTTCAACTTAGCCAAAGGGAAATCTTACTATCATTGGAGATATATGAAATGGAGAAAAAAATCTGTCATAAAAAAGTGACTGCAAGTGAAACATACTAATTCTTTTTTTTTTTAATAAGAAATATGACAATTCTTGAAGACCATCAACATTTTTCCAACAAAAAAGAAACTCCTAAAATGTGTTAATAAGCTGCCAACACTAGCAGCAAAGGCAAGCATAAGAGATCTATATCTAATCAACAGATAAAAAATAAGATCGGCAACGTACAAGGACTTTGTGATGTGTCTTCCATCATACTCCTCACTGTGAGAGCTATAAGATCCTGCGGAAATTAAAGTCAATAGAAGAAACTATCTTCAGAAGCTCAGATCATAGATACGAATAAGCAAAATAAATATGAACAAACAGTTTAATATCTCTTAACAAAAATTTGTGCTAAGTTGCTATATCGGTTGTTTTTGAAATATTGTCTTAAGTTACCATACAAGTCTCTCATTTCTATCCTCTCACCTTTTTCTTGAACAGATGCAGAACACAATTAGGAAGAGTCTGAAGCGAAAGACCGCAGATTAATGAATTTACATTATGTGTGCTCATTAGTCAATGTTCCAATTTGGGACTTAGAAGCCAGAGAATTTTTTATGGTCACTAATTTTAAAGTTAAACATACACAAATTATCAACAGATTAACTTTCTACGTAAGAAAATGAACTATTCTACGGACTCAGAACCAAATCCATAGCCATATTACCATTTTCTGGGGAGTTAAAATTTGCATCACTATCCCCATCTGAGTAATCAGATGAAATCTGTGATGGTGTTCTGGTGCTGGCATCTGAACTGCCTCCTTTATCTTCATCTTCAGAGTTCTCATCCCTAAATATTGAGCCCGATTTAGCCAATAAGCTCTTCTCCTTCTCTGATTTATTCACAACTTTGTCATTATTCTTCCTGGAAGCTCCTTTAACCGACAAATGTGATTGACCATTGCCACCCTTTTTGGTTTGGGGAATAGTTTCTTTTGAGCTATCAAAGCTAGAATTAGATGCAACATGAGCGCTGGTCCTGGAAGAATTGACAGCAGTTGGCCTTTGAGCTTCTGCTGTAACACAAACAGATTTATCAATTTTATTAGACAAAGCATTTTTTGCCCCATTTTCAGAAAGTTTTGGAATCTTCTTGTTTGATTTAGGCTTGAGCTTATCATTCTCATCCTTTAACAAAGATCTTTCTTGCTGACTGGTACTTGAATTTGCAGCATCAGCTTTTACTCCACTTTGATTGTCATTTGATTTCACTGAGCTCCGTGAAAGGAAGGGGCCATCAGAACTTACATCAAGCATTTTTTTGCTCTTCTTGATTTTCATCTCATTTTTTGCTCTGTCAAGCATCTCACTGGAGGCAACAATTTCACGTTGAGATTGGCTAGGAGAAAGTTTATCATTTACATTTATCTTCTCACTTAGGCAGGAAAGTTGAATAGAATTATTAATTTTAGAGGCAGATCCACTTTTCGAAGGCTCATTGTTGACAACATCTCCCGAAGGTTCCTCCTCTCTACTGCCTACTTTTGATGATCCAACTCCTCTGGCGCTCAGTTGAGTGGTGAGTGGATCAATTTCAACACCACCACCAATCTTAAGTTCAGAATTAGTTACATTCAATTGATTTGTTGAAGTTGTCTCAGCCAACTTAGCAATATTTGACAGTTTAAATGAATCATCCATCTGTCTTTTATTCCCAATGGAAGATATTAGATCTTTAGGAGCAACATTTTCATCTTCTGATTGCAATTCTCTGAGTTTTACTGCAGTAGAACTTTTCTTCTTCATAGTTTTCTTCCTTGTTTTCTGTCCTGTTTTTTCCAAATTTTCCTGCTTTACAATGCTGTCCTGCAAGGACTCCAGTACACCCTGGATTACTTTATCAGTTGCCTCTTTCTCAGCACTAACACTAAATTTCTCACCAGTTACAACTCTTTGAGGCACAACCGAAGGAGTATTGGCTGCAACATCCTCTATACCGGACAGATCCAGTGTTTCTCCCAATACATTTGGGATTAATTTATCAGCTGCCTCTTTCTCAGCACTAATATGAAATTGCTCATCATTTACAACTTTATAAGACATTGAAGGAGCATCAGCTGCAACATGCTCTATACTAGATGGATCTGCTGTTCCTCCAACTTCCTGAGTTCTCCTAGACTTCTTTCTTTTCTTTGAAGATTTTTCAGATCCTAAAGTCCCATTAGCATTTATTTCTCTTTCAACTAGACTGTTTGTCATTGCTTCAGGATCTTTACTCTGACATGATTCTCTTTCCTCTCCCGTTCTAGTAGTTTTATCTGTCAGCATTCTATTTTTATCCTTCAGTATGAAATCCTCCGAGGCAGAAACCCCATTCTTCTCAAGCTTGGTTTCCACATCATCTGACTCATGTTTCTCTGATGCAGATGCCTTGAAAAATTTTGCGGCATCTTTCTTGCTTCTTGAAATGCCTGCATTAGTGCTTCCCACTCCAACATCTACAAAATACCAGCACCAATATGAGAAACGGATGTTGTCTAGCTTTTTAATTAATCTTCAAACTAAAAGAGGGAGGAGACAAACTTATTAACAAAAGCATAACAGAGTCACCTGGAGACAAGACAATACCTTTTTCCCCTGCATCTTTGACAAGAGTGGAAGGCTTCTTCTCTGAAGAGGTTGTACAAGTTTCAGAAATCAACTCACCTGGGCCTCCTTGTCCATGGGTCAATTTGCCAGCAAATTCCCCACCCAAATCCACTTTGCCAATTCCCACTTTGGCTACCCCAGAACTATCCTGCACAACATCTTTTCCAGAAGTATCTGATGATTTATATTTCCTTTTCCTTTTCCCAGTGCTTACACCATCTGTCAACACATGGTTAACCTCAAAAGGGTCCTTTGCTAACTGGTCTATATGAGCATTTGAACCTTTCTGTTGGCCCCCCAAAGAGTATTGGGTAGTGGTCTCCTTAGTTGAATCAGATATCAAATGGGTATCAGTAGTTGAAAAATTTTGATTCCCATCTTTTCTTTTTAACTTATGTTTTTTCTTCGCTGGAGATGCAGAAACAGAAGCTTCTAATGACTTATTTCCTTGGATATTAATGTCATTCTCAGATTTATCATTTTCGTTATCAACACGTTCTCCCACAACTTCAGTTACCTCACCCTGAATGTTAACAATCTGTACTTCAGCACCAGATTGCCTATTCACATCAGAAGATGAACCTTTCTGTTGGGTCCCCAAAGAGTATTGGGTAGTGGTCTGCTTACTTGAATCAAATATCAAATGCATATTAGTAGTTGAAAAATCTTGATTGCCATCTTTCCTCTTTATCTTACGTTTTTTCTTAGCTGGAAATCCAGAAACAGAAGCTTCTAATGACTTATTTCCTTGGATATTAATGTCATTCTCAGATTTATCATTTTCATGATCAACTTGTTCTCCCGCAACTTCAGTTCCCTCACCCTGAACATTAACAATCTGTACGTCAGCACCAGACTGCTTATTCACATCAGAAGATGAACTCCTGTGTGGTTTATTTGCAGTATTTTTGCTTCCTCTCACACCATATGATGCTACTCTGTCTATGTCAATTAAAGGATCATCTAATACTGCCGTAGTTAGCTGTAGCACACCTTTAGCATTGTTCCCATCAAGATGATGGTTATTTAATGCATCTACTCTTTCCTTTCTACTTTTAAGTTTTTTCTTCCTAAGAGGTTCAGTTTTTGGAGTAGCTTCCAATGACAAGTTACCCTGTGCATCACTGATCTCTTTCCTACAATTTTCATCCTTGAGTCTAGTACTTGTTCCGAGGTCATTATATTCCTTCTCCAAAACAGGATCTAACCCATTAGCGGTGGCAGCAACTGAAACCTCACAATTTTTTGCAGTATTTTCAGCTGACCCAGTATGTGTCCCGCAAAAGAAAGCCCGAAAGAGATTACCAGCATGTTCAACTTCCATCTCTGAAGCTTTTAGAACTTCTTTGTTGGAGTCGCCTGAATCATGCTGATCAGCACATACTTCAAGTTTCCTGTTCTGGTTGCTCTCAACAAATGGAGATGAAAAATCATAGGTGTCGAGTAACCTTTTAGAAGGACCATCGGCAAGACTATCAATCTCATTAGCTGAAGGATTTTCTATGATCCCCAAACAGGCTGCTTGCTTGCCAGAATCCATTTTTTGATGATGCCCGCTATCGCTTTTCTCTCCAACACTCAAGGCATCAACAGAAAGAAACCAGCTTTTACTGATCCCATCAAAAGCACTTTTTACCAACATGGAATCTGCCAGATGATAATAGTGTCCTCTGCGTTTTACCTGCAATCTTATGCACTCTGTCAATGCAAGGGATGCAGACAACAGGTATCAAGTTCAGAAAGCTTATAGTTCATGACGCAGAGGAATACCTTTATGGCATGAATTTTTATCTCTCCAATGCAAGGAAAGCATAACGGATGTTCATAAATTATTTTCTCTGAACAGAAGCAGAATACAGATGTCATTTCAAGCAGAAAATAGCAGTTTATAATTCAAATTAGTCTACATTGCTCATAAATCATATACGAGCTTGATATAGAGATGATTCCAAACATTTTGTCCACAGGCATGAAAACAATTTGAGAAATAAAGAACTTTGCACATCAGTACCAGCATAAAATGCACTGAAGATTGTGCGAGGGACCATTTCTACTCCCTTATATCACATGGTATTTGCAGTGAACCTATACACTCATTCATCTGCTTGAGTAATTCTAACTCTTTGCGAACATAATGTTCACT
Organism: Carica papaya; assembly: GCF_054855325.1. Classification (NCBI taxonomy): domain Eukaryota; kingdom Viridiplantae; phylum Streptophyta; class Magnoliopsida; order Brassicales; family Caricaceae; genus Carica; species Carica papaya. Next base: position 27,474,282 of record NC_142316.1, on the reverse strand, counting down.
TGTTAAAAGTGAATTTGGAATTAATACTTTTATCCTTAGGGACTTCAACAAATGTTATGTACGTCATCAGTATATTGGGTTTTGTTAGGGTTTCTAATATTGACATTGCGGGAAAACTACATTATCGACTATCTTCATTGAAACGATGAAAGATCCTTGTGAAAGCAGAACTCTCCAAACCAATGTCACATTAAAAAAACAAAACCTACGATTATCCGTTTGCAGCTTTATTGAACACTCAAACTCCAAGAAGTTCAATAAGTTGAGGGAAAAATAAAGTACAATAGTTTTACAAAGCACTCCCAAAATGCAAGCAAAAAATTGGGAAGAAAATTCTAAAGGAAATAATTAGAAACTAGGGCAAGAATTAACAAAAACCAAATCATTCTAAGACAAATGCAATTGTCTTGCTTCTAAAACCAAGTAGCGGTTGGATTACTACTATGAAACTCAAAAATGATAAAGATGCAAAAAGTAGTGCCTCGAATTAATTACAAAAACAAAGGGAAGCACAGAAGATTACTCTTAAGATCAGAAACAGTTTCGGTGTCGGAGACGATCGTGGCGAGGTGAGTGTCGAGGTTGGTGTCTATAAAGACCGCAGCGGGTGATGAGATAAGACCGGAATCGGAGACAGAACTCGGTTTCTCCATTGAGTCACTTCTTTCCGACTCAGAAATTAAAGAAAAAATATTGAAGGATGAGAAACAAGAAAAGCTTATCGTTCAATGTGCTAACGCAGAGCAGCGTCTGCGGGGTTTATTACGGCGGCAATTAGAATACGAGAGGATGCTTGGCAGTCGAGAAGAATTAGGGGTGCGCATTACGCACCCTGCGCACGTTTGACCAGGTAATTCCTTGTTTGTTTTTTTTTCCCTCTAAAAAAGAATGAAATATACTGGAAATATTTATTTAAAAAAAAATATGAAGAAGTTGGCGATTACTATTACTTTTTTTTATTATTATTATATTTCTACAGTTTGATAAATAAATTTTTTAGTCAGTGCTCATTTAAAAATTATTAAATCACACGTATTTATTTATTGTTGTTTAGTAAATTATATTACTTATTTTTAGTATTTAAGAATAAACTATAATATACAATTATGTAAGTATCCCTAATCTCTATATTGTACCTAATTTTTTTTTTTTTTTTGTTAATTACGTGACGCAATCATAAATGAACCCCAGTTATTTTATTATTAGGTTATCTTAAACCCCGCTCCACCTGAATATGTCAAGCAAAATACATGGTGTTTCAAACAATAATTCTCCAAAAAATTATTAAATTTATAATGTTACTCTCGACAAACATAAATAGATGCCACAAAATAACACTTGAGGAAAGCAAAAATAAAACCGATTCAAGAACCTGAACTCAAAATTAAGCAGTCTGAATAGTTATATTGGGGGGGATGCAGTAGAAATGTTTCAAACATAACTTCAAGTTAAATCAGCCTGACTGACTATTCCTTCATTATATCTATTCCTTCTTCCTAGCATCTTTGAGTTGTCCCCTTTTTCGAATTCCGAGACAAAAGTGCAGACGCCATGCATCAACGATACTCTCCGGCAATAAGGATGCCAAACCCCAGAGGAGAGTGTGCGGCCAGTATGGCGTGCAACGAGGCTCATAACCTATCCATTGCAAAGCTGCCTTAGCATAACCATCTGACGATGGAACAAACAAGGAAGATCTCCTGATTGATGCCATCTTGGTTGCTACATATAACGGAACCTACATTGACAAGTCTGTTGATTAGATAACACACCAAATGAAATAGTGGAGTACCAAATTTTCACAGCTTAAATGGTTTAGTTGGCAACAATGGGTTATATGATTAACGAAAATCCAGAACATGTAGTTTCCATCATACCTCTTAAAAACACATTCACTGTAACATTCATGTAAAATAAACTACAACTGCTAGACAAAAACCAATACTTCAAATGCAGAAGTTACAGACAGGAATTCCAGATATAAGATTGTACAATAAGGCAGGCACTGAGAATTTCAACTCAGATCAACCAAGTTGCATCATAACTTATCGATGAAAGCCACGTAAAATAGCTCAGCTCAAATTGACATCCTTACCCTGTTGTAATTGGAGATATAATCTAATCTCACCCCAATTAAGGAATTTAACATCTCACATCTATAATGAAATTGACAAGATTAACAGGCATGGGATGGTATTAGTGCTATAAATCCAGGAAGAAGCTCACATCCGTCATTTCGTTGGCTATCATCTGCTTGAAGTGGTAAGAAAGGACCAAAAGGAGTTTTCTTGGCATTGGGTCACCCTCTGCTCCTACAGGAGACCATTGTTGGTTCTAAACCTAGAGTATTTTTCTTAATGGTCATCCTCCTTACTCCTGAAGGGATCTGAGGAACCTTCGCAGATATTTGGCATTCTTTTGGTGTCATGTAAAGCCTATTCTTTTATTTTATTATTTTTTTTTTAAAAGTGAAGCCTATTCTTGCCTTCCAAATATTATATTACTCCTTCCAAACACCCATTATTTTACCTCAATACCAATTAGTCACTTTAACAAAAAATAATAAGAAACCACTCACTAATTTTTCTCTATTGATTTAAAACATTTATCATTTTACATGTTCAATCATCTATTAACACGTATATTTATCTTTTTCTTTTGGTAATAACAACACAAGTATTTTAATTTTTAGAACAGGTATTTTTATCCAAATACATAACTCCTGATTTTTTAAATTGGCATAGAATGTTATAGAGGGTGTTTGAGATTGCCTATTTGCTTCTTATAAGCAGCTTTTTAAGCACCCTTCTCTAATATCCCCATTTGGTAAATAATGTCTATCATATACTTTTTTCTTTTCGAAATAAATGTTTATCAGAATCTTAAACGCAAGCACCATACTTTGAACTGTTAGGTTCTTATGTTTTTATCGAACCAACTTACTTAATTACCCTCCTGATGTGCTCTTAAAACTAACAATAACAATATAATAACGTAAATTGTAAAATATTTGAAATATATACATAAACATATTCTTTATATAGCAATCTAGACAATCTTAAATTATTGCTTCAAACGTATTTTTTTCAACAGTCCCAAAGCTAAAAGCACCTCTTATTTTAAGCACTTTTCATTTGGCAACCAAAATGTCCTTGAGAAGTAGCAAAGGAAGTACGTAGAATTATGTGGTATATGGGCAAGCTAATTGCTCTTCCCGTGGGACTAATGGAATACACCAAACATATATTCTAAGAAATACATTTTAATAAACATCCACAAGATGAATCAGAATCTGAGTGATGGTTGTATTTGTAGGCCTAGCCAAAAACCTAGGCAGTCTATTCATTACCATAAGGATGAATGCAACCTTATATACCCACCCTAAGTTGCTTATCAAGGCTGTAGAAATTGAGTAATATTGTAAGACTTACTGATTTGTTACAGCATATCCCAGATTGAAGAGCCACGTATGAGTCTCAACCTAGAGATAATACAGGTAGGAAAAATGAATCTAGTTTCTCCTTTTCTGCCCTACTATCTCCAACCTAGCCACTTCAGGCTCTAATGGTTCTTTCAGTGTCTTCATCTAGTGGTCTTCCATACAGTGTCAAAATTCCTATCAGCAAGGATACTTTTTTTAAAAAAGAAATAACCTATAGCAGGACACATGGCTTCTAGTTTCCTAGTGTGTCCTTACATAATAACATTCACTACTCCATGAGAATACAAGAAGCAGATAAATCACATAGAATATTTAGGGGATGAAGAGACATAGATAGAGGCCTTGAGTTTATTAAGCATCATGTGAATATGGTAAAATGTGTGATACCTTGTACAACCAATGGAATAGAGCTATGATATTTGCTAGATTAATAATGTGTGGCTGGGAATCAAGCAAATTGGTCAACAATGGGGTCAGTCCCATGAATGTGGTTTATAAGGATGCATAGTTAGATTAAACCCAAGTTTGAACCACATTCCCAACCTTTTTAAGGTGGCACAACAAGATAAGACAACTTTTTAAAGAGTTGCCTTGAAACCAGTCCAGATGGGTGAGGGATTAGATGAAATTTACTGTGAATCTGCCCATAAATGAAGCCTTTGTTTACTTCAAAATAAAGATGAAGCCTATGTTATTTTAGGCATTCCTTGATTGCATGATATCAGTAATAACAGTCAAGAAAACACATGCTTTCAGATAAAATAAGAATATGATTCTGAGACCAGCCAAACCCAAGGAAGGTAAATAAATCAGTCATGTTTTGCCACAAGCTCCTATTGAAAAGTTACACCTTTTGAGATGAGTCAATGTTGGTTACAATGTAGCAAACCAAATCCAATTTAATTAGGTGAAGATAAGTAAAGATTGTCTCATGAGGTTAATCAAATATTGGAATAAATTTTCTGATATTGTGCCTAATGAGCTCGCTAATGAATTGCCTTCCACTAGAGATATCCAAAATGCCATTGACCTTGTTCCTGGTTGAAACTTCCAAATCTTCTGAAATATAGCATCAACCGAAGAAGCGTGCAAAATTGGATAGACGAGGAAAAACTTTGTTCTAAAGGATTGGTCAGACGTAGCTTTAGCCGTTGTGTTGTTTGAGTTCTATGGACCCCTAAAAACTATGAAACTTGGAGAATGCATAGATAGTCAAGCCATCAGCAAGAAAACTATCAAATATAGGTTTCTTGTTCCTAGGCTTAAGATGTACTAAACATACCAGCAACTTCCACTTCCCCCCAGAATAGATTCCCACAGTCAATGCACCAAATTTGCATTAGACTTGGTGATAACAAAAACTGCTTTAAGACTCAGGATGATTTATTTTAATGGTTGGTCATGCTGGTTTATATGTGGAAGTTTTCTCTACGGTAAGTCTGATGAATAAAATTTAAAGGTTTTCTCATGATTAGGGACATCAAGGTATATTTTAACTAGAAGAAGCATGCTTGTCCAAGGTTTTATTATCTCTGCACAAGGGCTTCCAGCTGAACCTGATAAATTAAAGCCACAACAGAATGGCTCTATTAAATAGCTTTCATTGTTTAAGCACATTTCATAGGAGGTTTATTCGAGGTTTAAATAGCTTCCATTACTGATTCTTGTCTCTCGGTGCCATACAGTTTTGTAAAACTAAGAAGGATAACACTAATATCTTACTCCTTCAGCTATTCCGTGAACCACTGAAAGATATAAGTTTGGTAAAGCTAAGAAGGATAACACTAATATCTTACTCCTTTAGCTCTTCGGGCTCGGTGATGGCTGAGGTTTGGGCTTCGGGTGGGATTCATTCTACAAAGAATATTGTAAAGATTATTCCTTTGACTATTTTTGGGTCATTTGAAAAGAGCGTAATTATAGAGCCTTTGAGGGTGTACGAGTAGATAGATATAAATTTAGAGATAAGTGGTTTAAATATTTTGGGTCTTATATATTGGGGCATGACATCGTAGAGATGAAAATTTTGAAGATATCATTGATATCCTTACATCTCTGTAAATTCCTGTATATACAGACGGTACCCCCTTCGGTGCCATTATAATATATTTTAACTTTTTCTTTCAAAAAAAAAAATCTGAATTTGAAACATTTTTCATATTTTCAAATAAAAATAAGTAAAGCTTTCTTTCCTTGGTTACCTAAGCAGTTCAAGGACATGATTCTATATTAATTGCTAGTGAAGGTTTTCAAACATGGAACATAAAAAAGCCAATGCCTCTCGCATTACTAACTTTTCTTCTATGAAGTTGTCAAATTACATGACTTCCTGTTCTGTCTAATAAGGATATTAATTTTTCAGATATTTTTGAAAAGATACTTCTGACAATATGTGGGACTAGTTAAAGTTTTCTTATGCTTTTGACACAAAAAGCAATGGTCAAAGAGGAATTATAAATAGAAACCTGGCTTATTTGGACCTAATTTTATTAATTGTTGATTTTGCATACAATAATTTTTGTCAATCAAACTAGAGGACACCTTCTGACGTTGTTTATGGCTATTCCCATCATACTCCTATGACTTTTATTTACTCCCTGATAAAATTTCTGAGCTTGAACCTTTTGCCAAACATATATATGGCTTCCATGTTGAGATTAAGCAAAAGATTACTTTAGTCCCATAGACTATAAACTCATTGCAAATATGCATAATAAAAGTAAAGAACTTCATGTTGGTGACTATACTCTTCCTGAAGATCTCAAAAATTTTGGGAAGAAATTAGAAAACCTAGCAATTGGCCCTTCCCCATTATTCAACCCCTTGGAACTAATGCATACTTGCTTGACCTGCCCACTCAAGTAGCTACGGATAATAATCCTTCAGATTGTAAGTAGACCAACACAGTTCCTTTTTTTTGTCTTCAAGTGTTATCATAGAAAAGTTTGCAACCGCAAGAGGACATTGAGGCTAACATAGATGAACCAATTTGTTGCTTCCACTGATGGCAGTACTCATGGCTATCTAATCAATCTTTTTTTGTGTGGATACTCAAATTTAAATACTTCTTTGATTTCTAAAGACCAATTTTGTGCTCTTCATCCTAATTTCTAGGAGTGGCATCTCCAACCTAACTCATCCAAGTCGATCTCTTTTTTGACGGAAAAGAATGAAGTAGAACCAATAAAGGGAAAATAAGATAACTAAAAGCTTATTCTAAGAGAAATAGGAATAATTAATTCTTAAGCTTTCATTCCTTTTTAATTTGTTTCCTACTATGAGTTTTATGAATAATTAGTTTATTTTGCCTTCTAATTGTTTGTTATGTTCAAACTTACACCTACTGCAGTTGTGTTTGGTTCCTCTTCAAATGGTACCCCAGCATGAGTTAAAACTAATTGCTACAATTATTACTCAATAAAAAAAAAAAAGAATTAATTTAATATTAAGGTCTGAGATCTTTGGTTTTGTTTCTTGCTAATCTTTTTTCAAATTTTCTTTCAACCTCTCCATGTCCTCATAATATATTAGATGACAAAATCAAACTCATAAATAATGCTGTTTTCTGAATAAATAGATAAAACATGAAAGGTATCCCACCTTAACCCTAATCTTAGAATCATAATGCAGATGGATTGAGTACCCTCTTTCAAATAACAAACTTATGCTAGTGAATCTAGAGGCAAAAGTCATAAATATATTAATTAAAGCTGCTCGCTTTTAGCGCAATGCACTTCTACTTTTAAAAGTCAAGTTGGTTGGTAGTCTACTTGAGGAGCTCAAATGTTGGCCAAAGTTGGTTGAATAAGATGTAAAAATTAGATGTTCAAGCCAGGGTGGTGAATAATTTTAATATGCCTCTGGCACAGAAATATCCTAAATTTCTTGAAGAAAGTGAACACTTCTTTGTTACGCCACTGATGTATACCTGATATGCTACTGAGAAACCACCTAAGGCTTAAACAATTTCTTGTAAATCTCTATTTTCCAATATGAGGAAGCTCTATCAGGACTACAATCCTTGGCAAACACGAACCTTAACTGGATCTAAAAAGTTGGTAGTTTTATATATCACCACGGAGCATCCCATCAGTCTGGAATTAGTCCAGATATAAGTCTTCCGCATGTATGGTTCTTATCAAGCAGAAGTCACAAGAATTCAAGTCTGTGCATTTCATATCATTATGCTAACAAAGATGTCATAAAGAAGCAAACATAAAAATGGCACCTGACACTGCACATCAATCCCACTTTTCTTGTATTCAACATACAGACTCCTCGAAAATTGATCGATATACCTGTAAATCAACAACATGAAACCCCTTTGGCACTAGAAATAACAAAATTAAACACTCTTGAAAAACTTGGGAGAAGGGTATTAGTAGAATGCTAGTGAAAACCAAGAAGGAAAATCATTCCAATAAATCAGAGTTCAATTGGCAAGTGGAAAAGGAAGTGCTTACGCTTTCGTGGCAGCATAAACGGCGTAAAGAGGATCAGAAGGAATAACAATAGCAGCACCAGAGCCAATATTCACAATTGCACCTTTCTTCCTCTGTAGCATCCCTGGCAAAACAGCCTGAGTAACCTTGGTGGTTCCCTCGACATTAACCTTGATCAAATTCCTCAACAACTCTTGATCAACTTCATGGAAAAACCTCGCGTAAGGATATGAGACACCAACGTTATTGATCAAAACACCAACATCCAATTCCTCAATAGCCTCGCGAATCCTTGTAACACCCTCATCGAGATCTCCAGAGAAGTCAACAACTACAGTATTGATCTGGGTTTTGGGGTATTTGGCTAGAATTGAATCAGAAACATCCTTCAGTTTAGTCGGACTGCGACCAACCAATACGAGATTAAGCCCTTTCCTAGCCAACTGAAAAGCAAAAGCTTTGCCTATCCCATCAGTGGGTCCTGTGACCAAAGCCCACGAGCCGTACTTCTTCAGATTCTTGGCGGGTCTAAGGAAAGTAACATAAACCCATTTAAGAATAGATAAAGAACATTTGAGAAGAGAAAGAGAACCCAAAATGAAGAGTGCGGTAAGCCAGATAGGCTGAGACTTGAGGGTCTCCAAGACACAGAACTCCATAGTAGCAGGGAACGCGGATTATATGGATCTGAGCTGGTAAAGAAGGAGATCTAAGAAGTGGGTATTATTTGGAGGGTATAAATAGAGCAAGAAGCAACGTGGAAGCTTGGTTGCCTGATGGAGTTTGGTTAAGGCAAGTGCATACAGGTATATAAAGTTGGGAGGTGATTTGAATGAGAAGAGGCGGATTTGTCGAGGAAACAGAAGAGGGTTGCTTAATGGACAGGTATTACAGGGACGGATGAGCATTGAATGTGAAGATAGCAGAGAAAAATTGGCTTCTTTTGGGAGGCGGGTGAAGTAGATGAGCTGAAAACCAACGTTACTCAAACTGCTGAACACAGAAAAATTTGAGGGCCTAATTTTTGACCCGGATCCTTCTAAACTGACCCGTCCGAAGTCAACCCAACAACAGTTTTTTTAATTTTCAGAATCCGCCTGATCGAATTTGATACATTTATATTTAAAATATATAAATATATAATATTATAATTAAACATATAAACATATGTGTAGACATAAATAAATATAAATGTGATTATATTTGTAATGCCCGGAAAATATAAAAAAAAAAAAATTGATTATATTATTTTAAATATAAAGAAAAAAACAAATGCCATGTTAGCAGACCCAGTCAGCAGTCTTGGCCAACCAGGACCTGCCACGTGGCAAAACCACGTCGACCGGAGACGGGCCACGTTGGCGATCCGCGTACGCGAGATCGGACGGCCCAGATGCAATCGCACGGACGACCCAGATTCAATCAAAAACGGACGGCTCAGATTAAAACAAAATGGACGGTTGAGATCAAAAGGCAAAAGGGTATAAATAGAACCCCCACACCTGACCACAAAAACCCTAGCCGCCTGCCCTCGCCGGAGAAGACGCACCAGATGCCGGAGACGCCCGCCGCCGCCACCCGCCGCCGCACCGAGGAGATTTCCGATCGCTGATTGAGGTAAATTTCATACCCCCGACTCGTTTTTCCATGTTGATTTCCCCTGTGGCCAAATCGGAGCCAAAGTCCCGGCCAAACGGCCGAAATCCAGCGACGCCGCCGTACCCCTCCTCGGTTTTTGCCTCCGATGAGGCCCTTCCCGGCCTCCGTTTGATGCAATTTTTATATCACCGTGATCACCATTCTTTTCTCTACAAGTTGATCGGAGCCGAATCACCAAAACACGAACCTCACCGAAGAGCCGCCGCACCCGAGAGCACCGCCGCCGGTAAGCTTCGATTTTCTGTAATTTTTTGGCCCCCCGAGGGCCCTAGGGTTGTTTTATTGCAAGGATCGATGCAAGTGTGGCCGAATTCGGCCAGAAACGGCCGAAAACGGCCAAACTGAGGCTGATCACCGCCGCTTGCGGCGGCGCCGTCGCCGGAGCACGGCGGAGCCGCCGTGCCGGAATTGCGATATTGGCCAAAAAGGGGCCCTGGGCCTAATTTGGGATTTTTTGGAACATGTGCAGGTACCAGTAGTGCGTTTCAGTTCCCCGGGAAAAATTCAGGAAAAATTAGGGACAGCCTGTAGGAGCACTGTGGAGCCGTGTTCGGACCCCGAAACGAGTAAGGACCCCTCACCCTATTTTCTATCACGGTATTAAAGTTCAATAATGATAAAACGGTATTTCTTGAATCAACAAATGTGTGAAATTGCTTAAGGTCGCTAATGGAGCCCGAGTCTAGTTTGTTTGTCGGTTAACTGTTATTTGGCTTATTTTACAGTTTTAAATGCAGTATGAGGTTTGATGTTTTCATTTCATAGTTTCGTGTGCATATTTTACTGTTTTATTGATTATGGGTTGAATGACTGAGAAACCGATGTTGTATGTTGTCTTGTTTGGCATAAATTACTGTTTTGCTTGTTTGTATTGTGAATTGATGATGCTGACTGAGGAAAAGGAGAATGAAAGATTATGTAGATTGATAATTGTATAATGTGGTCAGCCTGACTAGATATCCTAGGAGATGGTGGACGGACCGGGTCCGTAGGGAACCCTACCGGGATTGTGGTCTCCCATACCGGACGGGGTATGGAGATCTTATGTGTTTTGGCGCCCATACCGGACGGGGTATGAGGACGGTCCGTTTCACCCTCATACCGAACGGGGTAATGAGGTTTATAGTTTTGGCGCCCATACCGGACGGGAGGACGACCCTCGAATCTGATTTCAAGTGTTAAGGGTTAACGGGTTGCTGGACCCCTATGGATCCCCATGGATACTAATGGGCTGGTAAATGAGGAAAATATGTTGTGTAACGATTGAATTACAAAAAGGCTTGATAAGTATTATGTTATACAGTTTATATATGATTTCATGATGATGATAATGTTATTACTTTCATATGTTGTTTTATGAATTTCACCGAGGTAAGTGGATGGTGAAGGATTTATTATTGATAAAAGAATTTGTTGTAAATTATGCTCCATTGGTCTTTTTGTGTTTTCTACCCACCTTTACCTTCGTGACGGTGAGATATCGTGATGTCTTTACTGGGCTAGTGTAGCTCATTCCTTATTTAATCATTTCAGATCAGGAAGACATTGTTCCCGAGTCGGTTCCGCAGGAGGACGACGAAGGGGACGCCTAAAGACTCCATAGTTATATTCGTAGCTTTTACTTTCAAGTTTCTCCTTTAGATAGTTGATCTTTTATATTTTGTAAGCACGTTTTTGGTTTTAGTGTAAGGGATGTTAATCGAATTTTTGACTTCGCTTCCGCATTTGATATTTTTAATATACATTTCATTTTAAATATTCTGGGGCTGTTACAATATTGGTGTTAATTTAATATCGGCTTGGGTGCAGATCGGGTGATTTACAAACCCAATATGATTTGAAAAATTAAAAAAAAAAAATTAACAAAAAACTTATTAGATTTACAAAAAGTGTAATTAATGATGATAATACATTAGCTTTATTAAAAAGACTCTTAATTGTCCTTTTTTTTATAATAATTGATTTAGATATTGCATATAGATTTAATATAGTCAGTTCATAATATTTAATTTAATGAAATTAAAATTTTAATTTAATTTATTAATTTATTATTAGAGTTAAGGCAACCATGTTAAAATAATTTTTATAAATTTATTACGTTTTTAAATAAAAAAATTTATAATTAATTTTTTAATAAAAATAAATATTTAATTAAAATAAAAAATAATAATAGCATTTTTTTTTTAAATTTCACTAGCAATAAACTAACACCATTTAATTTTTTATGTGTCAGATTTTTTTACCACATAATACTAAAATATTATCTTTTTAACGTAACATTTATACTTATTTCGTATTAAATTAAATAAATACTATATAATAATGATAGGTAGAAAAAGTAATGCTAAAATATAAGCTAATATATTGAATATGATTAAACAAATTAATCAAAATAAAAAGACAATCACAAGATATAAAATAATAAGATGTAATAATTTGCAATAGTAACATAATACAATAAAATGTACGAGAATACGAATTGAAATCACAAGAAAATTAACATAATTAGTAAAATTTAAAAGATAATAATTTATTTTAAAATTATTTACATATTAATTAATAACATTGCTCTTTGTATTAAATTCATCTCTCACTTTGTAAGTTGTATTAAACTTATACATTAAACAAAAGAAAATCTAACTTTGACAAACTCCTTTTTCTTTAAAGGGTGTATTTGTAGTAACTGAAAAAAAAAAAGTGGAGGAAATGATGCCGTTTTGAAGAGGAAAAAACGATGTCGTTTTGAGGAAGCTGGTGGGATATAAATAGGGATTAGGAAAGGAAAGAAAACGAAAGAGAGGAAAAAAAAAAGAAAAGAGAAAAACAGAGAAGGAAGAGAGCGGGAAGGAGAAAATAAGAAGAGGAAAGAAGGTTGCAGAAAGAGAGAGAGGGGAGTCGGAGCAGAGAGGAGCGAGAAGGGAGAGAGAAGAAGACCGCGGACGGTGACGGTGTGATCGGCAGGAGGAAGGAAGATGGAAATGAGAGGTACGGTAAAACTTTCGGTTGTGTAGGTGTTGTGTGAGTTGTAATGTTGTTTGCAGGTTGCGGAGGCCAGGTAGTCCGTATCTAGCGTGGCAGAGCTGAGAGGTGGAGGCAGGCGGTGGAGTGTATGACTGAATGGTGGAGACGTTCGCGGAGGAGGCCGTGGGAAGGGAGAGGATGGCGACGTTGGGGCGTACGGGAGATCCGTGGGAGAGAGTGAAGGTTGTGTGAGGAGAGTGTGAGCACAAAGGGAAGGCCACTGAGAGGAAGAGTGAGTGAGGAATTTAGCGTGTGTGGGGGATCCGAGATGACAAAGAGAGTTGTGTGCGTAAGCGGGGGCGGAGGGAGTCGCTAGCGGAAGGAGAAGGAAGAATATCTTCGGTGAGTGTCTAGTGAGAGGGATGAGTGTTGGTGATTGTGATGGTGTGAGTCGGGATGCTTCGAACAGCCCCTGGGGAGGCAGCAGAATAAGGGAAACGAGGCATGAGGGCTGTGAGGGAGAAGAGAGTTCCGAATTATGCGATGGAGGGGACTATGAAATAGGAATGGTGTGTAGGAAGAGATTCGGGTGAGGGAAGAGGCGTATTATAACAGTAGGGGGAGGTAGGTTTAGAGGGGGAGGAGAGTGTAGTGGCTAGAGATTGGGATGGCATAGGAGGGGATTGTAGAGTGTGGTTTAGGGTGGGAGAGTAGGGGTGTGTTGGTAATTATGTAGTGTGAGTGTGTGGAGGGGATATAGGTTGGTATAGCTACTATAAATTTAAAGGTTGGCAAGGGAACATCGCCGGCATATGCGTGCAATGTTGGTGTGTGTGTGGCCTAATAAGGTCGAGAGGTAAAGGAGTGAGTATAGGTCACCGATGTTGGTGACGTGAGATAATGGTGCATGTGTGTGTATGTGGCCTAATAAGGTCGAGAGGTAGAGGAGTGAGTATGGGTCACCGATATTGGTGATGTGAGATAATGGTACATGTGTGTGTGTGTGGCCTAATAGGGTCGAGAGGTAGAAGAGTGAGTATGAGTCGCCGATGTTGGTGACGTGAGATAATAGTACCTGTGTGTGTGTGTGGCCTAATAAGGTCGACAGGTATAGGAGTGAGTATGGGTTGCCAATGTTGGTGATGTGAGATAATGGTACCCGTGTGTGTGTGTGTGGCCTAATAGGGTCGAGAAGTAGAGGAGTGAGTATGAGTCGCCGATGTTGGTGACGTGAGATAATGGTATTTGTGTGTGTGTGTGGCCTATTGGGATCGAGAGGTGGAAGAGTGAGTATGAGTCGCCGATATTGGTGACGTGAGGTAATAGTATTTGTGTGTGTGTGTGTGTGTGTGGCCTATTGGGGTCGAGATGTGGAAGAGTGAGTATGAGTCGCCGATGTTGGTGACGTGAGATAATAGTGTCCGTGTGTGTGTGTGGGCTATTAGGGTCGAGGGGTAGAGAATTGAGTATGGGTAGCCGATATTAGTGATGAAAGTGAACAGGGGTGCTCAGGGTGTGACTTCGACCGGGGGTCACGTTTGATATGTAATACGAATAGTCTACCAGGATAAGTGGGACTGGTGTTGTACTAGGATAGTGTTAGGGCAAGATGTAAGTGGTATAGATAGGGTACCTATGGGAGTACTGGATTTGCTGTTGTTGTATGTGTTATTGATAACCATAACTGGTCTTTCGGGGTAGGTTATTGACGGCTAGTTGTAGGGTGGTTCTAAGGTATGACTTCGGTTGTGTAGGAGAAATGCACATAGACATACTGAATTTCTTGTCACTGCATATGATACCTGCAACTTGATTTTTATCGTATTGAGTTATGTGAACTCACTCTTTATCATTAACAGATGAAGTAGGGATGGAGGCGGGATATGAGTTGCTGGTTACGGAGTCTAGTTTTTAGCATCATAGGGCAAGGGTTTTCTTTGTGGCGGGTTGTAGTATATAAAAGTTTATCTTAGTATGGATACTGATTGCTGGAGATGTATGATATGGTTTTGTCATTTGATATATATGTAGAATTGTAAGTTTACATTGTGTTTGAACAATGAACTGTGGATAAGTTTCCTTTATGTGTGATTAAATAGGCATGAAATTTGCGTGTTAGATCATGGGATTGTTTTATCCTACGCCGTTGAAAGAAAAAAAAAACGAGGCGTTACAGTATTAGTCTTTTCAATTATTTTATTTTCTAGTATCTCTTTTGTGGAACAAAAAAATAATAATATAGCCTGTAACAAAATTAATAAAATATTAAAATTAATTTTTTATGTGTAGATAGAACATTATATAAATAATTGGTCAATTACTTCAATTAAAAATGAATAAATTACAATTATCTAGGTTATATTTATATTATCTAATAACCTACACTTAATTTTATACATTTTGAAAATATTTTACTTACTTTCGTAATTACCTTTCCATATTTAGGAAGTTAACAATAAATCTATGTTTAGTTTACTATTTTTAACCTATTATGTTGCTTTAAAAACTTAAAAATGCATTTTTTTAAATATTTTTATATATTTCTAATTTTATTTTTTATATTTACATTTTAAGAGTAATTATTTTGGCCCAAAAAAAATTGTAAAGGAAAACAACAATATTAGTGGTTTCTTTTTGAGTAATTATATAGGTTATTTTAAAGCTTATTCGCTTTCCATAAGTTATATATGAACTTTTTTTGTAATAACCAAGCCTAAGGGAGGGGAGGAAGCTCAAGCTCAGGCTAGAAAATAAAAAATGAAAAAAAAAAAGAAAGAAAGAAAGAAAAGCCCTGACAGAAAGGGGGATAGGGGCGGTGAAGAAGGAGAATGAAGGAAGCATGGCGCATGGTGCACGCGACTAGAGTTGGGCGCATGGCGCACACTACCGATGACGAAGAAGAAGAAGAAAAATTAAAAAAAAATTAAAAAAAAAGAGAAGCCCTAGCATAAAGGGGGACAGGGGCAGTGAAGAATAAAAAAAAGGAGAATGAAGGAAGCATGGCGCGCGGTTGGAGTTGAGTGCGCAGCGTATGCTGCTGACGAAAAAGAAGAAGAAGAAAAAGAAGAAAAATAAGAAGAAAAAGAAGAAGGAATGAAGCATGGCCTGCGGCGCACGCGGCCGAAAAAAAAGAGTTATGTGCGGTGACAGGCGCGTGACATTTGTTGCTAAAAAAGAAGAAGCGAAGCACGGTGTTGAAGAAGAAGAAGAAAGAGGAGGATGAGGAATGAAGCATGGCTCACGGCCAGAAAGGAAGAGTTGTGCGCGGTGACAGACGCGCGATGCACACTACTGAAAAAGAATAAGTGAAGCGCGGTGTTGGGTGGACATGATCCGCGTGAGGCAAACCACGATGCAGCGTTCCAAATCCATTCAAGATCCGTACGAGGCCAAAAATCAGGAAATCGAAGAGAAAGACTAAAATTGCACTCCTTCGGGTCGGAAGCCCGAATTCGACACCAATTTCAGTAAATTTTCTTCCACCTCACATCGTTTATTTCTTTTTTAAATTAAATCCTTAATTATATGTATGAAATTTTTAAGAAAGTCGAGAATAAGAAACTGAAAAAGGAGCTGACTGTATCGAACCAAAGTTGTTCGAAAACTTTTAGATTTCTTCTTTCGTTAGAGATTCTGATAAGAATTGAGTTAGTTTTCATTCGAAAATTTTATGTTTTTATAAAATGATTTATTTATTTAAAAATAATTAATTTAAATTTTTGATGGATGATTTAAGTTTTATTCTAGAAGGTATTTTGCAAAGTTTCATATGTATGTGAGTGAGTGTGTATTGAGCTCCGGTATTGTATAAGGTATATGTGCCATAATATGGATACAGATATGTTGTGCGTGAATGAATAGGTCAAAATGAAGTTATACGTAGGCTGCTGTTTGTTTAAAGTATAAGATTCCATGTATAAAAGTAGGTGGATTCTAGGGTGTGTACGTATGTAGCTATATATATATGATTATATAACATGTGTTTATATATATATACATATTGATATATAGGAAGCTGTACGAAAACGTAAATAGATATATAGGTATGTTTGTATGGGCGTAAATAGTCCTACACATTGAATCCGTATGAGTGCAGGTGTAAAATAATATATATATTTATGCAGGTGTAGAAACCGCTTATATGCAAATTTAAAGTAAGAATATAGATGTATGTATTTTGTATGGGTATAATCGTTGGTGTTTAGGCACGTCAATATTTTGAGAATTTGTATGTATGGAGATATAGGTGAATGTGATGTTAAATTGTAATTAGATGAAATATGTACATTGTAAAAAAGTATATATATATATATTAGAATAGGTCTTTGACTAAATATAATGGTACCAAGATATATTTAAGTAAGCAATGTGTGTAGATATGGATTGCGGTTGCTTGTTGCTTACGTAGTATGTTAGGTGTATGTTTAATATGATGTACATTATGTGTGTTGGATTGTAACACCCCTTTTTTTTCTTTATTTCTAATGGCGTAGTTTACAACAAATCCATGATCAAATACGAAAATTTTGTTTCAAATTAATCATGCACATAGAAACACTATCACAATTTATTGTTCAGAGTCAAGATAGACATGCAATCACACATGTAACATCACGTAAAATACAACCGTATACACTATCAACAGACACACTATCTACTCTACTACCAATTTTTACACATTCAATTCTGCCAATAAAGATCCTTCTTCTGTTGCTCTATACGCTAGACTCGAAAACCAGCAACTTTGATCCCGACTCCATTCCTACATCATCTGTGAATAATAGAGAGTGAGTTCATATAACTCAGTACAGTAAAAATTAAGTTACAAATATGATATGCACAAATATGAAACCCAGTATTTCTATATGTACCCCATCACCCAACCTAAGTCCTATCTTGTTATCACTATGGGATTACACAAGACTAAAACTTACCCTGGTATCTTAAATATCATGCATACGTGTGACCGTCTCCCAACATCACCCCAAGCGTACAAATATTCTCACCTGTCACCAGTATCAGCGACCACTAATAAACTGCCAATCTCTTGACCCCTAATAGGCCACACACACACACACAGATACCATCCTTCCCCGTCACCAATATCGGCGATCAAACCCCTTCCCGTCGAAGTCTTCCGACCATCACCACTATCGGCGATCAACTTACTTTTTCTGGGTAGCAACAACCAACATCGGCGTCCCCCAATGCTACTAACTCAAACACAATATCATTTTGTCCTTACTCCCCTACCTTATCTTGAAGCTTTCTTATACCTTTAACCTATATACCTAAACTACACGTGTCTCCCCATAAGACACGCACTAACACTTAACACACTCATACCTGTAACGTTCTCTCGCCAACTACTAAATTTACAGCAGCTATACCAACCTATATACAACCCATACCCTCACACCACACAACTACACCACTCATGCCCTCGCCCTACACAGAGACACCCCCACACCTCTATTCCGACACTTCATTCCCACGCTCTACGACCTCTCTTTCCTCCTCTCAAATTTTCTACATCCATACACACTACTTCCTCCCCTACACAAATCCACTTCACTCACCAGATCCCTTCTTCTCTCTCTCTCTCCACGACCTACTCTAGATACTCCGCTCTCTAATCCCGAAATCACTTCTCTCTCCTCCCGTGGTCCCCTCCATAAATCTCCATTCGTACTCACACAACATCTCATCCCTCTCACGAACCTCACTCACACACTACACATCTTCCTTTCTCTCATCCCGCGACCCCTTCCATACGCCTCCATTCACGCTCACATAAGATCTTATCACCCTCATGAACCTCACTCACACCACGCACTCCTTCTTTTCTCTCCTCTCGTGGCCTAGCCTCCTCCATACACCCCCGTTCACACACAACATCTCCTCTCCCTCACATACCACACTCACACACACCGCACTCCTTCCTTTCTCTCCTCCCGCAGCCTAGCCTCCTCCATACGCCCCCGCTCACACACAACATCTCCTCTCCCTCATAAACTGTACTCACACACACTGCATATAACGCCCCGTTTTTTTTTCTTAATGGCGTAAGCGACGACAATTCTACAATCATATATGAACGCGTCATTCCAAATCCACCACAAATATAGAAACCTTACCGCAATCTATTATTCAGAGTCACAGTAAACCTGCAACCCTACATGTAATATCACAGTAAAAAAGAATCTCACAGACTCCCAACAGACACATTATCTACCCTATTACCAGTTATTACACACTCAATCATGCCAAATAACGAAAGCATCATTGCCCTGTTCCTCTATCTGCCAGGCTCGAAAATCAGCAACTCCGATTTCGACTCCATCCCTATTTCATATGTAAATAATAAGGAGTGAGTATATACAACTCAGTACAGTAAAAATTAAATTACAAGCATCATATACAACAATAGGGAACACAGGGGTCCTATATGTACTCTACCTACTCAACCTAATACCTACCATTGGTAACTTAAAAACAAACATGCATGTTAATTGTGACCGCCCCTCGATGTCCTCTAACTGTACAAATACTCGCTCCCGTCACTCGTATCAGCTATCATCAATAAATCGCCTATCTCCCGACCCCTAATAGGCCACACACACACACATATACCATTCTCACCTGCCACCAGTATCGACGTCCACCAATAAACCACCTATCTCTCGACCCCTAATAGGCCACACACACACACACAGATTCCATTCTCACTTATAACCAGTATCGGCGACCACCAATAAACCGCCTATCCCTTGACCGCTAATAGGCCACACACACATACAGATTCCCTTCTCCCACGTACCAATATCGGTGACCCCCAATAAACCGTCTATCCCTCGACCCCTAATAGGCCACGCACACACCCAAATATCGTTCTTTCCCATCACCAATATCGAGAACCAAACCCTTTCCCGTCGGAGTCCCCCAACCATCACCACCATCGGCGATCAACTTACTTCTTTTAGGTAGATACAACCAACATCGACATCCCCCAATGCTACCAACCCAAAAATAATATCACCATGTCCTTACTCCACCACCTTATCTTAAAGTTCTCCTATACCTTTAACCTGTATACCTACACCACACGCTCCTCTCTATAAGACGCACACCAATGCTTAACACACCCACACCAGTAACGTTCCCCTTGCCAACTACCAAATTTATGGCAGCTATACCAACCTACATATCCTCACACCACACAGCTACACCACTCATCCCCTCGCCCTACATAACTACCCCCACACCCCTCTAGTTCGACACTTCAAACCCACGCTCTGCAGCCTCTCTTTCCTCCTCCCAAATTTTCTACCTCAACACTACTTCCACTCTTACACCAATCCACCTCACTCACTAAATTCCTTATTCTCTCTCCCTCCACGGCCTACTCTAGATACTCCCCTCTCAAATCCCCAAATCACCTCTCTCTCCTCCCGTGGACTTCTCCTCATACCTCCCCTAATACTCACACAGAATCCTCTCTCCTACACAGACCTCACTCACACACCACGTTCTTTCCTTTCTCTCCTCCCGCGGTCCCCTCCATAACCTCCATTCGTGCTCACACAAATCCCCTCCCTCTTACAAACCCCACTCACACGCCGCACACCTCTCTTTCGCTCCACCTGCAGCCTCCTTCATAAGCCTTCATTCACGCTCACGCACGATCTCCTTCCTCTCACGAACCTCACTCCCACATCGCACTCCTTTTTTTCTCTTCTCTCGCGGCCTAACCTCCTCCATATGCCCCGCTCATACTCTCCCTCATGGACCTCCCTCACGCGCCACATGCCTTCTTCTTTCTCCTTCCACAGCCTCCTCCACACACCTCCACTCTTACTCACACAGAATCCTCCACCAACGGTCAAAATTTCAAACTACATCAACCAACGCATGAAACTTAGAGTTTACTATACTCCCGTCTCCATTTTTCTCTTTTCCTTGGCTTGCCCTGTCACCGTCCTCTATCTCCTCCTCTCTTTCTCTGCTCGCTCCTCTCCGCCTTCCGTCTCTATTTTTCTCTTTCCCTTGGATTGCTCAGTCACCATCTTCTGTCTCCTCCTCTCTCTCTCTCTTCTTGCTCTTCTTCGCTTCAGCTCTTCTCTCTCTCTCTCGAACCTTCTTTTTCCCCCGATCTCTCTTCTCTCTTTTCTTTCCTTCCCTCCCTTTTCTTCTTTTCTCTTTTTTTTTTCTTTTCTTTCCTCCTCTTCTTTTCTTTTCCTTTTTCTCTTTTCTTTTCTTTCCTCTCTTCCTGCCCGTCCTCTTAAAACGACGTCATTTTTTTATTATTATTTTTTTCTAATTACTACATATACTTCTCCCCTAAAAAAAAATTTGGTCCCTCAAATTTTGTTATCTTACCTCCAAATAGTTTCAGATAATTTCGTCTCACCTCGTCCTCCCGTTCCCATGTTGCCTCCTCATTCGAGTGATGCCTCCATTGTATCTTCACCATAGGTATCACCCTACTTCTCAACTTCTTTTCTTGTCGCTTGAGAACCCATATTAGTTCCTGTTTATAGGATAAGTCCTTCCCCAATGGTAACGATTCACACCTTATAATATGATTCAGACCCAGGTGTTATTTTTATAGTAGGGCTACATGGACTACATTGTGAACCCTATGATCCCGAGGAGGAAGCACTACCCTGTACACAACCACCCCCACCTTCTCCAACTTCTCAAACGGCCTAATGAAATGGGGACTTAACTTCCCTTTCTTCCCAAAATCTCTCACTGTCCTCCGTTTCTACCCGAATCCTCGGCATCCCGATGTCCACCAACTGCCCCGCTTTGATTTTCTGAACCAAGGCAGGTTGTGCCCTCAAATTAGCCACATACCTTTTATTGTCCCCTTATTGAATACATAACTGTTGCATGGCTTCCTGTAAACACCACTCAAACACTCTCAAATCTCAAATGAGGTAGCACCCCAGTACTCTTACTACTGAGGGCATCTGCCACAATATTTTTCCGCTCGGGGTGATACCGGATTCTACAGTCGCAATCCTTCAACAGGTCTATCCATCTCCTCTGCCGCATATTCAACTCCCGCCGTGTGAATAGATACTGTAATCTTTTATGGTATGTATAAATTTTAAAGGTTTTTCCTACATAAATAATGTCGTCATAGCTTTAAGGCATAGACTACCGCAGCCAGGTCCAAATCATGGGGATAATTCCTTTCGTGTGTCCTTAATTATCAAGACCCATATGCTATAACCTTCCCTTGTTGCATTAACACACAACCCAATCCAACATGAGATGCATCGCTATACACTACAAAAGCACCTTCTCCTGACGGAATGGCCAATATTGGGGTAGTAGTCAGTCTGCGTTTCAATTCTCGGAAGCTACCCTCACACTTCTCATCCCATTCAAACTTCACATCCCCCTTTTTTTTGTCAACCTGGTAAGAAGTGTTGCAATACTCGAAAACCCTTATACCAATCGACGGTAATACCCCGCCAACCGAAAATCTTCTGATCTCTGTTATAGTCTTTGGCCTTCCTCACTTTCTCACTGCTTCTATCTTTCACTGGATCCTCTGATAACCCATCTCTCGACACCATATGACCCGAGAATGTTATCAAATCTGACCAGAACTCACATTTACTGAGTTTTGCATACAGTTTGGCTTTTCGAAGCATCCTTAGCACAATGGTCAGATGTTCTGCATGTTTCACCGAATTCCTTGAATAAATCAATATCTCGACTATGAAGACGATGACATAACGATCCAGCAGGGTTGTGAACACCCGATTCATCAAATTCATAAACAGTGCAGGAGCATTCATTAGCCCAAAAAGCATCACCAGAAATTCATATACCTATACCTAGTGCGAAACGCTGTCTTAGTAATGTCTTCTGCTCTAACCCGTAGTTGATGATACCCTGAACACAAATCTATCTTTGAAAATACTTGTGCCCCGTGCAATTGATCAAACAAGTCGTCGATCTTGGGCAACAGAAACTTATTTTATTTTTTTATTTTTTTTATCACTGGATTCAGTTCCCTATATCAATGCACATTCTCATAATCCCATCCTTTTTTGTAACAAACAATACCGGGGCCCCCAACAGTGACACCCTCAGCTGAATAAATTTCTTATCCAGTAGCTCCTGGAACTGTCTACTTAACTCCCTTAGTTCTGACCTCACCATCCTGTATGAAACCTTAGAGATTGGCTAGGTGTCGGGCTGGAGTTCTTTAGTGAAGTCGACCTTTTCATTGGGTGGCAGTCCCGAAAGGTCACCCAAAAATAGTTCTGAAAAATCTCTCACCACTAGTATCTCCTGAAGTATATGCCTCTGACTCTCGTTCCTTTGTATTACTTCTGAAGTAGTGGCTGCCTCTAGAATTATTATGGTAACCCCCGTCCTTGAACCAACTCTACCAGGCTCTTTCGGTAGGGGGAAATCTCGTACGAAGTGTTGAGTGTTTTCACATTGATGGTAGCCCCGACTGCCACTCACTCATGGCCAAAAAAAGGAAAAGGAAAAGTAAGAGGAAAGAAAAGAAAGAAAATAGAGAAGAGAGATTGAGGGGGAAGAGAAGGTTCGAGAAAGAGAGAGAGCGAGGATGAATGAGAAGAGAGAGAGAAGGAAAAGAGGACCGTGACGGTGCGAGCCACGTGAGGAAGGAAGATGGAGATGGGAAGTACAGTAAACTTTAAGTTTCATGTGTAGGTGTGGTGTGGATTTGAATTTATGACTTTAGGATGAGAAATCTAGGTTTTGTTTGGGATGTAGAGTAGAAAACTACAATGCAGGGAATAGGTGGGTGTGGATGGTAGGTGGAATCATGGAAGGGTGAAGGATGTTCACGGAGGAGGCTGCGGGAAGAGAGAGAGTGAAAATTCGGTGAGTGAGAGAGGTTCGCGAGAGAGAGAGGAGATTCTGTGTAAGTATGAGTAGAAGTACATGGAGGAGGCCGCGGGAGGAGAGAGTGAACGAGGAGTTCGGTGAATGAATGAGATTTGTGAGAGCGAAGAGATTTTGTGTGAGTATGAGTGGAGTGTATGGAGGAGGCTGCGGGAGGAGAGAAAATGAGGAATGCAGTGTGCGAGTGAGGTTCAGAGAGAGATGAGAGTTCGTGATTGTGAGTAGGGATACTTAGAGTAAGCCGCGGGAAGAGAGAGAATGAGGAATGTGGTGTGTGAGTGAGGTCCATGAGAGAGATGAGAGTTTGTGATTGTGAATTAGGATACTTACAGTAGGCCACAGGAGGAGGGAGAAGGAGGAGTTCGGTGTGTGAGGGGATTCATGTAAGAGAAGAAGTGCAGTGTGGCTGTGAGTAGAGGTAGGCATGGAAGGGTGGAGTGTGTGTATGCTGAAAATTAGGGAGTAGGAAAGGGAGGCCTGTAGAGCGTGGGTGTGAGGTATCGGGATAGAGGTGTGTTGGTGTAGCTGTGTGGTATGAGGGTGTGAGTTGTATATAGGTTGGTATAGCTGCTGTAAATTTAGTAATTGGCGAGGGAACATTACTGGTGTGTGTGTGTGTGTTAAATGTTAGTGTGTGTCCTATGGGGAGACGCGTGTAGGTTCGGTATACAAGTTAAAGGTATATGAGAGCTTCAGGACAACATGGTGAAGTGAGAATGAGATGATATTGTCCTTGAGTTGGTAGCATTGGGGGGACGCCGATATTGGTTGCCGCTACCTATAAGGAGTAAATTGATCGCCGATAGTGGTGATGGTCGGGAGACTCCGACGAGTAAGGGGTTGGGTCGCCGGTATTGGTGACGGAAGAGAATGGTATCTCTGTGTGTGTGTGGCCTGTTAGGGGTCGAGAGGTAGAAGGTTGATTGATGGTCGCCAATACTGGTAACGGGTGAGAATATTTATACGGTTGGGGTGACATCGGGAGACGGTCACACTTGATATGCATAATAATTAAATTACTTGGGGTAAGTTAGTCCTGTGTAGTCCCAGGGTGGGTGGTATTAAGGTATGACTTAGGTCATGTATATAGAGTACATATAGAAATACTGGATTTTCTATTGTTGCATATGATACTTGTAACTTAATTTTTACTGTATTGAGTTATATGTACTCACTCTTTATCATTCACAGATAATGTAGGGATGGAGCCACGATAAGAGTTGCTAGTTTTTTTAGCTTAGCGTATAGAGCAACAGAGCCAGAATTCTTCTTATGGGCAGAATATAGTATGTAAAAATTAGTAGTAGTGTAGATAGTGTGTCTGCTGAAAGTGTATGAGATTGTATTTCACTGTGATGTACATGTAGGGTTGTAAGTTTATCTTGATTTTAAATAATAGATTGCGATAAGGTTTCTACATGTGTGATTGATTTGGAATGAAATTTTCGTATTTGATCATGGAATTGTTTTAAATTGTGCCATTAAGAAAAAAAAAATGGGGTATTACAGTTGGTATCAGAGCAAACTAAGAATACTACTAACAGGTGTCACTATTCCGCAGGTAAATCAAGGGAGGTGACGAAGAAGGGACAAGGTCGACCTCATCGTGAATCTCTTCTAGGGGAGCAGGGCTCACCGGGAGCCCCTCAACGAGCACCGGGATTCCACCAGGCACCACTAGTCGCATTTCAAGAGCCGCCCCCATACCACATCGTGCCCCCTTCCGCACAGCCAAGACCCGCTACTGGTCCATCGACAACCCATGTGGGGCAGTCTGACGTGCAACAGGAGGACTTTTACCGGCTTTGCAGGGTAGTTGAGAGTCTGGCTACTATGGTCAGAGATAGAGAATTACGGTCGGAGACATCATCAGTGTCACAACAAGGAATTCATCAAGGTGTAGTGGATACAAGTAACATTAAGAAATACCGAAGATTGGATAAAAGAGACAGAAAAATTATTTGAAGTAATAACCTTGACCACGGAATAGAAGGTACAACTGGCTACGTTCATATTAAGTGGATCCGCCGAACACTGGTGGAAATTGAAAAGAAGAGCTCTAATCTCCCTAATCACTTGAGAGGTGTTTCTAGAAGCTTTCAATACGGAGTATTTTCCGGATTTCCTGAGGCAACGGAAGGAAGCAGAGTTTATCGAACTTAGACAAGGAAGATTGTCTGTGGTTGAGTATATTGAGGGATATATAGATTTGGGCCAGTTTGCGTCCGAGGTTATGATGAATGAGACAAAGAAGGCCCGAAGGTTCGAAAAGGGGTTGCAGTTGGAATTGTATCACCAGGTGGCTATGTTTGCGTTACCTACATATCAGATGGTATTGGAAAAGGCACAGTTAGTAGAGGCACTGTATAAGGAATATGTTGAGAATAATAAAAGATCTTTCAGTTATAGACGACCACCACCCTCATCCGGCCAAACAGAGAAGAGGCAGAAAATGGCACAAGATGCAGCCTCAAGTCATCCGATTTCTCTGAGTAACTTAATTTGCATGCGATGCGATAAGAACCATGGTATAGGAGAGTTTCAGGACAACGTGGTGAAGTGAGAACGAGATGACATTGTTTTTGAGTAGGTAGCATTGGGGGGACGCCAATATTGGTTGTCGCTACCTAGAAGGAGTAAATTGATCGCCGATAGTGATGATGGTCGGGAGACTTCAATGGGCAAGGGGTTGGGTCGCCGATATTGGTGACGGGAGAGAATAGTATCTGTGTGTGTGTGTGTGGCCTGTTAGGGGTCGAGAGATAGAAGGTTGATTGATGGTCGCCGATACTGGTGACGGGTGAGAACATTTGTACGGTTGGGGTGACGTCGGGAGACGGTCACACTTTATATGCATAATAATTAAATTACTGGGGGTAAGTTAGTCCTGTGTAGTCCCAGGATGGTATTAAGGTATGACTTAGATTATGTATATAAAGTACATGTAGAAATACTGGATTTCCTATTGTTGTATATGATACTTGTAACTTAATTTTTACTGTATTGAGTTATATGTACTCACTCTTTATCATTCACAGATGAAGTAGGGATGAAGTCGAGATCGGAGTTGTTGGTTTCCGAGCCTAGCGTATAGAGCAACAGAGCAAGAATTCTTTTTATGGGCAGAATATAGTATATAAAAATTAGTAGTAATGTAGATAGTGTGTCTGTTGGAAGTGTATGAGATTGTATTTCACTGTGATGTACATGTAGGGTTGCAAGTTTATCTTAATTTTGAATAATAGATTGCGTTAAGGTTTCTATATGTGTGATTGATTTATAATGAAACTTTCGTATTTGGCCATTGAATTGTTTTAGACTGCGTCATTTAAAAAAAAAAAAAAAAAGAGATCTTACATGGTTCAACTCATAAATTCTCATTTAAACAGACTTTCTTTGCAATATGAAAAAAAAAACATGAATCTCACAGTTTATTAAATAAATCTCATAATTTATTTAAAAATACCCCTTAATTGAACTCCGTGCTTGTAAGCATAGAATATTTTTCAATATTTCTTCTTTTTTTCTAACATATTTGATAATTAATTAAATATATATATAAGAAGTTGTGAATAAAACTAAAATCAGAGCCACAGATATTTCCTCAGGAGCTGGTCCACCACGGAAACCACAGGGGAAAAATGTGGCTTGACTTTCATTTGACTTTGTTGGACTATTTTAAAGTTGTGTTAATTGATCTTTCACTTTTTTAAGTCGTATTTAATTGCATTAACTAACTTTGACAATTTTTTTTCTTTAAAGCGTGTATTAATCTTTTTAATTATTTTATTTTCAGATACCCTTTTTTATAGAACAAAAAAAAAAAAAGAATAATCGAACTAAAAAAAATATTAAAATTAACATTTTTTTTAAATGTGTGGATGGAACATTATATAAATATATTGTTCAATTACTTCAATTAAAAATGAATAAATTAAAATTATCTATATTATATAATGATCCTCGTTTACTTTAAAAACATGTATTTACATTCATAATTACTTTCAATAACCAACTAGTTAACAATTAATCAATTGATAGTTATTTGTTATGTTGTTTTAAAAACTTAAAAATGTATTTTTCTAATTATTTTTTATACTTACATTTTAAGAGCAATTATTTTGCCAAAGGAAATAACTACATTAATTGTTTTTTTTTTTTTTTGGGGATAATCATAAAGATTATTTGAAAATCACCTTAGCTAGTAAATAACATTATTGATTTATAATATTATTTTGAATTTAATTATTTCTGATGCGAAACAAAAAAGGAAACCTGTTTCCTGTAATATACGATCTCGGGTTAGTTTCCCTTTTAAACTTGCTTGGTCTGCAAGCGACGGTCTAATTCCTCTCCTCAGATTTATATAAAGCGAGAGAGATACGGATTTGATTTTTTTTGAAATTTAGATGAAAAATATTTTGTTACCCGCCTCGGTTTCGAATAGGAGAGGATACAAATTTACCCGTATTTCCCTCTGGTTAGCCACAAGTTCTTCACTTTCTTCTCTTCTTTTTTCTTTGATCAGTGTTGCAGAGAGCTCAACATGTCGAAAAGAAAAGATGATGGAAAAGACGAGAATCTGAAACGCCCCAAGCAGCAGTTTTCTTTAGCCATGATTTTTTCGAGGAAGCCTTCCGCCGTGCGTAGTCGCCCTCCTGCACCTCCGTCTCCTCACAGCTTCTTCGCCGACAACCTCTGCCTCATTGATTCCGACGCCGCTGCTAAGGATGACGATGATCAGTGTTGCAGAGATCTAAACATGTTGAAAAGAAAAGATGCTGGAAAAGACGAGAATCCGAAACGCCCCAAGAAGCAGTTGTCTTTTGCCATGATTTTTTCGAGGAAGCCTTCCGCCGTGCGTAGTCGCCCTCCTGCACCTCCGTCTCCTCAAAGCTTCGTCGCCGACAACTTCTGCCTCATCGATTCTGGTGGTGGTGCTGCTGAGGATGACGATGATCCGACGGCGGTCACGTCGACCGCCGAATCAGCCAGTCCGACATTCTCCTTCTCGACTGATTGCGCTTGTTCTCTGCCTCCCGTTTATGGTGGCAATTTCATACTACCTGTTTATGTCGGTGACGGTCCGGTGTCGCCTCAACCCACCCCCCCAATCCGATGAAGACTCTTTGGCTTCGCCTCCAGACAGCCCTCTCTCACCCGGCTATGCTCCTCTTTCGCCGGAGCATTACATCCCATGAGCTTTGGCAATATTGTTGATTAATTCAATAATCAGTACTGTTTATGCCGTCATCTATAGATTCAATAACTCAGAAAGCAAGAAAGAAGGGTTAATTGAGGATGATGTCGTATATAGTCTGTGTCGGTGATGATTGAGGAAAAACCCTCATGAACCCATGTATTATTCTTCTATCAATTTTATTGTAACAGATTGAGTGAAGTTGGAATCAATATAGGAAAATCAATAAAAATATGGGAAATAGCTGGTTGATAATTACGGTGTGTGGATGAATAAGAATATGATGAACAGAGATTTTTACTCTCCCAAATCATCCTCTTGACATTTAATCAATTAGTAATTTGATTTGATGTGGAACACCCATTCTCCAATTTTCTCAGATTTGAGACTTGAGATGTTGGCTCCTACGGATTCCAATGGAGAGACGCCAAGCATCCACAATGGAGTCAGGGAGAAACTGGACAAAGAACCATTGAAGGGAGTGAGCCCAGTAAGGAGTACACCTTGGTTCGAACCCTATTCGACCGACTCCGGCGGCTGCATAATCTTCTGCAGATGGTATAAAGACGGTTGCTTTTTCTATTGCTGCAACTCTCTTCACCATCTTGGTGGCAACATATAATGGTACCTGACATTGTACATCAATCCCGAATTGCTTGTACTCCACATATAAACATCTTGATAGTTGATCAACATACCTTCATTCCCAACATACCCATAAAAAATATATACATATTAGATTCTATAAATATATACATAATTTAATTCTTATTTTTACACCTCCGAACAAAATGAACCCACTAACATAACAGTCTCAAACTTTACTACTAATTATTAGAAGATAATATTTTTGGGTATATATATTATATTATATATTAAAAGTTGTATCTTAGGTTCCGCCTTCCACTCCCATATCGTTTACTGTCAAAGAGTTGAATTATAAGGTCCTCGCTTTAATTGCTGGTATGGTGCATGGTATTTTTTAATGTTGCCCCATCTTAGACTTTCAAATAAATTAGAAGCTCATAAATGTATATTAGATATATAATTTTTTATTTATATTTTTTTTAAAAAAAATTATAAAATATAAATAATAAAACAAAATATAATCGAAAAATAAAATTATATTTTCCATACATTTTAATGAGTTACGTGCGCCTCTCTCTCTCTCTCCCTCCCTCCCTCCCTCGTACACCTTAATGAATTATGTATATATCTATTAACTTCATATATAGATAGATATAATTTTGATATTAATTCAAATATTTTTAAATAAATTAATTTTTATACAAATATAAAATATTCTTTAAATATAAAAACTTAAACGAAAAAGATTAGATATTTTATTTTGGCGGTTCTTCCAATGTCACCTACACTCTGAATGGAATAGCATAAAATCCTGCCTGTAACTAATTACTCAATGTCAAAAATAGTTCAAACAATAAATTAAATTAGATGGTTGACTCATAAATATTAACCCAAAAAAGTTAAAACCTACTTACGCTTTTGTGGCAGCATAGATTGCATAGAGAGGATGCGAAGGTACAACAATGGCGGCACCCGAACCGATATTGATAATCGCACCTCTCTTCCTCTCCAGCATCATTGGAAGAACAGCTCTGGTAACCATAGTCGTACCCTCCAAATTAACCCTTACAATATTCATCCAGACTTTCTCATCAACCTCGTGAAAATACATTGCTTCTGGGTAAGTTATTCCCACATTGTTTATGAGAATACCCACGTCCAGCCCTTCAATGGCTTCCTGGATGAATCCCACACCGGAAGAGAGATTAGAGTCAGAGAAATCGAAGGGAATGGTTTTGATTTTGGTAATGGGGAAGGAAGATTTGATTTGGTTTGAGACAGATTGAAGCTTGGCCCGGTTTCTACTGACGAGCACGAGATTGAAGCCTCTGCGCGCGAATTCAACGGCGAAGGCTTTGCCGATTCCGTCGGTGGCTCCGGTGATGAGGACCCAAGAGCCGTAAGTGTGGAGGTTTATGGGTGGTCGGAGGAAGACGGTGTAGACCCATTTGAGGAAAGGGATAAGAATCAGTTTGAGTAGGTAGATGAAACCCAGAAGAGATACAAGAAGAAACCGTGAGGTGGGTTGGGTAGCCATGTTTTCACTTTTATGGCTCATCAGTTCATATATGTATGTGTGTGTATATATATATATATATATGTTATGTAAAGATACAAGATTAGAGTACTGGGGTAAATACATTGTGGTTTTAGGGGGGCTCAGATTAGGCCACCTTAAACTGCTGGCTAGACAGGAAGGTTGGTGTAACTATATATGCAGCAGGTGTCTTTTACAAATAAATAACAGCACTACTCTAGAAAAGATGCACTATAGTATTAATTTAATTAGATTGTAACAAGTGGTTAAAAAGAAGTGACTGTTAGTTAAGTATTTTATATATATATATATATATATATGAATCATTAATACGAAGGTGGCTGTGAAGTGCTTATAGAAATGGCAAAAGAACGTGAATTAGCAAATTAATATATATATATATATAATGATTGATGGGCGGTCATGTGAGTGTTAATTATTGTAACAAAAGTAGCATGTACGTATAGGTTAGTTGACATGATGAGGGAGAAAAGGAAGGGTACGTGAATAAAAGAGGACACGTAGAGGAAAAGGGAGAGGATTTGTTTGATGGTGATAGTGAGGTCAGCTCACCGCTTCACCCATGAAACAAACTGTGACTCACCTAAAAATTACTCCCCATATTTATGCTTCCTTGGGACCATTGTTTATTATTGTCTTTTTAATTACATATATATATATATTAAAAGAAAATAATAATGTCTTTATATCATTTGGCTTGGTGTTTAAATTTTTTTAATTATGGTGTAGTTATATAATACGAATGAAATACAAAAATCAAGACATATAGTCTGTGTTATCATCTAACAGCTAACTTTGAAAATGAGAGAAGGGCAAAGTAGTTTTCGGACGCTTAAGCCAAAATCACCATCAACCAACTTTTCATAAACCACCCATTTAATGTAGACATATATATATATATATGTATGTATTTTAATTATATGCATGGTTAGGAATTTGTGTCAATAAGTTTAATATAAAATATTCATATTTCAAGTAAAGAAAAATATTTAATTAATAGATTTATTGAGATTAAATTAAATTTAATTATTATATTTCTATATAAATTAAAATTTTAATCATATTAAATTAAATATTGTCCAAATAGATTTACACTTTGTAAAGTAGGTTGTCAAATCACATTTATGAGACTTATAAAGCCACACCACTCAACTTTAATAAGTTGAAAGCCTACAATATCACGTGAAATTTATTATCGTGATGGGAATTGTTAACAGATAATTCAAATTATTCTCGGACAAACAACTGAATATAATATATATATATATATATATATTATATTCACACATTAAGAGATGGGTATAAAGAAAAATTAGTGAGAGAAGAACCCAAAAATGGAGTGAAGAGACAAATTTTAAAATGATAAGAAAAAAATAATAATAATAATAATAAAACTTTTTCTGATGAGCTGCTTCATTTCACAGTTGATAAAGCTTGTTTATGGATGTGATGTAGAAATTCTTCCTTCATTAAATGTTACATAAAAAAAATAAAAAATAAAAAAAAGTGCAAATTGTAAAGCATGGAATCACGTGATACAAAGGATAAAGTATTTTTATACATGCTCTTAAAAATTATTATTTTATAAGTCACTGCTAATAATATATATATTAGTGATTTAAGTTTTAATAAAAATTTATTATATTTTTAGTAAAGTAAATTTATTTTATTCATGTACGTATGCGAGTTGTAGTCAAAATAAATTTATATTGGTTGAAATGCATGCACGATCAATGTTGAAATTAATTTATTTGTTTTAAATTTTGAAGAAACAAAAACAGAAGAGAAGAAGAAGGCCCAATAATTAAGTGCTTTGCCTCTCCATTAATTCTTAATGTTTAATATAATATGCAAAAAATATTAAATCATTAAATTACAAAGCCTTTTGATTTCTGAAGAATACTGGCCATTTGCACGGAATATCAACCAAACCATATATAATAGAACAGAAGCTTCAGTAATTTATAGTAATTTTTAAACTATAAATTACTGCAACCAGTTTCAATTTTGATTTCTTTTTTTAAAAAAAAAAAAACAAAAAAGGGAAAAGAAAGCTAACAATAAAATTATAGACTTGGACAACACTTTTGAGACAACGAGTTGTTGACTCATCTTCAATCCAAAGATAAAAACCAAAAGAGCCAACGCGTTGTTGACTCAAATTAGTTTTTCTTTTTTTTTTTTTTGGAGACCGCTTGCAAGTTCGCAACTTATTCATGCTGAAACCCTCTGCATGCAAATTATAATTCCACTGGGGGGTACACAGGGGAAGCCATACAGGACATGTTTACATTATTATGTGTAATCATCATATCTTATGCACATGCTTCACATCTTCGACATGGTATAATCCATCACATCTGCAAAGAAATCTGCAATCGCCACAACATTCAACATTAGAGATTAATCAACAACTACAGCTTCCAAAGCATATTATTATTTTTTGGGACAACTTCGACTTACCTGCGTCTTCCTTTGTAAAGCACAGAGGAGGTGTGATTCTGAATACGTTTCCATAAAATCCACCTTTTCCAACCAGTACTCCCATTTCTATCCCAACAAAACCACAGTTTAGGTTGGTTAATTAATTTATTAGTGGCAGAAAGGAAGCTCAAACAATCCATGTACCGACTCAGTATAAAACAAACCTTTCATCCGATCCATTATATGCAGAGTTTCTGCCTTGGCAGGAGTTTTCAGTTCGCGATCCGTGACCAGTTCAACTCCAAGCATGCATCCTTTTCCCCTTACATCCCCAATAACTACATCATAAAGTATATAATATGCGGATATATAGCACAATCAGCCAAGATATTAGAAGGGGAAGAGATGGCTGCAATTTAGAGCAAACAACATATACAGTTTATAGTAATTGACGGCGGGAAGAAACATTACTTTCGTATTTATCTTGGAGTGCAGCTAGCCTCTGCTTCAAGTACGAGCCAACAACAAGAGCATTCTCTTGGAGCTTTTCATTCTCGATCACTCTTAAAACAGCATGCCCTGCAGCGGTACACACAGGATTCCCACCAAAGGTGTTGAAGTAGCTGCGTCGAGTCAAGACTTCAGCAATTTCTGGAGTGGTCACCACAGCACCCAGCGGAATACCATTCCCAATGCCCTACGCCCAAACCCGGGTTAACATTACATCAATTGTAAAATGTTTTCAGTGATCCAGACACGTTCTTCAGTTTTAGAAGGATGAGAAAACCAACCTTTGCCATGGTAACAATATCAGGAATAACACCCTGGTTCTCGAATCCCCAGAAATGGCTTCCCGTTCGTGCAAACCCGCATTGAACTTCATCCGCAATGCAAAGACCTCCTGCTTTCCTTATTGTGCTGTAAACAGCAGGCAAGTACCCCGGAGCCAATTCTACAATTCCACCCACTCCCTGGCAGAGACAAAATTAAGGACAGACTGAACTGTGGATTAAAGGAAAATATATGAATCTCTCTACAGATAATTACATGATTACTTTTCTTACCTGTATAGCTTCAGAAATAAACGCAGCAACATGGCCCGAAGTCCCAAATTGTATAAGATCATGAACATCTTTTGCATACTTCTCACCATCTGAACCAAATATACCTCTGTAAGGGTCTGGGTTCACAGCATGATGGACTCCACTCTGTTGATCAAACCAATAAGAAATGAGACAGAATACCACAACAACTTGGCCATACGAGATACAATTACGGGCTAAGTGAAAAGGTTAAAATATAGCCTTATCTAAAATCTGAGTCAGTGGCATTTCGCACGAGTTACAAGCCTCTAAAGCAATACATACAATACGTTTGGTGGTACTCGTAGGATACAAACACTTGGGTATATACTTCTAACCATCATGGTCGATTGAAAATCCCCAACGTTCAATTTACTAACAAGGCTATTTTTGTCATTTCAAACGTCCGTCTATAGTTGCCAAAAGCTTACGACTTTCTTGTAATGATTACCAATTTTCAACAAAATTCCAAGGCAGTAGGGAGGGATTAACTTTTTCAAAAAGAAGAATATCTCTGTTACCATCAATCACTACACTCACTGAACTAACAATGGTGTTCAAAAGGTTACGGATGACATCAACCTTAGTGAATATCAACACAAAGAGAACCCGCAAAAGAAAAATACATTTGTCTTAAAAATTGAATTTAACGGGAAAAGAGGCTTTATGAATTTTTAGTTTTTAAATTCATTTGTTTTTATGAATTGATATGTGTAATGCTGTGTATATTTGAGGTAGTCAAAAAATATGTAGAATCAGATTTTAAAAAGCATATCTCTTTCATGTCACATTTGTATTATGCTTTTTAAAAACATTAAAAGTAAAATACTTTTTCCATTATAATAGTGAGAAACCAAATGTACATGAGGTGAGAAGAAATTATCAGAATTAGCTTAAAAATAACAAGGAGAAGCCAAACATTACTGTAAAGATTCTCGTCCACTTAGATCGCCCAACTCCGTAAGCGAGATAATTTTTTACGGAAAGAAAATCAGTTGTCACATGGCATGATAGTATGGAAGACGATACCTTCCCATTGATTATATCAGACAAATTACAGGTACTAGTTGATTAATTAATTAATTTTTTTTACAGAAATGATATTATAAAAAAAGCGAATAGAGCGAGAAAGTGTACCTGTAAGACATTGAATTTCCAGATGCACTGCGCGGTGGCTCCCATAGTGGCGGCTGCGTTCCCATGGTACGCGTTCCTCAGCGAGATTACGTCATGGCAGCCCGTGTACAATCTTGCTATCATCAGTGCCAACTCATTCGCCTCCGTCCCTGAATTTGTGAAGAACACTACCTACACAATCGATACACATCAAAAGCAAATTAATCGATTGAAACCGTGTTTTCCAATTTAAAATCCGAACAAAAATTAGTAAACAAAACTAACGGACGAACGGACCTTGAGATTTCCAGGCATCTTAGAGGCGAGGGCCTGGGCAAAATCAGCGATGGCGTTATTGAGGTAGAGGACGGTGGAGTGCTGCACCCGTTTGATTTGGTTGATTGTCGACTCGATCACATCAGGATGGCAGTGGCCGCAGGACACCGTAGCAATCCCACCGAAAGCGTCTAGATACCTGCGTCCGTTCTCATCGAACAAGTACTGCATCTTTCCATCAACCACGTTCAACTACCAGAGACAAACCAAAAAAAAAAAAAACGCAGATTCAACTGTTTAGATCCAACGATATGTACATATATATATAAATCTGTGCTCATCGTAAAATCACCCGATGCAACCACATGATCATATATGGTAAATGAGATTAAAATTTGTAAAAGGTAATTTCAGGAAGCATGTCTAATACGATTGAGAAGAATACACGAAAATGCATCTTGGAGTCTTACGGGTTTAGTGTAAAAATGGAAGAGGGAGGGACTGAGGAACTCCTTTCGCTTGGCAAGAATCTCATCGGCGGAGGGACCGGTGTACGGCGGAGGAGAGTAATTGAACGGAGGCATTTTGGGAAGAACGGCGTCGCTTTCAGGTACAGAGTTGTCCTTCTGTGCCGCCTGAGAGAAACAACGCTGCAATCGCACATAATTACTTCCCAATAATACCCTTCTCGCCATGAATCTCTGCATGTCTTCTCTCTTTCTTTAAAATATACGAAATGTTTTGTATAATGTGGTTCGCGTGATTTAACCAACCAGAGAGAGAGAGAGAGAGAGAGAGAGAGAGAGAGCGAGAGAGATGGAAGGCTGAAATACGGAGCCTAAAAGGCCGAAAGTCGGAAAGCTTTTATAGACGAAACAGAACTCCTAGCAGTGATTGATAGTACGGAAATGCCCCTGGTATTCAACAAAATTACCATTTAACCTAGTTGGACAGATTGTCATCCTTCTATTATACGGGGGAGGATAACCTGCAATGAGTTACACGTGTTAATTTCCAAAAAAAAAAAAAACAAATTATTTCTATTTTAAATAATTTCCTTATTTTCTTTATGCTAATACCATGTGAAGTGATATTCTACCAATCATGATAATAATTATCTCAAATTTGATATATTCAAGGATAAAAAGCATATATTAAAAAATATTGAAATATTAATTAATTTAATTAAAGCAATATCGTTATTTAAAATTAAAATATATATATAGCTTTGACACCCATATATTTGGATTTATAAGATTCGGAAGCAAACACAAATACAAACACAAACTAAAATGAGGGTCAATTATATTCATTTTCTTGAATTGGGGAAGAACTGAACAAGTGAAAGGAAATTAATCAAAATAAATTTCTTGAATCAAAATCATAAATCAAATTATTTCAAGGTTTCTTTTTGTTAATTTATATAATTTTTATGGTACAACTCATTGTCATTTAAATCAAAATGAATAATAATAATAATAGCAATCTCATTACTTACAATGTTATCAAAATGCTAAGTTTTTAACAGAAATTCAAAACAAAATAATTTCATTTCTAAATATATGTATACATTTATATATTTAATTATGCATAGTACTAAATACTTAAATATTTAAAAGTTACCAATTGGCAAGCTATTATAATGGTCTTTGGGATAATTAGTGGGCGTTTTCATTTGCTATATAAATCAATAAACAATTTACTCTTTATAAAATAATGTTTCATATATTTACTAAACAACTATAACAATCTTCATTATTTATTGTTTATCTTTATTTTAATACTCTTGAAACATAAAAAATAATAATAATAATACAATCTTTGATAAAAATTAAATCTTATATGTTGAGTTTTAATCAACTATGTGGGTTTAATGTAGAGTTTATTCGTACATATAATTTATTTGAATCCATTTAAAAATGATTTGTTAAAATTAAATGGATATTGAACTTTAATACATCAAATAAAACGTGAGTCTTTTATGTACATAAACTAAAAATATTATTTTTGTTTTTACGAAAACTTAAATTAGAAATAATAAAAAACTTAATGATATAAATAAATAGTAGTGTGTTTCTCAAATCACAGGTAAGATTTTTTTTTATTTATTCTATTATCTCATCACTAGAAAAGAGAAAATATAAAAATTTAAAAAGACCATATCGCAAAACGTGCAGATTTTTTTCGCTGAAAATTTAGATATACTTCCATTTCAGACAGAGTTAGACTTTGTGATTCATACGAGTATGTTGTATTATTTTTAAATTTAGATTTGCATCTATATATTATTGTTTATGTAAAAAATACTACATTCTATTATTACAAATACTACTTTCAGACTCATTTGACTGTGATCACCTCTCTCACGAACTTGGTATTATCATTCTAAAACGATTCGTTATCCATTTTACGATAACATTTGTAACCGACGCATGTTACCATCTCTTTTTTATGATGTAACAAAACTCATATTGCTCGATTATAACTTGTTTTGAAGTAGTTTAGATTGTTGCACGCCAAACATCCTACGAGAATCAGATTTATTTGCATTTTGAATTTGTGAGGTGGGTATTTCAACATTTATTTGCATAAAAAATTATGAAGTTCAATTTGATAGGTCGCTCAATTTTACTGGCTCACAGCTCATAAAAAATTAGGTTAAAAAATGAGAATTGATTGATTGATGAATCTGGATGGGAATTGAGGGTAGATGAGAAGTAAACGTACAGAGCCATTTTTTAGAATGAATGTTGTTTAAATTTTGGCCACAAATTCTATAAAAAAATTAACATGCAAACTAATTTTTATTCGGAAGTGACGGCCGATAAAAGATAAAAGTAGATGACACAACCGAAAAGAAAGCATACCAATATATATATGTATATGTATATGTGATTATATAGAGGTAGAAGAGTTTGGGGCAAGGCAGCTTTCCACATCTAAAATTAAGAATATGACATGTTTAGCATTTGCATTTTTGTATTGTTTGCTGCGTAGGATTTCCACACTTGTTTCCTCCCATGATGCTTTGGAATTAACTCCCCCCCCCCCCCGTACGTCACAACGTGATTAAAAATTTATTATTATTATTTTTTATATGTATTATAGATTAAAGATAATTATAAATTCAAAATTTATTATTTTATATGTATATTATCAACTAAATATAATTATTTTATAATATTTAATTTATTAAACATAATATATATATATATATGTGTGTGTGTGTGTTTTTATAACGATTACATCTTTTTTTTATATATATAATTAAATTGACATAAAGAAGTAGATGTAGCATTTGAAAAAGAAACTTAGCCGATGGGGGCATCCCATTTAGAAGACAGTTTTGTTTATATAATTAAATCAGATATTTGATTGGAAGCAGATTTTATTAATTAGTTAAATCTAATTAATTAATTAATTAATATTAAATATAAGAGAAGCAAAGTGCAAACTCCTCACGAAAGTAACAGCATGGATTAAAATCGATGTGACAAATCATTAGATTATTTTTTGTATAAACAGAAATTCCACTCAGCCATATCATATTACGTGTTTCATTGCCTTTACTTTCTCTAAATATCTTTTAAGAAACCAAAAAAAAACTATTTAAGTTTTGAAATTAATTTTAAAAAAGGTACAATATTTAGCATCGAAACCATAACTTTTACAATAGATGACTGGGTTGATACGAACAGCAAGAACAAAAACGATTCAGTAGCAGACAGCGAGTGCCTTATTAAAATAGGATCTTATCTTGCTGATACAATACAAACCTGGCGTATACGTCGTCAAGTTTATATAGCTTGTCTTCCTTTCTGGTTTACTGACATCTAACACATTGCATGTATTAGTTTATATTACTTGTTTACAATCCTCATATCATATTAATATTATAATATGCATATGTACATATACCCAGAACTTATTTTGCACCTCTCTTTACTTTTCTTCTCGAGTTCAGTTTTGTTTACCAAGTTAGTTAATTACACACTAGCGTTTAAGTTAAAACTATAAAATCAGCAATTAAATTATAATCTAAATCAAATATTTGTACGAATAACAACACTAATAATTGCGAAACAAATGACTTACACACAAAAGTTTATACTCTGAATGATCATGCAAGCAGATCAGATTACAAATTTCCGAAAGCCTGAAGATTGGTTTCTTTTAGTAAAGACTTAAGAGCTAAGATCTTATTGATAGATGAGATACCATGGAAAACCATTGTAGACATACCACCGAATATCAATACATCCCCTGGTTCTAATACAAGTTTCTCTTCCTTGTCTGCATATCTCTCATCACCGTGCAGGAACTCAGTCGAATTGCCTAATAGAAATGGAGATCAAAAGGTAACCCCTTAAACCGATACTCTCTCTGTTTTCATCATGATCCTGCATATATAGTAATTGAAGCCGTCTCAATTGTTTCTTTTTTTTTTCTGAAGAACAATTTGCATTTGCGTTCTCAACCAACATTTTTCGTTATTCATAAGAAGTTCGTTTGACAGAAAATATATGATATTCCTCGGCAAAAGTAATAACAGAAATTGCTATAATAGTCCTTCAAATTTATCACCAAAGAGACAACATCTTCATATGCTTGGAAACTACACTGAGAATGAAATTTGGTCTTTGTAATACTCTGCTTATGTGGAACTTGATTATAAAGAAAAACAAATTCCAAAATGCAAGAAACAAATGAATGGATTAGAAAGTATATGAATGATCATATCAGGATCTCTCCTGAGTTCTTCGTGTCGTGAATGTACTAAAAATTGGAGATCACATATTAAATTCTTGGAAAATCTCCCAAGTTCCTTCTATTGTACTACAAGGAAAGAAGAAGAAAAAGATAAAATTGCCCATCATTCAACAGTCGAAAGTTTGCCGTATATCTAATATAGGCCAAGTCGCCCCCTGGTTGTATAGAAGTTTACAATGCATATATCCGGAGAAATTGCTGGAAAATACTTCTTCAACATTTCTTATCCGATCATCCTTCTTAATAAGATGATGTGCATCAGTAATAGCTCGTTGAACCAAGAGACCGAATTCATGGGGAATATCAGATACTTCACAATCTTGACCGGACTGTAGATCTGCATATTTTATTTCAGGATGTGAATTTAAATCCAGATACATCATCTGGAGACGAAGTTTTGCTCCATCTTTATAACCAGGCGGAGAAAATCTCTGAGAGCATATACCAAGTTCTTGACAAGTTTTTATAATCTTAAATTGAAACACTGATACCGATATAATGGTTACAATGCTAAAAATTGAAGGAGATAATATATTGGATTCCTGGAAAATCTTCCTAGTTCCTTTTACTATGCTACAAGGAAAGAAGAAGTAACAGATAAAATTGCCTCATCATTTAACAGTTGAAAGTTTGTCATATACCTGATATAGGCCAAGTCACCCACTAGTTATATAACACTATACGACGCATATATCCGGAGAAATTGCTGGAAGTACTTCTTCAACATTTGTTATCCAATTATCCTTCTTAATAAGATAATCTACATCGGTAATAGCTCATTAAACCAAGAGACCGAATTCATGGGGAGTACCAGATACTTCACAATCTTGACCTGATTGCAGATCTGCATATTTTGTTTCAGGATGTGAAATTTAAATTCAGATACATCACCTGCAGACGAAGTTTTGCTCCATCTTTATAACCAGGCGGAGAAAATCTCTGAGATCATATACCAAGTTCTTGACAAGTTTTTATAATCTTAAACTGAAACACTGATACCGATATAATGGTTACAATGCCAAAAATTGGAGGAGATAATATATTGGATTCCTGGAAAATCTTCCTAGTTCCTTTTACTATGCTACAAGGAAAGAAGAAGTAACAGATAAAATTGCCTCATCATTTAACAGTTGAAAGTTTGTCATATACCTGATATAGGCCAAGTCACCCACTAGTTATATAAAAGTATACAACGCATATATCCAGAGATATTGCTGGAAGTACCTCTTTAACATTTGTTATCCAATTATCCTTCTTAATAAGATAATCTGCATCGGTAATAGCTCATTAAACCAAGAGACAGAATTCATGGGGAGTACCAGATACTTCACAATCTTGACCGGACTGCAGATCTGCATATTTTATTTCAGAATGTGAATTTAAATCCAGATACATCATCTGGAGACGAAGTTTTGCTCCATCTTTATAACTAGGCCGAGAAAATCTCTGAGAGCATATACCAAGTTCTTGACAAGTTTTTATAATCTTAAACTATAAACACTGATACCGATATAATGGTTACAATGCTAAAAATTGGAGGAGATAATATATTGGATTCCTGGAAAATCTTCCTAGTTCCTTTTACTATGCTACAAGGAAAGAAGAAGTAACAGATAAAATTGCCTCATCATTTAACAGTTGAAAGTTTGTCATATACCTGATATAGGCCAAGTCACCCACTAGTTATATAACAGTATACAATGCATATATCCAGAGACATTGCTGGAAGTACCTCTTTAACATTTGTTATCCAATTATCCTTCTTAATAAGATAATCTGCATCGGTAATAGCTCATTAAACCAAGAGACCGAATTCATGGGGAGTACCAGATACTTCACAATCTTGACCTGATTGCAGATCTGCATATTTTGTTTCAGGATGTGAAATTTAAATTCAGATACATCACCTGCAGACGAAGTTTTGCTCCATCTTTATAACCAGGCCAGAAAATTTTCCAGAGCATATACAAGTTCTTGACAAGTTTTTACTATTTTAAACTGAAATACTGAGACCAATATAACGGTTCAACATAAAACTCATTGCTACTTCAGTCTGGAATAATCAAATGGATGGTATTGGTTTAACACATGAATAAAGTAAAAACTAAAACTGATAATT
Organism: Carica papaya; assembly: GCF_054855325.1. NCBI lineage: Eukaryota > Viridiplantae > Streptophyta > Magnoliopsida > Brassicales > Caricaceae > Carica > Carica papaya. The sequence goes on along the minus strand of NC_142316.1, from coordinate 27,431,743 downwards.
TATATTTTCTTTGTTACTGTCTATTAAAAATAAAAAAATATAAGGCAAGTTATGAGTTTGTAAGTAGTTATAAACGAGTCATCATATTGCAATTTCTAAAAAGTCCAGTAATAATTCTTTTGAAACAAATGCTACATCTAATTCCCAAACAAAAGATCCTTATTTTACCAAAACTAAAATGAAAATGGTATGTAGCTGGTCTATTCTGGCATTCAATATTATAAATTTTTCTTAATTGAAATGAAGGAATCAAGCAGGACCTGTTCGTGGGGGTTGAGGTAGTGTTTCAAAAGGACCATCCCGGATCTCAATACCCCTTAGATTAACTTCTTGAATTCTTTGCTGCATGCCCTTGTTTTTTCCCTTGCCCTTTGCCCGATAAGCTTTCCTTAAACAAGAAAATCTATTTCTTGGCGGACACATATGACATGGTTCATCTTTAACCAAACTTTCAGAACTATTCATGTTCTTGTTAGCTACTGAAATTCCAGCAACATTCCTGCTTCAAATCCCACCCCTTCCCATGAGCAAGCTTCTTTCTTCCTAAATTGAGCAGGCAAAGCAGACTCGTCCAGCTTCTACCAGACAAGTTATTATTTTCGGAATCAATCATTCTCCTCTCTTCATTTAAATCTGTAACCTTAGGACTTGCAGAATCCTGCAAACAAAAGAAAAGAGAAGAGAAGAGAAGATGAAGAAGACGAAGAGCATCCGTAGCGGAGGATGCAGGGGAAGTGGCATCTTATGATGTTGTAGTACATTAGGAAAGCAGGATTGTGAGGAGAGCAGTCAAATCGGATTTGGGTTTTCGAGGAAAGTTTCTAATCTTGCAGCCAAATTAAACTAAAATTAAAGTGATCAACGAAACTCGTTGGGTTTCTGGATAAAATAAAGAAGGAAACTAGTATCGGAAAGGTTATCATATAGATTTTCGGAGAAGTCAAAGTCGAACTGTCTTTTAACTTTTGGGTCTTTCTCCAGTCAATGGCGGAGCTTAAGGATTTTAGGCTGACTAGGATTCCAAAAGAAACTGAACAAGAAGATTCAGTTGACATTCGGCAGCACACGTCATCCAAGCGCCGGAGAAATGTCAGCAAGCACCAGTCACACGTGGCAATTGGAGATTTACACACGTGGCAGACACCCACTCATTTCATCTCTTTCACATTCCCACTCAAAGAACTCCATTCAACTCCCACTCACAAAAGAAGAAGAAGCCCTCAATTCATCCAACCAAATTATCAGAATCATGTCCCGCATTACATCACATTCCTCATTACAAAACTACAAGCTTATATAATATAATATAATATATATGTATGTATCTATGTAGTTTGCGCCTGCCTTTTTCATAATAATCTTCGTGTAAATTTGAGTATTGGGAAACTGTTTTAATTAAAAAAAAAATAAAATTTCACATAGACAGCCTGTGCAGGATAATGGTGTCTTACTTTTTGGTCCTTAATATAAGTAAATGAACTTAATGGCTTGACAGTTAAATTAGCTTAACTTTTTATATACTCCAGCTCACCATGTTGTTTGAGTAAAAACAAAATTAAGACACTACTATTCACAATCAAATTGCTAACCCCACTACACCTTTTATTTCCCCCTTCACTTCCTTTCTTTCTTTCAACTTTCATCAAATGAGAAACTCTGCAAATTGGGATTGGTCATGAGGCTGTGCGTTTTCAGCTTTCTGGGTCTCATTCTTCTTTTGCCGAATGGGTATTGTAAATCGGACATTCATGTGGGTTATAGATTGACGCTTGCAGTTCCTGTAGAATACATGGTTGGATTTATAGGAAGAGCTTATGTTTTGCAAGGCGACCAAAATGAAAATGAACCCAGTTTCAGAGCTGCATTGACTGTTGAAGCTATTGGTCAAAAGTATTCCTGCTCCTTGGAAGTTCTTCTTGGAGATGTTAGGGTTTGGAATTCTGGCCATTATTCCAAGTTTTACACCTCTGATATCTGCGTTCTTGAGCTCACTTCAAATGGAGACTTGCAATTGACGGGTCCTAAAGATCGAGTTGGATGGCGAACTGGAACTTCTGGACAAGGCGTAGAGGTAATTAAAAAAAAAAAAAGAACATAATCCATTTCAAATTCATCATCATCATCGTCATCAACATTATAATCTCTCTTGATGTTTCTCGCAGAGACTTCAAATACAGAGAACAGGCAATCTAGTCCTGGTAGATTCATTAAACCTTATAAAATGGCAGAGTTTCAATTTTCCAACTGATGTGATGCTGTGGGGACAGAGATTAGACATTGCTACTCGCTTGGCTTCGTTTCCTACTAACTCAAACTCATTCTACACTTTCGAAATACACCCCAACAAGGTCGCTCTTTATTTGAATTCAGGTAAAGTCAAGTACTCTTACTGGGAATTCAAACCTACCCAGAACAGAAACATCTCCTATCTCGGATTGGGTACAAAAGGGTTGGAATTATACAATGATAAAAATCACAAAATCGCACAGATACCATCAATTCAACCCCCGAGATTCTTATCACTGGAGAACACAACAGGAAATTTAGGTCTCTACATTTTCTCAGCCATGAAAAGGAAATTCGAGGCCTCATTTCAAGCACTCAAAAATACATGTGATCTCCCTTTAGCATGTAATCCTTACGGCATTTGCACGTTTTCCAATTCTTGTTCGTGTATCCGGCTTTTGCTGAAGCAAACCCAGATGAGAAATTCTGCTTGCGGTAAAGAAATCTCTGATGGGTTCTGTAATGGTGGATTTCCAGTCGACATGCTTGAATTACACGGTGTGAGTAGCATACTGAAAGACGCTAAAACAATTATTAATATTACCAAGGAAGCCTGCGCGAATTTCTGCATCAACGATTGTGAATGTGTTGCTGCATTGTATTCATCGGGAGATCCAAGAGAGTGCTTTCTGTACGGAGTGGTGATGGGAGTTAAACAGGTTGAAAGGGATAGTGGATTCAGTTACATGGTAAAGGTTCCCAAAGGAAGCCATGGAAATCACAGTAAATCCAACGTGAAAAAATGGGTGGTGGTGTTGGTCGCAGTGGTTGATAGTCTGATAATTATGCTAATTTTTGGTGGGTTGATCTTTTATTTCATAAGAAAGAGAAGGAAGAGCTCATTGGGCAATCGCAGCAACTCTTGCAGAAATTGAATGTCTAATTTTCTCGAGGGATTTTGTGGGGGATTGATTTTTTTTTTTCTTTTTGTTTTTATTTTTCAGTTGGTTGGAACTTGGGAGGAAATTTTTTCAAACATATTGATGTAAACAGATACAAACAGGAAAAACGGCATTGAATGGTTTCAAATTCTAATTCTTGTGTGAACTAGATATATAATGCACAATGTTGAAGAAGAAAAGCAAGATCTACGTGAAGAAGTTGATTTTTGAACATAAGAATACTTGGTGATAAAGAAGATGTCTCCATATGATTGTGTAACAAAAAGAAAAACACTAATTATTTATAATATAATGGTTTAGGATTGAAATTTTTGTTTTTTTTTTAGATCACGAGTTCAAATCTTAATGATAAGATAAATTTTGTAACTTTATAATTGTTTTATAAACTTATATTAATTGACTTATGATATTTCATTTAGTAGGATAAATAATTTAATTCGTCAGTTTCTTAAAGGTTATGGTGATATTCATTATTATGTCAGGGATTACAGTGATTAAATTGGTCTTTGTCATAATGAACCACAACATATGTAAAGACTCAGAAATTAAATGAAACAAATTCATACTTTAAATACAGAAACAAATAATAATATTATAGTTTACATTTCTTACACAGTAATTATATATGTCTAATAGGGTTACGAGAATGTTCTTTTTACAGCAGTTCATAAAAAGAAACGAAATAACTAATGGAAAATAGTAAAGAAATGTCTTAGGGGGTTAACCTCTACTAGCACTTGATGGAGTCCGAGAGGAAACCTATTCACAACCTTTCTGTTGATTAGGATCTGTATCTTAGTTTTCTTTATATGAAATTATTAATAGGAGGGTGAGTTACAGTAGTTTAGTAAAAATATTACACTAATCATTAATACAGAAACCGAATGTTGGTAAAAAAACATAAAACGACTAATTGAACCCTTAATTTAAATAAATTCATTTACCATAAAGAAAATCGTTTATTTCATACTTACCTTTACGAGTTTTCCAAAATCAACTTATAAAAATAATTACTCAGATAACTTTATGATTTCATTTATAAGTGAACAAGAATTGCAATTTTTCTTTTTTTACTTGCTTACTAGAACTCCTAGGGGTCCATAAGGATTTTCTCCTACTTGTGAACCCAATATTTAGATTTGTCAATTAATGCGACTGTTCCTATACCCCGTTCGGTAATGGGTCCCAAACACACCATACCCTCGATATCTTGTCCAGCATGAGGATGAATCATATTTCTCAAATCCTTTCGGTATAGGACTTCTTAGTCCTGTCTGACTGACATAAAATCTACATTAGGATTTTTTATGTACCAGGTCCGTCCACCATTTCCTAAGATACCTAGTAAACATTTTTTACATAAATTTAAAGTATAAACCGATTACTAGTTACATACCAATAACTTATATTTATAAATCAATAATAAGTCATGCAAATAGGCGATACATACATCAGAAAACATAATTTAAACATTTATTGCAAACTGAACCAACAAATGGAAAATATGCAGTGAGGTAAACTAATTAACTGAGAGAGTAATTAAGTCTATCAATTTAATTCACACAATATAATAATAAGCATTTTAAGCAGTACATAAAAAATAAACAGTAAACCAGGACAAATGTAAACTGATCGGTTCTTCCTTCATTAGTGATATGTAATTATTCTTAGGTGTTTAAAATACCGTATTGTCTACTGCGCCTCTTGACGGTCTCCGGATTTCTTGGATTTTTCATGTGGAAATTAAAACATTAGTTAAGTATTCAAAAATATCCTAAAGTACTAAAATATGCGTTTTAAAACCCTTCCGGCAAATTTTAGGATTCCGGCACGGCGGCACTTTCGCCCACAGCAGTGGTTCACCTCGGCCTGACCGGTTTCGACCGGTTTAGATTGGTTTTGGCCAATTTTACGCGTAAACCTGCAAAAAAATGAGTTAAAAAACCTCAATTGGACAAAAAAGGTAAAAAATCAAAACTTACCGGCCGGGGGTCATCGGGTGCAGCGACTTTACCGGTTCTCCTTCGTGACTAGGGTTCTTCTTCGATTAACCTGCACCAGAAAAAAATGGTGGACATGGTGGTCACAAAATCACGCAAAATGGAAAACGGGAAGGAGGTTATCGGAGAGAGTTTTGGGTTTTTATTGTGGCGACTTGGCCGATTTTTATCTGCAATTTTTAGCTCATCCGTCGATCATTTGGTTTCGATATGGGTATAAGAAGGCTCGAGATTAAATTCCGAGCGGAAGGAGAAAAAATACATGTTTTAGAGTCGGTGGTGGCTTTTATGCGACAGCGACAGTGGTCAGCCTCCTTCTCTTGTGTCTGGTTCCTTCCCCAGACACCCTTCTTCTTCTTCTCCAGTCACCTTTCTGTCGGCTAGGATTTTGATTCCCTGCGAAGAGGAGTTTAAATACTCCTCTCCATTCAATGCAGACCGCTCGTTTGAGTCGATGTGGAGTAAAGAGGACCGTTGGATGATATTTCGTTTAGGCTGATTGCATGGATGAATCTGAACCGTCCATTGAGATCAACCACATCCATCCGATTGCGCTTGAAGAGGAAATACATCTGGGTCATCCATGCGCACGTAATGTGATCTGGACCGTCGAATCATCAGACACACGAATCTTCTGCATGTCCTCCTGCGTAGTATTGATGTCAGCATGTTTGTCACACGGTGTGCTCTGCTTCGTCGTGGCTGCTGACTAGAGAGTCTCACGTGGCCAAACTTTCTATTTTTACGATTTTACTCCATTTTTTCAAAATTTCTTTCAAAAGCACCTATCTTATTCTCAATTTCTCCAATTTTTTTTTTTCAAAATTGCTTTTAATTATGTATCTAATTTATTTTTTTCAATAATTTAATTAAAATAAAATTTTTAATTATTTATATATTTATTTATAAATAGAAAAATCATCCCGAGCCATACACAAGTATTTTCTACTTACTCATCATCCTCATTAATCAACTTGAACATTGAAGTCGAGGTCCGTGTCAATAAATAAAACAAAGAATATCTTGAAAAACGTTTACGTATATCTTCATCAAACATAGAGTGAATAAACAAAAATTTAAGAAAGGCCAAAATGGGTTACCCAGCCATTGGGCCACCAGGCGTTTGGTAGGATTAAGCCCAATTTTGATTTAAGAATATGCTGCCCCAATCTACATTAATAAATATATATATATATATATATTTCGTAATTTGTTGATGATGATAGTAATAGTAATAATAATAATAATAATGTATAAAATGAAAAGGAATAAAAGATGTGGGTATGAAATCTTTGGTACAAAATACATTTCCTTCCTTTCATTTTCTTGAATTAATTATTTGTGTGTTTGATTAATTAAAACCCCACTTATAATTTAGTACCGCCTTCTCTTTCTCTATGCTATTTCTACATATCACCCTTTATTTTTCCAACATATCTAGCCTAGTATTTTCGAGACTTTGGACAATGACTCCCATTTCTTTAGTTACTAATTTAAACCCCAAATTTTACTTTTGCTTTTCATTTCTGTTTTGTTTTAAATAAAACTTACAACCCAATCAATTCACCACACGACTAAAAAACAAAGTAAAAAGTATTTGGACCGCATATTCCCATTACCCAGTTGTTAACTTTACCTAAATCACTAAAATTCCCACTTCCCAATTTACATTATTCACACCTCCAAGATTTCCCCACATCATCATAAACCTACTTGCTAGATTTTTGATTTTGCAAACTCAATATCATTAAAATTCACGTACCCAAAATGCTTATATATAAATACATAAATATATTGAGATGGAAATTTTGTAATGAGGTCAGAGATTGCATAAATAATTGAGATCTAATTACAAGTAGGGTGTAGAAATGATTGATTAATTAATTAATTAATTAATAATAGTAGGGAACATACATGGTCTGATTAATCCGGCTTTTATGGTGATTAGACAGAAAATATGATAAATGGAATGGTGGATGTCATTCCAACCAACAGTTCTTCTTGTCGCAATTCCTCTCTCTGTCTCCCTTTGCCTTATCCCTTGACCAACGTAAACTCATTTCTCTCCATTATTTATTATTATTATTATTATTATTTTTTTATAAATTATTTATCTTCATTATTAATAATTATAAACAAACACTAAACCAAAACTAATTATCACCCATTTCAACCTAAATTATATATATATATATATGTATATATACATTGTGTATATCAACTGAGACATCTAATGAATAATTTGTTGATAATTAATTTTAAAATATTAAATTATTATAATTCAAAAATACATAAAAATTAAGTAGAGATATCTTCAACTAAATTAAGATATCTATCAACTAAGTTAATTGATTCACTTAGCAATTAATTCAAAATTATATGATTAGAAACGAAAAAGATAAAATCAACCAGATTTTATTAAACATTATCAAGTTGATAGTAGAGTTAAAAGTTTAAGTTATTATTATATAATTTTTATATCATCTTTTGATTATAGCTATTTTATAATGCACATCAAAACTATATATTACGACACAAATTTTATAAATAATTCTAAATTAAAAATATTTCTTACTACTCTCTGTCTTCCATATCCAATATTTTTTATAAAAATTTTATTAATTGTTTGAGATTATTAATTCATTTTTTTTTAGTGTTTCAAGCATTAAAAGTGTTTTTAATTGAATAAGATCCACATTTTCTTGAATGCATCTTCTACGCCTTCTCATCTTTTAATTCTGATTTTAATCTGTCTTATATTATTAAATAAATAAAATTAATAATTTAATTTATTAATACATTAATAATGTTATAATAATTAATTTAAATTTAATATCAACGACTTTATTACACTTTTGAATTAATTAAAATATTTTAATATAAGTAAATTCTGTTACTTATAATAGTAGTAATGACTTAGGATTCAATTATTTTTTTAACCTCCGTATCGTAATAGCACAACACTTCATATTTCTTTTATAAAAATAATTTTGTGTAATTAGATTTTTTTATTCTATTTAAAAAAAAAATAAAAAAAAAAACCCTTGATTGTAATCTTAACCTCCTCCTCAAAATCATCATTAAAAAAATTAATTATTAAAATTCTGACAAGAATTGATTGATGATGTGTCACGAGAAAAAGGAAAATGATAAAAATGTGGGTCCCCGCTATACACCCCATATATATATATATATATATACACACACACACCATTATAATTTGTGGGTCTGTAAACATATATACCATTATAATTTGCCGCCAGCTTAATTAGTAGAGTTGCTGTGGATGGTCATCCACTAATTATTATTTAATTTTACTAATGCCATCACAAAGCTTACATTTTACGTCTTTGATTACTTATTTTATTCTCTGTCATCCTAATTAAAATTAAATTAATTAATAACCCATATCAACAATAAAACCATATGACTTAATTATGAGAATGCTTAATAATAATTATCGTGAATTTAATAGTTAATTAGGTAGTGGTGTATTTTAATGCCACTTTTACATACTTCAACGCATGCTTGTCTCCTTTCCTATTTGATTCATTAATTAATTTTAATTTTAATTTTAAAACTTAATCGTATTATCATCACTTTTTCATTTTTTTTTAATTCACTAAAAAATTACTAAACTTGTTTATGGCATGTGATGTCAACTAAGTAGCTCCCAATTAATTTATGTTTTTTTTGTTTAAAATAAAAAATAAATTTAATTTTCAGAAAATGCAATTGTCTTTTTATAGAAATTGTGCATTGTTAATTAGTTGTCTTCCTACTCATATCTCTATCACTATCATAATGGAATTCTAGGTCAATCGACTGTATCCAAGCATATATTATATTCAACTCATCAATAATTTATGCTTACACTCCATTAATCTCTTAATTGTTATAATATATGTAGTAATATTTAACCTGGCAAAATTAATCAACACCCACTTGTAAAACATTTATAAAAGATAGTGTAAATACAGTAAATAAGCTTTCACATTTAGTGTGCTACACAAAAGAAATAGTGATTTAGTTTAATAATGTTGGATTATGACAAAGATATCAATTAATATATGCACTTAAAAGGGTATGTGTTTGATTATTTACCCATCTTTTCCTATGGACTACATGTGTGTGTTATATATATATATATATATATATATTTTCTCATAGGCTGCCTAAGATTTCCCCAATCCTTTGTGCAAGTGAACGTTGTTATCTATTCACAAAATGAATGCTCTCTCTCACAACCATAAAATTCTTACCATTTTTTGTGTCTTTCTTTTTCCATTTTCTAAATCTAACTTTTCTTTTTCTTCTTTCAACTTTAGTGGAATCTAAATTTCCAACAAAAATATTAAGTCTTTGGACCAAGTTAATCAATTAGTTATTTCTATTAATTATAAGATATATGTACGTATTTGTATGCATACTACATAGAATAAATTGTGAGGAAGTTAATTTCTTCAAGGGTTTATCTAGCCAACCCATGTCATCTAATTTCTAAAGTTCAATTCTAATATGCTAAAACTTAATTCACCTCGTAATAGGAACAAATACGTGATTTATAATTTAATTTAAATTTATAAAAATTAGTGAAAATACTAATTATTTAATTAAATAATATATATAAAAAATATATTACATACTTTTAATTAGCATATTTATTTATTTATTTTTCTTAGGAAAAAAAAAAAAATCTAGTGGTTGCCTTATAAAAGAATGAGGAGAACAAGCACACTATAATGATATTGTGTTCCTACAATACTTTCTTTCTATGTGTTTATTTTATTTTATATACAAATATACATTTATTATTTATCTAAAAACATATAAACTTAAAAAATACTTTTATATATTAGCATTTTTATATTTCTTATATAAGTTTTTTGTATCAAATAAGGATTTAATACATGGTTAAATTTAAAAATTTTTATAGTTAAGTATATATATATATATGTGTAACAATCTTTTATGCATTAATATTTAATTAAATACTAAAATAAATGATAATATATAAGAAATATATATTCTATATTTTTTAAAAAGTTATTAATCAATGTAGACCGTAGTTAATTAAAATCGTAGAGAGTAAATATAGAGCTTTGCTTTTTCTTTTTCTGAACACAAGGAGAATAAGTGCTATGTATATATATATATATATATATGTATGTATATGTAAATATATACATATGGGTGGGAATAATATAAAGAGAAATCCAACATATGAATGAAATATGAAATTATTGATCAATGTGTTTTTAATTTACCCTTCACACCATAATAAATTTTTAAATAAACTTTTACATGAATAAAAATTTAACTTAATATATGGACAGCCTAAAACAATATTTATGATGGGAAAGAAGATAAAAGGAAAAGATTCGCTTATATATATATATATATATGTATATGGAGTAGTACACGTTGTTAAGACAAGAGAGGCATCTATGACCTCCCAAAAGGAAAATCTGGAAATTGAAAAAGACTTTGAAGAGGAAGTGGGTCTAGTAAATACAACAATCATATATATACATACATATATATATATACATACATACATACATACATATATATATATATATATAAAGGTTTGAACTTTCAAGCTGTTCTGTAAAAACCCAATTATTTGAAGTGTTTTAAATTCCAAACTACATTCCCATCGTTGATGTCCAAGTGCGAATATTCAAGATCATTCCTTTTTTTTTTTTTTTTTCTTTTTTTCTCTCACTTTAATTATATATTTGACAAAATAAAATGAATTTATTTCCAAGAAAAATATTCTGAAGTTTTCTTTCAAAAATCACTAGTAATAATATATATAATTATGAAGTCTTAGATTAATTTTAGAGACTACAAAATTTCTGATTATAATCATAAACGACATCTTCTGTGGTAACAAGCAATTCACACATTATCCTGTTTTTCTTTTTCTTTCTTTCTTTCTTTTTTTTTTTTTGAAAATTACATAATTGAATTGAGTTTAATATCATATAAAATTATTGTTATTTAAAATAATTTATTGTCGAAAAAAGTTGACAAACATTTACATAAGCTAATCTATATATATATATATATAATATTCTCATTTTTAGTCAATATCAAATTTAATCTCTTAACAGCATTAAATAATATAGTTATAAACATATATTCTACTTCTCTTCTATATCTCTTGTGAATTATATGTATATTTGTTGAAATTTCAAATCCATTCATAATGTAATTATTGATATGATTTGAATTTGAAAATATTTTATTTATTTATTATGATGAATTTGTATTTATAATATTTTAAAAAATTTTATGATACGAAAATTTTTATAATTTATTTTATTTAAAAGTTTATGACTCTATCAATGATATAAAGATACTGTTTGACTATGTTATATTTTATATTATTTATTTATTTTATTTTATCACAAATATCCGTAATTTAAAAAATATTTTATTTACCGAATATGAAATTAATGAACATGGTGACCCATTTACTATAAAAAATCTTAAATACAAAATATAGTATATTTTTATACAGAAACAACATTTAATAATAATAATTATTATATTTTATTAATTTAGAAAGAACAGACACAATATATTAAATGCTCTCCAAATATACATAATACATATATGAGGATGGAGAATGAAAGCTTTCGGATACCAACTTCTTCAATAACCCAATATTTACATAAAAACCAATGTTTACATAAGAAAAGTAACACTTTGTAATTACTGTTCAGGTTAGATGTTATACATCAACATAAAAATTACCCCCCCCCCCCCCCCCCAAAAAAAAAAGAGTAATGTAGATGTGAGATTTTACATAGAAATGCGCAGTTGTGGTCCTATTTCTTTATATTTTTTTTCTGAAAAAAATAATTCAATTAATACCCTTTGGTTTCCGGGCTCTTAGGGACCCGCACCCAACTTAGCTTCTTCCCCCCCCCCCCCCCCCCCCCCATTTTCATTTGCTTGTATCTGTATAAATAAGTGAAAGTGGAGTACACAAATGTGGCTCTATCTTCTCTAAACTCACTATTTTAATTTAACCCATCTCCCTCAGAACCTCTTCTCTCTCTCTCTCTCTCTCTCTCTCTCTCTCTCTCTCTCTCTCTCTCTCTTTCTCTCTATATATATGTGTGTGTGTGTGTTTGTATGACTCTATATGTACATGTGGGTGGTGTGTGTATCCGATTCATGGGTTAATGTGAGTGAAGGAAGGTGTGTGTTGAGCAAGATGGAGAAGCAGGGCACGTGCATTACTAACTCATGCACGATTTTTTATATATACCCGCACCCAATGAGTTAGTTCTTCATGTGCCCGTCTTCCCCATCATGACCATTACTGCACCTTGTGATCATCACCTGTAAGACCATGCAGCATCATTCCCATGGAGCTACAGTTTCTTTTCATATGAATATTCATCCAAGAAGTTGATATTCAAATCTTCAGGTTAGTCTCAGAATTTATCAAAAATATATTAAAATTCGTTTTTTTTTAAAATAAAAATACATTTATTTCGTTAATCAACTGATACGAACATAATAAAAAATCTCAGTCATCCAAACAATTTATGATAGTTAACAAGATTCTTTTTTGGTAAAAGTAAAGACTCACATATAGTCATGATCTTAATCTTAGGGATAAACGTTGAAACAATCTGCACATGCATTGACTGGCTTCATCTAATCTTGAATCTCTAATATTCGGTTGGTAGTTTGTCAATCTCAACAATTGATTATTGGCATGCGCTTCACTACCTAGTACTTATTAACAGTAATAAGATAATGACAGCTTGATGATCAATTTCCAGTATTAATAATTACATTAGGTTATACTATATATATGTATATATACTGTTTTACTAAACGATGACCACTGGATTTAGCCAGTACGGTAGTGTTAATATATGTGTGTATACAGTATATTTGGTGTTTATAATTAGTTGAGATGAATTATACCCATAAGCTAATCAAACTAAACCCCTTGTAGTTAGAGAGCATTGACTTTAGTTAAAATCCCTTATAACTAAATAATACAGACTTGCTTCCTGCCGACACCCAAATATATATATGCATGTATAGGCTGTATATAGGTGTCATGTTTTACCAAAAAATGTAAAGCAATTGGGACAAAGAGGAATCAAAAATAAAAGATGATGATGAATTTGGGGTAGCTAGAGAAATGAAGATGGAATAGCCAACATGTACGTACCACCAACCAGGAAACACTTTTGAGGATAACCCCTGTCGATGTCTATTTGTTATCAATGCCTTGCCGTCTTTTTCTTTTCCTCCACCTTAAATGACAATGAAGACATATTCTCATCAAATTTAAATCTATGATTTATCTCGTACAAAAGAGTGAAATTAACAACCATTTAGCAAAAGAGATAATTGGTAAGCACTTATTATTACATATACTATCTATTTAATTTTCTTTTCAAATTACAATTTATCCTTCTTCCATTTAATTTCTTGTATATATGTTCGTCTTCTTACATAAAGGTATGTCTATAGCTTTAGATCCCATGGAAAAGTGTAACACAAAGCATATGACAGAAATATGGCACCAGCTCACAATTATATCTAACTTCATAATCACAGAACCCAGTAAAGTGAACAAAGTATTCTTTCCAAGAGAATTTTAATTAGTTGGTATCTCTATGTATATACATATATATATATATATATAATATAATATATTGTTTTCTGATAAGTTCAGAAACCTAGTCTTATCTTTCTTTTTCTTTTTTAAAGACCAGAGAATTTTTTGGGTACATTAGCTCCAAAAAGAGCTGAGAGGAGCCAAAATTACAGCATTTTTCCTATTCATCACACTGTGTAGACTCAAAAAGACATATGCCACGCTTTTTCTCAGTAAAATGATGGCATTATGTCCAGCTATCTAGCGATCACCTCACACTTTCTTAATGTAGAAATATGGCATCTACCCAAATCTCATCATTATGTGACAGACAAGGATCAATATTGGCAGTATCCCTGTAGGCTTTATATAGGTCCTTGTGAAGGAACCTTCCCAGCTGCCACCTCAGCAGTTACTTGCTTGCGTCTATTGTATATACAAACATAAAACAATGGATATATTATATCATACTATATTCACTCCAGCTGAAAACGAAATGCCTGAAGAAACAGATCTGCTATTCAGATATAAAATCAATTTCAAACTAAAATTTGCAGTCTAAAATCTAGTGGCTCTGCAAACAAACTTCTGAAAATTGGAAGAACATATATATGTAAACGGTACATATGTCACAAAGAACATCATCAGTTCACTCACAACCAAGCAAACAGATCGTCATTCAGAATTCCAATTTCTACGGTTTGTGGAATCATGCAGCTCCAGAATCAAACAGGCTAAATTCTTAACTTCTGTAGAATTACACTCAGGATGCAATATCTTCATCGCAGTTAAAGTTAACTAAGAAGTTGACAGTAATACTTTGAAGGAAAAATAGTAGTTACAAATTTACAATTGCAATAGGAAAGAGAGAACAAAAGTAAGCAGCCTAGCATACAGAATATGTGATAAAAGAAAGGATCTTATTCAAGAAAGCCTCCTTCATGAACAAACAAGGTCATTCTTGTTCAAGCTTCCAGCAAGCTTCATAGCAGGTACAAGCAGGTGATATGTTTACGGAATTTTTCAAAGCCACAATCTTCAATTCATTCATATGGCATCTAAACATGGTTAGCAGTTCCTATATAGTATATCTTAGACATAAACAGGTATTAACTATTGAGCATTTTGGGTCTAAAGGCTAACAGTGCCGCCCTTAACAAGCATACGAAGATAGTGTTTGTTTGGTATTTTTAGAGTATGAAATAGTATAACGCTGTCCAATTCAATTTTTGGTGGCTTAAAAACCTTGACAATTGAATATAATCTGTGCTGTAAACAAGAAAAAAGGTGGTATCGCTAAAACTTATGACAAATTTTTATAATCTGGAAACTCTTGATTATTACTCCGGTACATTGTGCACTTGAAAAATTACAACTTAGTACTTCTTTTTGTACTATTTTAACATTGCTCACTCTGTACATTAGTATTGTCCAGTATTATACTACAACATGATCAAATGCTAAGACACAAATGTTCAGAAGATTACCGATCAAACTTCATGTTGTGGAATCATAAGTTGCAAGAGGATCCATGAGACTAATCGAATGGATATGTATCTGCAAAATTAGTTCTGGATCCAAAGCTAATTACAAGGGTGTCCCAAACTCTCCAGCACCAAGGAAAACCCTCTTGTCTGCCACCTACTGCTTTGCTGAGCAGTTCCAGCGCTTTCCCTTTTAGCAAAACTGACACATTACCTCGTGCAAATGATTGTCCAGCGCTTCCTCCAACCAATAACAAGCATCGAGAAATTCTAACTTCTGCAATCACACCATTGATTATATAACCTGTGGTGTCTGTGAATTCGGTTCAATCCCCTTCAGTTGCATGTCTCTCACAAGCTCCTTTCCTCTGCTCACATCTCCAGTCCTGCCAACTGCGTCCAATAGTGCATTATAAGTTATCACATTTGGTTTGCAACCAAGCTCCTCCATTGAAGCAGCCAGCTGTATTGCAGTCTCGATCTTATTTTGCTTGCATAACCCATCAATATAAACATTGTATGTGTGAAGACTAGGAACCAAACCCCTCACAAGCAATTCATCGAACAGGTTGTCTGCTTTCACGTAATCCTCTTCTGCTACAACCACTCTCAAAATCAAATTATAGAAAGTAATATCAGGTTTAATTCCCTCAGATTTCATCTGACGGAACACATTCAAAGCCTCCATGTTTCTCCCTTTATGAAATAAAGACTTTATCACATTAGCGTAATCCCTTATCCCAGGACAAAACCCCGTTCTCCTCAGTTCTTCCAAAAAGCTGATCACATCAAACCCAGGTAAATCTTTCTGTTTACAAACTGAATTCAACATGAAAGAGCATAATCTTGCATCAACATCGAACCCATCAGTAATCATGCAATTTAGTAGCTCAATTGCAGAACCAACTTTATTGATTTTACAAAGCGCCGTAATTAGTATGCGAAATGTGGATTCTTCAATTCTTATATTCATAACCCGACTCTTCAACAAAATTTCAGGCACCATTCCAAGACGTTCTTGGTTTCTACAAAGAACTGAGAGCAGAACATTGAGGGAGTACACAGAAGGGACACACCTGAACGTGGGTATCTTATAAAAAACATCAACAGCATCTTGGACATTACCGGCATTGCCATAAACCCTAATGAGATCAGTGAAAATACATTCTGGGCACTCAAATTTCTCAACGCGTTCGAGATGGTGGAGGATGTGGGGAATGTGGTGAAACTGAGAGGTTTTAATCAGGGTTTTGATGACAAAGCGGTAGGCGTTAGGTGTTGGGTGACAATTGTACATAGTGAAAGAGCGCATTAGAGAGCAGAGAACATGGGATTTGTTTAAATCTTGCTGTTTTTGTGAGGAGGGTGGTGATGGTGGTATAAGAGATTTTTTAAGGTTTTCCATGGCGAGCTGTTGATTGAATGTTTGTTGCCATTTAGCTTTGAATGGAGAAAGAGGCCACTTGCTGTGTTTTCTGAGGAACGGAACAAAACCCTTCAGAGAAGAAGAAGGATCCATTTCCACAGGTGAATTGTTTATGCAAAGGCTCTTTTTAGGCGTATATTAGCGGCACCGAGGTAGCCAAAAATTTCAGAGAAACTGAAAACAAATTTTCTCCACAAGTTTTAACCGGATTACAAGCTAGATATGAATATAACCATTTTTTTTTGTTTTTGTTTTTATGATTTTTAAATACTGTTAAAATAATTGTTTATTAAATTCGCTTTTAATAGAAATAGTTATAAAAATATTCTAAGTTTTCTAAAAGGTATATATTAACTTTTGTACTTTGACTTATTAACAATTATATTTTGATTTTGAATTTTGTGAAAAATATATTTGATCAATTTGTTCATAAATTTATTTTATTTTTTTTTAAAATACTGTTTCCATGAAATTACCAATTGCTGCTTGGGTTCACAGAACTTATGGATACATAAATAGACTTTTGGGCTGTGTTTCTCTTTTAGTTAGAAACCTCCAAAACCCACTCCTAAGTTTAAAACTGTATCCCAAATAGCATACGAGCTAAATAAAAAATCTTGTGTTAACATTTTCACAATTGTGACAAGATTAAATTGAAATAAATTTTTAATTTTAAAAATAAAATTGTAGTGAAATAATCTTTTTGAATATATTTTTTTTTTAATTTAAAAAAAATCATTTAGTGATTAAATTGGTAATTTCTTCAACTTTTTAAAAGTCAAAATAAGTCAACTTATTAATATTACATATATATATATATATATATATATATCATACTAGAACTCAATCTTATTTAGTAATTTTTATAATTAAACTAATCCTTACGCATTAACTCTTTAATCTTTTAAATAAATCAAATTTTCAATCAAAGTCTTCCTAATTTAACAATTAAAAAAAAAAACATAATTACTTTGAACAAAGGTGATTATATAACTATCTTTTAAAATGATAAAAATTTTGCCACAAAATGATTAATGTGTATACATTTAATGATGTCATAGTTTAACAACTAATTTTTATTTATCGATTTAAAGTTTTTATTTCTTAATTTAAGTAAAAACAAATTCAATGGTTGAGGATATAAGTTGTAATAATGTCTTAGAGGTCTCATAAAAACATCCATCATAAATATAATGAGTTTATATGTAACTTTTTATAAGGTTTTAAGTTAAAATTAATTTGTATAAAAGAAAATTACGTCTTACTTTTTTTTTTTCAATTGGGACAATTAGTAACCTTACTTTTTGTTCTCATGACAAATTATCAAATTAATCCCGAAAATTTGATATTTAATCATAATTTAGTTCTTAATTTTGTTTTTCGATATAATTTGGTATAAGATAGTTTTTATTTGTTTCAAATGATTAGTTTTTTTTTTTAATTTTCTAATAAAAAAATTAAAATAGATGTTTTAAAAAGACAAGTTAATTGATAACAATAAAAAATAGACATAATAGTATATTAATTTATAAATTAATTAATCAGTTAAAATTAATTTTTTGAACTGTTTTCTAAAATATCCAAACATAACTTAGTTATTGTTTGCTATGCACATGCTTTGTCACTACACTTCTATCTTTAATTCTTTTTCTTATCAGATATCAATGTAACTCAATATATTTAGTTCTTTCATAAAATACTAGGTTGGTAGTTATATGTATAGTTGCTCTATTGTCATAATTCAACATTATTGCCTCTGGGTGACTTAATCCAAAATTGTTTTAAGAGATACATAATCCATGTAAGCTCACAACATACACTTACAATTGCTTGATACTCTGCTTCTATTGATGACCTAGAAACTTTGCTGTTTTTTTGACTTCCAAGAGACTAATGAGTTTCCAAACATGACATAATAGCTTACGATAAACCTTCTTGTATTAGGGCATCTTACCCATTCATTATTAGTATAAGCTTTCAATTTCAACTTAAACAAGTTTGAATAAAATAAACCTTGTCCTTGTGTTTCTTTAACGTACCCCATGACCTTGTAGGCAACCTTCAAGTGTTGATCTGACTTAGGACCTATACTGAGTATGCCAAATCTGTTCTATTAAGTGTTAGGTACATGAGTCTCATAATCGACCTCTTGTATATTTTTGGATATAAAATCAACTTTCCTCCATCCTTGGATAGCTTGACATTTGATATAGTGGCAGTGTTGAAATTTTCGCATCTAATAAACCTGCATCTTTTAATAAATCCAGTGCATACTTCCTTTGACATACGTATACTATTTTTTAAGACTTGATAACCTCAACTTTAAGGAAATACTTTAATTTTCCTAAATCTTCAATCTTGAACTCATTATCTAGTTTTTCCATTTAACTAATCATGCTTTCATCATCACCTACAATAATTATATATTCAAGATAAATAAGGCTATAAAACTCTTACCATTTATTTTCATGAAAACACTTTAGTCGAACTTGGATTGACTGAACGATTGTATGATAATAAAATCTAAGAATTTAGTGTACCACTATCTTGACACTTGTTTGAGGTAGTACAAACTTTTTAAGAGTTTGCATACCTTTCTTTCCTTTTTTTTTTAGATATATGGGTTGCAATTCCATTTATACTTCTTCATTTAGGTCTCCATGCGGAACACATTATTGACATCAAACCATTGATATGTCATCCTTTGTTTATAGATAAAGCCAAGAGCATTCAAACTAACACTATCTTTGCCATTAATGAGAAGATTTCATGACAATCTAAACCTTCTCTCTTGGTGAAACCTTTTGCCAGCAATATGGTTTTATATTTTTCAACATATTCATCTGCCTTGAATTTCATCGTGTATACCCACATACAATTAATTGCTTTTTTTTATCCAATGGCAAGTTAACAATATTTCATGTTTTATTTTCTTCAAGTACTTGAAGTTTATTCTTCATGGCATTTCTCCAATTTGTATCTCTACTAGTATGCTCATATGAACTTGGTTATGTTTGAGATGTCACACTCAATATAGACTTTCTATCTCCCCCCAATAAGCCTGACATATCCAATTATTGTCGGTATAGGTATGACTTCATTTAATTGATGCTTATCCTTGTTTGAATTCTATGGACTATGATTTTGATTTTGAATATGCTCACAAACATAATCCCTCAAGCATTTAGCTGGCTTTTGAATCTAGTTGACTTCTTTTTTAACACATTGCAACTAATAATAACCTCTTTGTGCATAGAGAATTATTCTGTCTCTTGTTCGTCATGATTTGATTCTTCACCTATGTTTACTTCTTCTATTCGGTTTTAGAATTCCAATATAATTTTTAAGTCTCTTACTCTTCCAATATAATTTTTAGTCCCTTCTCGTATGAGAAAAGTAATTTATGGGACACTTATTGAATCATATCTTGATTTTAGTGAAGTATATGACTCATTCCTTTATTTTTTATTCCTACAAGAAAATACCCTTTCATTTAAGGTTACATTTCTTGATATGATGATTTTACCTGTTTACACTTTAAACAATTTGTACCTTTTTGTGCCAAACGGGTACCCTAGAAAAATACATCTTTTAACTTAACATCAAATTTATGTCAATTACTTGTTAATATGGATGCAATGTCAGACATCCAAAGACCTTAAAATGATCATACTATGGTTGTCTTCTATGTTGTACCTTAAATGGTGTTTTGTTGTCAATCACAAGTTAAGGAATTCTATTAATAAGATGAATTATATTAAATATAAAATTACTTTAATACCTTAAATCCAATTCTCTTTGAAATTTTAAGGCTCTATTAGTATTAAGCGTTTGTTGGTGTTTTCTCTCCACCTTCCCTTCCATTTTAGTAAAGAGTCTCCATACAACTCCCTTGATGCATGATGCCCTTCTCAACATGTAACTTTCTCATATCAACTCTTTCCCATTATCACTTCAAATTATCCTGACTTTTCTATCAAATGGTGTTTTAACAAACATAGAAAAATGCTGCAACTATTGGCAAAGTTTAGCTTTGGTTTTCATCAAATACATTCATGTGCACTTACTACAATCATCAAGAATTAACAGAAAAGTTTTATATCCATCATAGGTAATTTTGTTATAAGGTCCTCATATATCACATGTACTAAGTTAAAACATTTATTTATTCTACTACTACTATCACAAAATGAAAATCTATACATCTTAGCTAAAGGATAAATATAATATAACTTACAATTCTTTGTCTTTAATATACCTAAATGAATGCTTGACTTGGATTGTGAAGGATGTCCAAGTTTGTAGTGTCACACATCAAAATCACCTTATTCTTTATTAGGGTCTGAAACTGTTGCACGTGTGAAAGATTATTGAGTTGAATCCTCTGAATCTCTAAATTACATATGTTAATACAATCCATTTCTGATTTCTCTATCTTCAAATGTCTTGTAAGTCATAAAGTCATGGATTATTCAATGTTTTTTGTGAAAATATCAGCAACACTTAGGCATCTTGTGTCAGTCTCCTTGTAGATATCAAGTTAAAGTTGAATGAAGACACACACAACAAATTATTGAACATTAGCCCATCATTTAATTTAATTACCCCAACATGAAACACATCTACATTTTCTCCATTTGGTAAAACTACTTTAAAAATAATATTTAATGTGATTCTAGTGTACATATATGGTGTATGCACAATGTAATCTGATGCTCCAGTATTTATGATCCAATGAGCATAAGTGTCTCCATATACATTTAAAGAACAAATATTAAATAGAAACATACCAGAGAATTTGATTAGGCTTGATTCTTTTGAGGATTTAAAAGACGATTGTACCATGTCAACAAACGGTTAAATATGTTGAATGAATATCATCAGCTGGTTATTTTATTTATTGGTTAGGATTTGTTATTCCTCTACATTATGTTACCAATTTGATTCATAGGAGGACATTTGATTGTTTGAATTTACTTTAAAACTTCTGTCCCTTTGATTGTCCTTAACCTTTATTGCACGTCTCAACTATATGTGCTGATATGTTATAATTGCAACACACACTCTTATTTGGATTTGCCTTAAAATATGTTTTAAATGATAACCACTCATCTTGCAGTGTGCACAATAATATTTTTCTTTATTACTGTTTGTGATTTTACTTATTTTGTTTATTTTTCTAATGTTAAAGGCCATGATTTTTTTTTTTCACAAAGTCTATAGATATTTCTCTATAGTTCTCTTTTTGTTGTATGATGGAAAACACCTCATTTAGGTTGGGGAAGGGTTTCATCATCAATATTTGGGCTTTCATTTCTTCCTAAGACTCATCATAATCTCTACCTTGGTATTTAAATGATAGTCCTTATTCTTTAACAGGTATAATTGGGTATGAGTTCATAATTGAAAAGTTCATTAATTAGACTTTTGAGTTTTAAAAAATACACTCTCATTGGATCTTAATTTTATACGAGGTTTACAATTGATTGTTTCTATATTTTGTTGAGCATGCATGTATTCAAGGTCAAATCATAGGTAACGTGTTGTCTATACATAAAAGGTATCGGTCTTGGTACCAGGTTGTACATTTTGAATCCACATGATTATAATGTCATTACATCATAATCAGTGTTCTCTTAGGGGGTTAGCCAGATCTATCCGCTTAGCTAGGGTTTCATCTACAAACTCTAATTTATTTTTTATCCTCAATGTGCATTTCATGGATCTGACCCACATATAGTAGTTACTAGATTCAAGCAATTAAAGGACTAAGATTGTGCTTGAATTTTCATTTATTCCACTATAATATAGACTGTTAGGGTTTGAGGCATCTGAAATCATCTAGTTAACAATGTAAGGTTTGATTTGCAGTAATTTGAATTAAAATTTCATTTTCCATTATTATCTAAGCTTTGATACCATGCAATAAATAATCTTGTTATTTATCAAGATCTATTGACAAGACTAGGAAGAAAAGTGAAAAAATATTTTAAATTTTTTAGAGAGGCACAAAGTAGAACCATTGTGCGAGAGAGAAAGCTTATTGGGTTTTTATGTCCAGCCGCTTGAAAATGAGGATTTATGAAGAATGCGAGGTATTCATACATTAGTTAAAATAAGTGTCTGTATAGATAATTATACCTTATCATTGTCTCTGCCCAAGTTTAATAAAACATCATGTTTTGGATTTCTGTTTATTATGGGTTTGGGTTCCCTCCTATATAGAAAATTCATGTTGTTTGAGCCCATTTCTTTGGCCCATTAGGGCTATTAATATTTTAACTTATGTCATTTATGTCATAAGTTACTTATAAGATAACTTTTTAGATAAGAAAAAAAAAAGAGAATAAAGAGGGAGATAAGAAGGGATTTCTGTAACACCCTAAATTAATTTTTTTTGTAATTTAGGGTTTAATTATAAATGTAAATTCTTAATTTTTCAATTTTTTAATTTTAATTTAGAGTAAAAATAAAGTAAAATTGATGGACGATTAAATTGAAAATAATTTTGGGAAAAATGTGAGAAAATTTGGGTTCTGAGGGTATAAAAGAAAAATCGGAAAACATGGGTCAAAATACAATTTACAGAAGGTTTGCCACGTCAGACACCCGATCAGCAGGCCCGACGAATCAAGACGCGCCGCGTGCCAACAATCGAACGGTTCAGATCCGTTCCCGTGCGCACGAACAACCCAGATGAGTTCTCTCCCCAAACGCGATCGAACGGTCAGATTTGAACGCGATCGGACGACCCATAGTAGATTGCGATGGATGGCCCAGATTGGATCGCGATGAACAATCCAGATTCACTTCTTATTTAATTGCGATCAGACAGTTCAGATCAAACGCGATGGACGGTCCATATAAAAAGCAAACGGATATAAATAACCTCCATCCACACCAAACCCTAACCCTAATTGCCACTCCCCATCATCGGAGAAGAAGACCCGGCCACCGAGAGGACACCTCCGCCACTCGCCGCCGCACTGGAGCTTTTTTTGATCGCGAAAAAAGGTTGACTAGAGCAAAACACCCAACCGCAACGTGAGCGGGAGGGGTCATCGCACTGGAGACCCTCACCGCTGGTAAGTTTCAGTTTTTTTTGGACCAAACGAGCATCTTTAACGTGTTTTCTCGCAGGGATCGATACAGAATCGGCCAAAAATAGCCAACTTGAGGTGGACCCCCGCCACTGGTGGTGGCATTGTCATCGGAGCACGGCAGAGCCGCCGTACCGAAATTCTGAAATTGGCCAAATGGGCTCCGAGACTGATTTTGGGTTTGTTTGGGACATTTATAGGTACTATTAATGCGTTTTAATTCCTGGAAAAAAAAATTCAGGAAACCCGAAAATCGACCGTAGGCGCAATCGAACAGTTTAACTTTTCGGGCATCAAATCGAGTAAGAATCCTTCACCCTATTTCCTATCATAAAACTAAAGTTAAATAAATAATAATACGATATTTTGTGTGAATTTAGAAAATGTGCATAATTAATTACGGATTGCTAATGGAGCTAGAATTGTAAATTATCTATTGTTGTTTGTTGATTGTTTGTACAATTTATATACATGATGGTATCTTATTAATTGATTTTATAGCTTTGAATGCATGTATAGTTTATTCGATGTGTTTATTGTTGAATCGAAAAAAATGAAGGTTAAACAGTAAAAATTATGTTATGAAATGAATAGATAAAATGACAGCCTTACTGGATATCCTGGTAGATGGTGGACGGACTTGGTACATAAGAAATCCTACTGTGAATGTTTTCTCATACCGGACGGAGTATGAAGACTTGATAATTTGGCACTCATACCGAACAAGGTATGGGAACGGCCCGCTTCACCCTCATACCAGACGGGGTATTGAAGTTTGGTAAATTGGCGCTCATATCGGACGGGGTATGGGGATGGCTCATGATTGAGAATGTTAAATGAAAAGGTTCACGTGTAGCGGGGACATCCCTATAAACCCCCATGGATACCAGCAGGTTGGTAAAAAGAGCGATAGTTATTGTGTATTTATTGATGATGGAGATAGATTTATAATGTGTGGTATGATTGTTGATTATACGTGGAATCATGATCTGTATAATGTTATTGTTTGTATAGATTGTTTTTATGAATCCCACTACGGTAAGTGAACGGTAAATGATTTTATTTTTTATAAATGTATTGGTTTAAATTAAGTACTCCATTAATGTTTTGATTTTATACCAGCTTTTACTTCTGTGTCAGTGATATAATGTGATATCTTTACCGGGTTAGTGTAGCTCATCCTTATTTATCAATTTCAGATTAAGAGAACCAGGTTCCAGATCTCGATCCGCAGGAGGATTGCGTATAGATGATAGAT
Source organism: Carica papaya (assembly GCF_054855325.1). NCBI lineage: Eukaryota > Viridiplantae > Streptophyta > Magnoliopsida > Brassicales > Caricaceae > Carica > Carica papaya. Next base: position 27,406,646 of record NC_142316.1, on the reverse strand, counting down.
TTCTTTATTTTTCGTTTATTTCCTCATTTTTATGTTTCTTTCAAAAGAGTGAATTCTATAATGTTGTTTGATACTTTAAGTTATTTGTGTAAATAATGTAAACCCTGAACATTTTGTAACGGTCCTGGAATTTTAAATGGAAATGTATATATAAGAAAAATTCTAAGTGCGGAAGCGGAATAAAAATTTTGATTAATATCCCTTACACAATAATCCAAACGTACTAAACGTATGAAAGAATAAACTAAATAAGGTAAATACTAGAGATGAATGTTATAAATAAAACTATGAAATCTTTAGACATCTACTCGCCATCTTCCTGCGGGACGGGCTCGGGAACCAAGTCTTCCTGATCTGAAATGGGTAAGTAAGGAATGAGCTACACTAATCCAGTAAAGACATCACACTATCTCACTGTCACAGAAGTAAAGGTTGGTAGAAAATAAAAACGACCAATGGAACATAATTTATAACAAACTCATTTATCAATAATAAAAACCTTTACTGTCCACTTACCTCGGTGAGATTCATGAAAATAACTTATGAGAAATAATAACATCATAAACATCATAAGATCATGCACACTCTGTAACATAACACATATCATACTTTTGTATTTCAATTATCAGGCAACAAATTTCCTCTTTTATCACCCTACTAGTATCCATGGGGATCCATAGGGAGTCTTCGCTACACGTGAACCATTCACATTAATAACTTAATTCCAGGGCCATCCCCATACCCCGTCTGGTATGGGCGCCAAAACCATAAACCTCAATACCTCGTCCGGTATGAGGGTGAAATGGGCCGTCCCCATACTCCGTCCGGTATGGGCGCCAAAACACATAAAGTCTCCATACCCCGTCCGATATGAGAGGCCACATTCTCGGTAGGGTTCCCTATGGACCCGGTCCGTCCACCATCTCCCAGGATATCTAGTTAGGCTGTCGACATTATCCATTTATCAAATCACATAACTTTTTTCATGTTTCTTAATCTCAATTATCCAATCAAACATAAACACGTAAACCAATAATGGACACAAAATAAGGCAACATAACATCGGGTTCACAATAATTCAGACCATAATAAATGAAACCGTGATTCATGCATACGAAACCACATAATAAACACATCAGGCACCATACTGTATTCAAAACTGTTAAATAAATCAAACAATACCTGACCAAAAAATACATCAGATTTAGGCTCCATTAGTAACCTTAATTAATTATGCATATCTATTAATTCATAACGTACCATTTTATCATTTATTAAGCTTTAATGCCGTAATAGGAAATAGAGTGAGAGATTCTTACTTGTTTCGGAGTCTGAAATCAGGTTTTCACTGCGCCTACGGGCAGTCTCTAGATTCCCTGAATTTTTCTCCGGAAACTGAAACACACTTCCGGTACCTGCACATGTGTAACACCCCGTTTTTTTTTTCTAACGGTATAAGATAAAGCACTCATACGACTCAACATACAAATCCCATATCATTCCAACCATGCATAAGAGAAACTTGTCCACATTCATTGCTCCAAATCAATTGCACATATATATCCACCTCTACAACACATAGTAACACATTATTAACCTTTCTAGAAGTTCAATACTCATACTAAAACACCCTTTCAAAACAACTTTAAATCACAAACAAAACTTGTGCCCTATGGCACTATCGACGGGGCTCCGTTACCAGCCGCTCGGATCCCGACTCCGTTCTTACTCCACCTGTGAATGATGAGAAGTGAGTTCACATAACTCAATACGATAAAAAAAATAAGTTGTAAGTGCAGTATGCAGTGACAAGAATTTCCAGAAATGTCTATATGCATTTATTCTACCCAACCCCAAACAACTCATAACCCCCCCCCCCCCCCCCTCCCTACACTAATCGTCAAGGTCCTATTCCAAGGAAACGGTACGGCAAAGCAACCACACCCACCCAACAACCATCCATTAACTCACGTCACCAACATCGGTGACTCATACTCTCTCCCCCATCTCCCGACCTCATGAGGCCACACACACACACAAGCACCTTCGTTCCATGTCACCAATATCGGCGACTCATATCCACTCCTCCACCTCTCGACCTAAATAGGCCACACACACACACAAACACCATCATCTCACGTCACCAACATCGGCGACTCATACTCACTCCTCCAACTCTCGACCTAGAAAGGCCACACACACACACAAACACCATCATCTCGCGTCACCAACATCGGTGACTCATACTCACTCCTCCAACTCTCGACCTAGAAAGGCCACACACACACACATACCACCTCCTCACGCCACCAACATTGGCGGCTCAAACCACCCCCACCAACGGGCTCCAAATCGCCCATCCCAAACCGCACGCTCCCATCTACCCTTACACCATGCTAATCCCAAGTGCTCTACACTGTTCGCACCCCCTCTCCCCCCCCCCCCCCCCTTTTTCCCTAACTTACTAACTCCTACACTGTTCATATTACTCCTCTTCTCTCATCCGAAACCCCTCAAATCCTGATTCCTGGTCCCCTCTACTGTACCTTCCAGCTCCCCTTCCCTCTTCTACCATCCCCTACTTACCACCCCCCTATCCTTCTACCTCATCCCGTCTCCTCCACACTGTTGCCTACCTAGGACGGTTAACCTCTTATCCTGCACCTCACTCCACACACAGACCCTCGTCACCGTGTGCTTCGGGAAAATACGTCGCCTCCTATTAACGACCCCCTCCACGCCTCCACCCACGCACACTCCACGCACACACCTCTTTCTGTCCTCTCGGGTTTTCCTACCCCCCCGCACTCCCTAGCTTGTCCTCTCACATCTTCCTCACTTTGTTCTACCCGCATCACCCCCATCCTTCCCCACGGCTCCCCGCACGCCTCCAACACCGCCACATTTCCATCTCCTCCCTCGGTCTCCTCCGTGAGTGTGCGGAATAACCCCACGCTTTATGTCCTACCTTCACCACTCAACTCCGTCGCGCCATTGCCGACGCCGCAACCTGTAAACGAAACTCACCACACACACACCACACCAAACAACTCAAATTTTCACCGTACCTCCCGTTTCCATCTTCCTTCTTCCTGCTGGTCGCGTCGTCCGTCCACGGTCTCCTTCCTTCTCCCTTCTCGCTCCCCTCTGCCCCAACTCTCTCCTCTCTCCTTCTGGAACTTTCCTTCTCTCTTCTTCTCCGCTCCCCTCTTTCCCTCGTTTTCTCTCTTTTCTCTCTTTTTTTTTCTTTGTTTTTTTTCCTTTTCTTCTCCTTTTCCCGACCTCCCTTTATACCCTGCCAGCCTACCCAAAACGACGTCGTTTTCCTTCATCCCAAAACGACGTCGTTTTTTTTTCTTTCAAAACGACGTCGTTTTTCCCTTTTTTAAAACGATGTCGTTTCCTACCTATTAGAAATTTATTTATTTATTATTATTATTATTTTTTTCTTTTCTTTCTAGTCCTTACAACATGTCCCCAAAAACCCCCAAATCAGAAACAAGGCCTTTTCGGCCAATTTCAGAATTCTGGCACAGCGGCTCCGCCGTGTTCCGGCGACGATGCCGCCACCCGCGGCGGCGATCCGCCTCGGGTTTGCCTATTTCGACCAAATTCAGCCAAACTTGCATTGGTTCCTGTGATAAAACACTCCTAGGACCCTCAGTTGGCCAAAAAGTTACAGAAAATCGAGACTTACCGGCGGTGGAGCCCTTGGGTGCGACGGCTCCTCCGGCGGGAGTCAATATTTGGTGTTTTGCTCCGGTCAACATGTAGAGAAAAGGACGGTGATCACAGTGGTATAAAAATTACATCCAACGGGAACCGGGAAGGGCCTCATCGGAGGCAAAAATTGAGGAAACCTACGGCGGCACCGCTGGATTTCGGCAGTATTTTTTGACTAATTAGCTGGTGGTTTGGCTCTGATTTGGCCACAGGGAAGTTCAGCATCGAAAAGCGAGCCAAGAGGAGAAATTTTACCTCGTTTGGCAGCCAAAAAATCCTTCGATGCGGCGGCGGGTGGCGGCGGCCGGTTCTTCCGGTGGCTGGGTTGTCTTCTCCGACGAGGGTTCTGGCGGCTAAGGTTTGGGGTTGGGTGTGGATGTAATTATTTATAACCTTCCCCTTTTAATCTGAGCCGTCCATCATGATTTAATATGGGACGTCCGATCGCGATTAAATTGAAAATGAATCTGGGTCGTCCGTACACGCGGGAACGGATTTGGGCCGTCCGATTGCGCGCACACGGATCGCCCACGTGGCTCTGTCCTGCGTGGCTCCTCGTGTCAGCATCCCTGCCATGCGGCGTGTCTTGGTTGGCCGGGGCTGCTGACGTTGGACTATTTTTCTAAATTACGTTTTGACCCCCGATTTTCAATTTTCTTTTCAAAAATACCCATAGAATCCAAAATTTCACCATTTTTTTCCAAAATCAATTTCAATTAAATCTCAAAAATAATTTTACCCCATTTTATTATTATTATTATTATTATTATTATTATTATTTCTATTAAATTAAATTAAATTAAATTAAAACTTTATAAATTAATTATTAAAATAAAATGAAATTAAAAAAATTCAAATAAAAATTAAAATAAAAAAAAAGTTTTGGGTGTTACACATTTATTACGCTTCTGCACTTTAATTATCTTTTATTTCATTTGGATATTTTTGAAGTCGTTACAATTTCTACTGAGAAATTACATCAGATAAGTTTTGATTTTTCTGGTGTTTTAAAGACCATCCGTGCTCCGATCAGGCTAAAATTTGGTGGACATTTAGAGGACTCATCACTTTTTAATTTTGACTGGCAGAGATCAGTTTTGTTGAATTTTTAGTATTTGTGGTTTAAAATTTGTTGTTTATGATATTTTTGTAGGAATGATCAATTCCTATAATCAAACAGTTATTCGAGATCCGATTAGGCTGAAATTTGGTGAGCACGTTTAGAATTGATTGTTTTTTTATCTAGACGGTGGAGATCAAATTTGAACAACCAGAGCACATCCATTTTACATGAACAATAGCTATTTTTTGTGATATTTCTCCATTATGTTGTTTATCTCTTGTTGTTTGATTAATTTGTAGTTCAGACTTTATTTGAAGATTATTGTGATAATTTATAATTGTTGTAAACATTCATTTTTGATAGTATGGAAGGAATTTTATTTTTTTGTATTGATTTTAGGCAAAACTTAACTTGGTTCCTTCTCATTATTGGGTACATGACCCACTTCCTTCCACCTAAAGTTGAATAACAATAAGAGTTATCAATGTTTCTATTTAGTTAAAACATTAAAAATATAATAAAATTATCATTAAAAATTAAAATTTGAAACCAAACATTATATTAGAATATTATTTTTGAAAATACAGAGAACATTAATGGCAAAAATATATATTGTTATTAATTTTTGTGAGTAAAAAGAAAGATAAATATAATAAAAATTAATGTAGTTATAACAATAAAATTAATGAAATTATATTTTGTTCAAAATCAAATGCTGGGTGAGACCATTATTATGAAGAGTTTCAATTTGTTAGTTTAGGCATAATTATCATAATAATAATAAAAAAAAAGAATTAAAACATAATTGTTATTATGTGGGATAATAGTAACCTTTTCACCATTTAAATGATAAAACTTTAAAGTTAAGTAATTTTAAAAAATGCTCTGGTAATTCGTGATTTAGAAGTAACAAACACCGCCACGCTTTTAATAGACGTGTCTAAAAGATTAAATTTTGAAATCATTAATAATAATAATAATAATGAATGCAGAATTTAATAATTATTATATTAACTTTTTTAAATAAATAAATAATCAGAATAAAGTAAGGATTCATTGAATCCTTCTTGTTTTACTTTGTGAATTTTTTAACCATTCAGATTACAATCTGAAAATAACTATTATTTAAAATCAAATTGTGTTTTAGAAATTAACCTGTATTGTGTATAGTATATTAACTAATTAATTAATACATAAATTTATATAAAATAATTATAATTCGAGAATCGAGAGAATTTTGTCATAATTTATTTAATCTAATAATTTGAACACAATAAACAAGTACATTAAAATTAATATTTTGTAAAACTCAAATAAATTTAAAAATTAGATCAAAATCAAATACTAATAAATTTTAATTAATAGTTTTTGGTACTATATAATATATAATATATGGTAAACTTAAATTAAACAAAAATAGAAGATAGCACCTCGAGATGAAAGATAAATAATAATCAATACTCCGATTATAATAAGTTTTTGAAAAGTTAGTCGGTCATAATAATTGCTACCTACTATTCTTTTCTAATTTATTTTAAAAACTCTGTCTCATATCTTTTCAACTTTCAAAACCGGTGTAAATAAATTAAAAATAATTATTATTAAAATAATCATTAAAATTTAACATTTATTATTATTATTATTATTATTTAATTTTAAATATTATTATTTAGCATTTTTTATATTATAATAAAAAAGTTAGAATAATCTTACTATATGTAAAGACACGACAAATAAAAGAAAATAAATTTATTGTAACGATCTAGAATATAAAAGAAAATTAATTATAAATTGCATGCGAAAGCGAAATAAGAGCGTTAAGGTTTACATTCCTCACACAATAATTCAGAATATCCAATATGACTATGGGAATGACCATTCTAAAAGAAAAACGAAAAATTAAAAAAATAAATGGAAAATAAACAACTGAATGTCCTATTCGCAACCTTCTTGTGGATCGAGATTTGGATTTTGGTCTTCTTGATCTAAAATGATAAATGAAAGAGTGAGCTACATTAGCCAAATAAGAATGTCATACTAATCACCGATACAGAAATGAAGGTTGGTAAAAATAATGAAAACTACTAATAGAGCTCTTAATTTAAATAAATTCATTTATCATAAGTAAAATCATTTATTGTACACTTACCGTTGCGAAAATTTCAAAACTGACTTATTGAGGTAATAACACAACAATATCATAATTTTATATTCAATTAACTAGAACAACAACTTTCCCTTTTTATCTGGCCATTGGTATCCATGGGGATCCATATGGATATTTTTACTATGCGTGATGTAACGGCCCCGGAAATTTAAAATAAAATGTGTATTAAAAATGTCAAATGCGGAAGCGAAGTCAAAATTTCGATTAACATCCCTTACACTAAAACCAAAAACGTGCTCAAAATATAAAAGATCAAACTTGTAACGGCCCCGGAAAATATTAAAATGAAATGAGTATTTAAATATATCAAATGCGGAAGCGAGATCAAAATTTCATTTAACATCCCTTACACGAAAAACCAAACAAACGTACTTAAAATATAAAAGGTTAAACTAACTAAGAAAGAAAACTCGAAAATAAACTATGCGTATGACTACAGAGTCTCTAGGCATCCCCTTCGTCGTCCTCCTGCGGAACGGGCTCGGGAACCATGTCTTCCTGATCTGAAATGGTTAATTAAGGAGTGAGCTACACTAGCCCAGTAAGAACATCACGATATCTCACCGTCACGGAGATAAAGGTGGGTAGAAAACCACAAAAAAGACCAATGGAGCATAATTTACAACAAAACCTTTTATCAATAATAAAACTTTTACCATTCACTTACCTCGGTGAAATTCATAAGACAATATACGAAAACAATAACATCATCATCATCATGAAATCATATATAAACTATATAACGTAATACTTATCAAGCCTTTCGTAATTCAATCGTTACACAATATATTTTCCTCATTTACCAGCCCACTAGTATCCATAGGGATCCATAGGGGTTCCGCTACCCGTTAACCCTTAACACTTGAAATTATATTCCAGGGCCGTCCCCATACCCCGTCCGGTATGGGCGCCAAAACTATAAACCTCATTACCCCGTCCGGTATGAGGGTGAAACGGGCCGTCCCCATACCCCGTCCGATATGGGCGCCAAAACACATAAGATCTCCATACCCCGTCCGGTATGGGAGACCACAATTCCGGTAGGGTTCCCTACGGATCCGGTCCGTCCACCATCTCCCAGGATATCTAGTCAGGCTGACCACATTATACAATTACTCATTTACATAATCTTTCATTCTCCTTTCCCTCAGTCAGCATTATCAATCCACATACAAACAAGCAAAACGGTAATTTATGCCAAACAGACAATATATAGCATCAATATCCCAGTCATTCAATCCATAATTAGTAAAACAGTAAAATATGCACACGAAACTATAAAATGAAAAATATCAAACCTCATACTGCATTTAAAACTGTAAAACAGGCCAAATAACAGTTAACCGACAAACACACTAGACTCGGGCTCCATTAGCGACCTTAAGCAATTTCACACATTCGTTGGTTCATGAAATACCGTTTTATCATTTATTGAACTTTAATACCGTGATAGAAAATAGGGTGAGGGGTCCTTACTTGTTTTCGGGATCCGAATACGATTCACAGTGCGCCTGCAGGCTGTCCCTAATTTTCCCCTGAATTTTTCCCGGGGAACTGAAACACGCTAACAGTACCTGCACGGGTTCCAAAAAAAAAATCCAAATTAGGCCCAGGGCCTCTTTCGGCCCAAATCGCAACTCCGGCACGGCGGCTCCGCCGTGCTCCGGCGACGGCGCCGCCGCTGGCGGCTCCGCCGTGCTCCGGCGACGGCGCCGCCGCTGGCGGCGGCGAGTCGCCTCGGGTTGACTGTTTTCGGCCGTTTTTGGCCGAATTCGGCCACACTCGCATTGGTCCTTGTCAGAAAACAACCCTAGGGCCCTCGGGGGGCCAAAAAATCACGGAAAAACGGAGCTTACCGGCGGCGGCGCTCTCGGGTACGGCGACTCTCCGGCGAAGTTCGTGTTTTGGTGATTTGGCTTCGGTCAACCTGTAGAGAAAAGAATGGTGATCACGATGATATAAAAATTGCATCGAACGGAGGCCGGGAAGGGCCTCGTCGGAGGCAAAAACCGAGAGGGGGCGCGGCGGTGCCGCTGGGCTTCGGCCGCGTATTCCGGCCGTTTGGCCGGGATTTCGGCTTCGATTTGGCAATAGGAGGAATCAGTGGGGAAAAACGAGTCGGGGGTATGAAATTTACCTCGATCGGCGGTCGGAAATTTCCCCGGTGCGGCGGCGAGTGGCGGCGGGTGGCGGCGGTCGGCCTCTGGTTCGTCTTCTCCGGCGAGCGGCTGGCGGCTAGGGTTTGTGGTCTGGTGTGGAGGTTCTATTTATAACCCCTTGCCTTTTGATCACAGCCGTTCATTTTGTTTTAATCTGGGCCGTTCGTTTTTGATTGAATCTGGGCCGTCCGTGCGATTGAATCTGGGCCGTCCGATCGCGTGATTGATCTGGGCCGTCGGATCGCACCCACGCGGATCGCCAACGTGGCTCCTTTTGGAGTGACGCGGTCTTGCCACGTGGCAGGCCCTGGTTGGCCGGGACTGCTGACCGGGCCTGCTGGCGTGGCTGCTGACGTGGCCGCCCTTTCTTTTTTTTTTTTTTTTTTTTTTTTTTTTTTTTTTTTTTCTCCTCCTTTCCGGGTGCTACAAAACTAGCTAAAGGAGAAACTCGAAAGTAAAAACTATGAATATGACTATGGAGTCTTTAGGCGTCCCCTTCGTCGTCCTCCTGCGGAACGGGCTCGGGAACAATGTCTTCCTGATCTGAAATGATTAAATAAGGAATGAGCTACACTAGCCCAGTAAAGACATCACGATATCTCACCGTCACGGAGGTAAAGGTGGGTAGAAAATACAAAAAGACCAATGGAGCATAATTTACAACAAATCCTTTTATCAATAATAAAACCTTTACCATCCACTTACCTCGGTGAAAATCATAAAACTGTATACGAAAGCAATAACATTATCATCATCATGAAATCATATAAACTGTATAACATAATACTTATCACGCCTTTTGTAATTCAATCATTACACAACATATTTTTCCTTATTTACCAGCCTACTAGTATCCATGGGGATCCATAGGGGTCCCGCTACCCGTGAACCTTTAACACTTGTAATCAGATTCCAGGGTCGTTCCCATACCTCGTCCGGTATGGGCGCCAAAACTATGAACCTCAATACCCCGTCCGGTATGAGGGTGAAACGGGTCGTCCCCATACTCCGTCCGGTATGGGCGCCAAGACACATAAGGTCTCCATACCCCGTCCGGTATGAGAGACCACAATCCCGGTAGGGTTCCCTACGGACCCGGTCCGTCCACCATCTCCTAGGATATCTAGTCAGGCTGACCACATTATACAATTATCAATTTACATAACATTTCATTCCCCTTTTCCTCAGTCAGCATCATCAAATCACACACAAACAAACAAAACAGTAATTTATGCCAAACAAGACAACATACAGCATCGGTTTCTCAGTCATTCAACCTATAATTCAATAAAACAGTAAAATATGCACACAAAACTATGAAATGAAAACATCAGACCTCATACTGCATTTAAAACTGTAAAATAGACCAAATAATAGTTAACCGACAAACACACCAGACTCAGGCTCCATTAGCGACCTTAAGCAATTTCACACATTCGTTGATTCAAGAAATACCGTTTTATTATTATTGAACTTTAATACCGTGATAGGAAATAGGGTGAGGGGTCCTTACTCGTTTCGGGGTCCGAACATGGCTTCACAGTGCACCTACAGGCTGTCCCTAATTTTTCCTGAATTTTTTCCGGGGAACTGAAACGCACTACTGGTACCTGCACGTGTTCCAAAAAATCCCAAATTAGGCCCAGGGCCCCTTTCGGCCAATATTGCAATTCCGGCACGGCGGCTCCGCCGTGCTCCGGCGGCGATTCGCCTCGGGTTGGCCGTTTTCGCCCGTTTCCGATCGAATTCGGCCACACTTGCATTGGTCCCTGCGATAAAACAACCCTAGGGCCCTCGGGGGGCCAAAAAAAATTACGAAAAACCGAAGCTTACCGGCGGCGGTGCTCTCGGGTGCGGCGGCTCTCCGGTGAGGTTCGTGTTTTGGTGATTCGGCTCCGATCAATCTGTAGAGAAAAGAATGGTGATCACGGTGATATAAAAATTGCATCAAACGGAGGCCGGGAAAGGCCTCATCGGAGGCAAAAATCGAGGAGGGGCGCGGCAGCGCCGCTGGGTTTCGGCCGTGTTTTCCGGCCGTTTGGCCAGGATTTTGGCTCAGATTTGGCCACAGGGGAAATCAGCGTGGAAAAACGAGTCAGGGGTATGAAATTTACCTCGATCGGCGGTCGAAAATCTCCCCGGTGCGGCGGCGGGTGGCGGCGGCCGGCTCCTCCGGCGTCTGGTTCGTCTTCTCCGGCGAGGGCAGGCGGCTAGGGTTTTTTTGGTCAGGTGTGGGGGTTCTATTTATACCCTTTTGCCTTTTGATCTCAGCCGTCCATTTTGATTTAATCTGGGCCGTCCGTTTTTGATTGAATCTGGGTCGTCCGTACGATTGCATCTGGGCCGTCAGTGCGCACGCTTGATCTGGACCATCCGATCGCGCGTACGCGGATTGCCAACGTGGCCCGTCCCCGGGTCGACGTGGTCTTGCCACGTGGCAGGTCCTGGTTGGCCAGGACTGCTGACGTGGCGCTCTTTTTTTTTTAAATAAACTTAATAAAAACAATTTATTAGAAAATTACAAAAATACCTAATTGTTTGGGCGTTACACGTGAAGCCTTATTTAACATTATTAACTAACCGGCCGTCTTCATACTTCATCTCGTATGAGTGCCAAAAATATCTTCACTTAATCAAATAATTATCCTTTTATAATTAATTTCTATTTTCACAATTTAATTATAAATCACGCAAAACAAGCAATACATGCATCAAGAAAACATAACTGAATCATTTTACCAACTCCAGCGTATTGTCATGCATTTAAAACTGTAAAATCAATTAAAACAAGATAAATAGTGATAAATAACTGGTTCTGACTCCATTAGTAACCTGTGATTAATTATCGAAATTTTTTAAATTGTACAAAATACCACATTATTTATAATTAAACTTCAATTCTATAATAAGGAATAGAGCGAAGGATTCTTACTCGAATCGATATATGAAACGCTAAACTTTCAGCTGCGCCTACTAGCGGTCCCTAGGTTCCCTGAATTTCTCTTCGGAGATTAAAACACGCACCAAATACCTAGAAATATCCGAAAAAAATCCAAAATAAGTGTTAGAAATCTTTTTCGGTCAATTTCAAGATTCCGGCACGGCGGCATCGCTATGCTTCAGTGACGGCATCGTCGCCCGTGGCGGTGGTTTGCCTCAAGCTGGCCATTTTCGGCCAGTTTCAGCCGATTTTGGTCGACTTGTACTCATTCATGCGAGAAAACATGTTAAAGGGTCTCGATTGGCACAAAAAAAGTAAAAAAATAGAGGCTTACTGGAGGCGGGAATTTTCAATGCAGCGGCTCCGCCAGCTCACCTTCATGATTGGACATTTTTCTTCGGTCAACTTGTGAAAAATAAAAAGGTGAATACAATGGTGGAAAACTTGCACAAAACGAGAATCGGGAAGGGTCTCATCGGATGCGATTTTTAATTTTTTCTGCGACGGTGTCATCAGGCTTTACCTGCGATTTTCGATCCATCTGCCGGTCCTTTAGCTTTGATTTAACTATGGGGGTGTTCATAATTAAATTTCAAGTAACTAGGAGAATTTTTACCTTTTTTGGCGGTCGGAGGTGGCTCCAGCGTGGCGGTGGGCGGCGGTTAGCTCCCTTCCTAGCGACTGGTTCTTCTTCTCCAGCCGGGGGGGAGGCGTGGCAGATAGGGTTAGGGTTTGGTGTGAAGTGAGGTATTCATATCTGTCTCCTTTAATTTGAGTCGTCCATCGCATTGGATCTGTACTGTCTGATCGTGTTTAAATAAAATATAAATCTAGACCGCTCATCGCAATTTGATCTGAACCGTACGATCGTATTTAAAGAGAGAATAAATCTAAACTGTTCATCGCGTTTAATCGCGACTATCCGATCGCGCCTGATGAGGGAACAGATCCCGACCGTCCACGCACGCGGTAATAAATCTGGACCGTCCAACCGCGGACACGAAGATCACCAGCGTGGCCTCCCTCGTGACACTGCGTCAGCATACCTTGTCACGGAGCGCGCTCTGGTTCGTTGGGGCTACTGATTGGGCGGACCTATGTGGCATATTTTTTTAAAATTACGTTTTGACCCTCAATTTCTGATTTTTCTTTCAAAAACACCTACAGAACAAAAATTTTCATCTATTTTTTTCAAAATTGTTTTCAATTTTATCATCTACCTATTTTTTTTTCTAATTTTTACATTAAATAAAATTTTGTAAATTAAAAAATTAAATTTTGTACGTTAATTTTAAATATTTAAAATTAATTCCGGATATTATATTTATATTTTAATTGCAGAAGCAAATTATATAGTTAGTATTTTCATTCTTCACATAATAAATTAAAATGTCCAATAAGGTTACGGAATTGTCCCTATTACAGCAGTTCGTAAAAAAGGCAAAACCATAATTGAAAATAATATAAATAGATGTCTTAAAGGGTTAACCTCTATAAGCACTTAAATAGAGTTCGAGAGGTAAACTACTCACAACCCTTTTGCTGATCGAGATCTAGATCTTTGTCTTTTTGATCTGAAATGCTTAATAAAAATGTGAGTTACAATAACCTAGTAAGAATAACACACTAATAACTAATACAAAAATCGAAAGTTGGTAAAAATTATAAAACAACTAATGGGTCCTTTAATTTAACTAAATTTATTTAGCTTTAAAATATTTATTTCATACTTACCATTACGAGTTTTTCAAAATCAACTTACGAAGACAAGTAATCAGATAACATTTTTATTTCATGCACAAGTGAACAAAATCAATAATTTTTCCTTTTAACCTACTTACTGGAACCCCTAGGAGTCTATAAGGATATCTTTCTACTTGTGAACCCTGCAACTAACTTTGACCGTTAACCCGACCGTTCCCATATCCTGTCCAGTAATGGGCGCCAAACATACCATCATCTTGATATCCTGTCCGATATGAAGGTAAAGCATATCTCACAAACTCTTATAGTATGAGACCTCTCAGCCTCGTCCGACTAAGGTAATGTCTACTGTAGGATTTTCTATGTATCGGGTTCTTCCACCATTTTTCAGGATATAAAGTAAGTCTTTCATATATAGATTTTCATCAACAAAACAACCACTAATCGCATACCAATATCTCATTTCATATTCACAAGTTAATTTAAACGGCATCTAAGCAAACAATACAGTTTAACAATCAAGACACGTAATCAAGACCTTTATTTCCAATCCATCAATCTAATCAAAGAAATCATGATTAGACAATATAATCAATAAATAAGAAATAATTCAAAGCAATAATTTTAAGCACATGACGGATAATAAACAATTTAGGTGGTATAGGAAAGATAAATAGACAACATAGACAAGTTAGGTCAATCATACACTGACCAGTTCTCGGCTCCACTAGTGATCTGTAATTATTGTTAGAGTTTTTTTTTTTAATTTTCATCGAATATGAGATTATTGATTATTAAGCCTCAATTTACTGTAACAGAGAATAAGATGAGAGATCCTTATCTAGATTAGTATTTCAAAGTGCCGTACTGTCTACTATGCCTCTTAACGGGCTCTGGGTTTTCTGAATTTTTTCTGCGAAAATCAAAATACTCGTCATGTACCCAAAATACTCCAAAACTCAAAATCGGTGTTGAAAAACTTTTTTGACAAATTTTAGAGTTCTGGCACAGTGACACCAACTCCACCGCCCACGATAGCAGTTCGCCTCAGCCTGGATAGTTTTGATCAGTTTTACACGTATCCCTGTGAAAAGCACATTAAGAAGTCTCGGTTGGCTGAAAAAAATAAAAAATTGAAACCTACTGGCCGGGAGGGGGGGTCTCCGAGTGCGGCGGCTCCACCGGTCCTCCTTCACAGCTGAGGTTTTTCTTCGGCTAACCTACACCAGAAAGATACGGTCAACACAATGGTCAAAGAATCATGTGAAACAAAAAGTGAGAATCAGAGAAGGTTTTGGGTTTTGTCTGCGGCGGCTCTGCCAGATTTTAAACACAATTTCTGATTCACCCGCCGTCCCTTTTGCCTTGATATGACCATAGGGAGACTCTAAATTGAATTTTGAGTGGGAAGAAGAAAATTTTACATTTTTTGGCAGTCGATGGTGACTCTGATGCGACGGTGGCTGGTGGTCAGCCTCCTTCTCCAGCGTTTTGTTATTCTTATCCGGCGAGGGTTGGTGTGGCTAGAGTTAGGATTTTTTGAAATACGATGCTTAAATACCTACAACATTGGATCTATCTTATTCAGAGAATGAATCTGGACTACACGATTGGATTGAATTTGACCGTTCGATCGCGTTTAAAAAGAGAATGCATTTGGGCCATTCATGTGCACGGAATGAGATTTGAACCGTCAGATCACCAAGCACGCGATTACTCGTGTGGCCTCTCGCATGGTGTCGATGTCAGCAGGGTTGCCACACAGCTACTCTAGTTCGCCAGGACTGTTGACCAAGCCATCCCACGTGACCAAACTTTTCTTTTTTGCGATTTAACTCTCTATTTTTAATTTTTTTTTTAAAAACATCTTCCGAATTCAAAATTTCACATATTTTTTCTATAATTATTTTCAATTTCGTCTCTAATTCATTTTTTTTCAAAAATTCAATAAAATCAAATTAAAATAAATTCAATTAATTATTTATATAATTTATTATAAATAAAAATAATTATCTCGTACCGATTTTTGGAACTGGGTGTTACATTATATTTGAACATTCTAAAAGATAATTTAAATGCACAATATTAAATAATTAGTTAAATTAGTAATTTAATTTAATTAAAATTACTTTTTAATTATTTTTAATAATATAAAAAACTAAAAAAATAAAAAATATGAAAAATAAAATTATAAAAAATATTTGGTAGCCATATGGCAAATAACAGATTTTAAATAATAATTTGATAATATTTTCAAAAGAAAAACTTCTCTAAATGTCTCATTTCCTCGCAACTGCAAACCGCGTGTTGTATACGTGTCGGGACATCTACAAATTAGCGTATCCTTGGCTTCCTGCCATAACAACTGCTTTCGTCTTCTTCTTCTTCTTCTTCCTCCCGGCGCAGCAGCACTTGTGATTGTAATTTTCGAGGTTCATAAGGAAAAAAATGGCCGGATTAAGCTACCTGACTGATTATCCGCCGGCGAAGAATCCGGTGGTGGTGGTGAGTCCGCAGTTCTTGGCTCCGTACCCGGTGGACCTGATTATCACCAAGAAGCTATTCAAACTCGGAGAAACCAACTTTGAAATCGCCGATGTTAACGGCAAGATTTTCTTCACTCTGAAAAGTAAATTTATCAGCCTCCGCGATCGCCGCGTGTTGCTTGACGCCAGCGGTGCTCCTCTCCTCACTCTCCAGCAGAAGGTCTCTCTTATCTCTTGCACTGTTTCATTTTGTTTTTGTTACGAAATTTGGTGCCATGAGAAATCCTTGATCTTAGGGTTCCTAAATTTCCTAAATCTTAGAGCTAGTAATTGATCTAATATATGATTTGGAAACAGAATCATGTTATATTATCTTTAACGTTAAGCAAATTTGTAGTTGACTTGAGCTTAATTGAATCCAGTGAGTTCTTAAGGTTTGACTTGAGCTTAAATTAAGTGAAATATAAAATTACGAAATAAAATGAGTTATTGAAGTAGTTATTTCAATTGATTGGATGAATCTTGCGAACTTTATACGATCAGTAGGATGATGATTGAAAAAACCACAAATATCAAAGCTACGTCGTCTCAAACAGTGGTGTTTGATCAAGAATTCCTGTTAATTCAAGAGACGAAGAATTTGCTGAATTGAAATAAAATTTGGAATGATTTTAACGGGGTTTGTGATATGTGGTTTTCAGATAATTACTGCTCACAGGAGATGGCAAGTTTTCAAGGGAGGCAGCACAGACCAGAAAGATTTACTTTTCAGTGCGAAAAAATCGTCATTAATCCAGCTAAAGACTGAATTATTTGTTTTCCTGGCTCAAAACACAAGCGAATCAGCCTGCGATTTCAAGGTGAAAGGTAGCTGGCTGGAGAGAGCTTGCACCATCTATCTTGGGGATTCCAACACCATTATTGGACAAGTAAGATAATTCTTTTTATGGTAAAACTTGATAATTAGGAGGATTTATGCTATTTTGTAAATCAATTACTGTTGTTATATTGTTTATCTTGAAATCTACTATGCTAATCATGATTAATTTCGGGTATATAGCTTTTTCCTTCTGTTTGTTTTGCCTGTTGGGCAACTCTTTTTGATAATTTGGATACAACATAACAAAAATGATGAATACTTTTATATGTGTGAATCAATTGACAGATGCATAAGCAACATACCGTTCAGAGCATTTTGCTGGACAAAGATTCCTTCGCGGTGACTGTGTATCCTCATGTGGATTATGCCTTCATAGTGGCTCTGGTCATCATTCTGTACGAGATCAACGAAGATCGCAGTGGCGACGACTAAATAAGAGATATTCATATATGATATGATCATATCCATCATACATCTTCTGTTAATGTTCACTTAAAAAGTAAAAAAATGTATTTGTGTTTAGGCATTCTATGATGTATGGATTTGTTATTACTGATTTTCTTCTAAGGAAACTATGTAATGTATGTTATTTTTGTTATTGTTTGTTCAATTTACTTCTATTTTCTTTTTTCCGTTGAAGAGGCTTATAGGATCGTTATCTTGTTTTACCAAACTTCAGAATCTTAGCATAAACGACAAGATAAACAATGTCCTGCAAAATTAAAAGGACCACAAAAGTTGGAGGTTCCAGATAAGATAAAGTCTAATTAAATTGCAAAGAAATTCTTTGGTAACAGTATGAGCTACCATGTTAAATCCCTTAATATCCTGGTAATAGAAACATAAGAGAAAACAGCACTTAGTGAAAGAAAATCCTCAACGTGGAGGTCAAGTTCAGAATTTAATGGTTCACAGCCGGTTGTAAGTCCTCCTTAACTTGAAAGTACTTGTAATTCCCATCTCTTTGGCAAGCAGCAACCAGACTTCCATTGCAGACTGCAAGAGGTTTAGTTCTTTCTCATTCCAGCGAACATAATAATCCCTTTATGATCATTATACACAATCCTATTCTTGTGTACCCATTAAGTTCAATAGAGGCATCACAATTAGGTTTATATATTTTGTAGCACCCGGAAAGGGGCCGAAAAAAAAAAAAAAAAAAAAAGCCACGTCGGCAGCCACGTCAGCAGGCCCGGTCAGCAGTCCCGGCCAACCGGGACCTGCCACGTGGCAAGACCACGTCGTTCCGGAACGGGCCACGTTGGCGATCCGCGTAGGCGCGATCGGACGGCCCAGATCAAGCGTGCGATCGGACGGCCCAGATGAAATCGCACGGACGACCCAGATTCAATAAAAAACGGACGGCCCAGATTAAAACAAAATGGACAGCTGAGATCAAAAGGCAAAGGGTTATAAATAGAACCCCCACACCAGACCACAAACCCTAGCCGCCTGCCGCTCGCCGGAGAAGACGAACCAGAAGCCGGACGCCGCCACCCGCCGCCGCACCGGGGAAATTTCTGACCGCCGATCGAGGTAAATTTCGTACTCCCGACTCGTTTTTCCACGCTGATTCCTCCTGTTGCCAAATCAGAGCCGAAATCCCGGCCAAACGGCCGGAATACACTGCCGAAGCCAAGCGGCGCCGCCGCGCCCCTTCTCGGTTTTTGCCTCCGATGAGGCCCTTTCCGGGCTCCGTTTAATGCAATTTTTATATCAACGTGATCACCATTCTTTTCTCTACAGGTTGATCGGAGCCGAATCACCAAAACACGAACTTCACCGGAGAGCCGCCGCACCCGAGAGCACCGCCGCCGGTAAGCTTCGGTTTTCTATAAATTTTCGGCCCCCCGAGGGCCGTAGGGTTGTTTTATCACAGGAACCAATGCGAGTGTGGCCGAATTCGGCCGGAAACGGCCAACCCGAGGCAAACCGCCGCCGTGCCGGAGTTGCGATATTGGCCGAAAGGGGCCCTGGGCCTAATTTGGGATTTTTTGGAACACGTGCAGGTACCAGTAGTGCGTTTCAGTTCCCCGAGAAAAATTCAGGGAAAATTAGGGACAGCCTGTAGGCGCACTGTGAAGCCGTGTTCGGACCCCGAAACGAGTAAGGACCCCTCACCTTATTTCCTATCATGGTTTTAAAGTTCAATAAATGATAAAACGGTATTTCATGAATCAACGAATGTGTGAAATTGCTTAAGGTCGCTAATACAGCCCAAGTCTAGTGTATTTGTCGGTTAACTGTTATTTGGCATGTTTTACAGTTTTAAATGCAGCATGAGGTTCGATGTTTTTATTTTATAGTTTCGTGTGCATATTTTACTGTTTTATTGATTATGGATTAAATGACTGGGATATTGATGCTGTATGTTGTCTGTTTAGCATAAATTACTGTTTGCTTGCTTGTATGTGGATTAATGATGCTGACTGAGGAAAAAGAGAATGAAAAATTATGTAAATGGGTAATGGTATAATGTAGTCAGCCTGACTAGATATCCTGAGAGATGGTGGACGGACCGGGTCCATAGGGAACCCTACCGGGATTGTGGTCTCCCATACCGGACGGGGTATGGAGATCTTATGTATTTTGGCGCCCATACCGGACGGGGTATGGGGACGGCCCGTTTCACCCTCATACCGGACGGGGTAATGAGGTCTATGTTTTGGCGCCCATATCGGACGGGGTATGGGGACGACCCGTTTCACCCTCATACCGGACGGGGTAATGAGGTCTATGGTTTGGCGCTCATACCGGACGGGGTATGGGGACGGCCCTGGAATGGATTTCAAGTGTTAAGGATTAACGGGTAGCGGGACCCCTATGGATCCCCATAGATACTAGTGGGCTGGTGAATCAGGAAAATATATTGTGTAACGATTGAATTACGAAAAGTTTGATAGGTATTATGTTATACAGTTCATATATATGTTTTCATGATGATGATGATGTTATTGCTTTCGTATATTGTTTTATGAATTTCACCGAGGTAAGTGAATGGTAAAGGTTTTATTATTAATAAAAGGATTTGTTGTAAATTATGCTCCATTGGTCTTTTTGTGTTTTCTACCCACCTTTACCTCCGTGACGGTGAGATATCGTGATGTCTTTACTGGGCTAGTGTAGCTTATTCCTTATTTAATCATTTCAGATCAAGAGGACATCGTTCCCGAGCCGGTTCCGCAGGAGGACGACGAAGGGGACGCCTAAAGACTCCCTAGTCACATTCGTAGTTTTTTACTTTCAAGTTTCTCCTTTAGGTAATTTAATATTTTATATTTTGTGAGCACATTTTTTGTTTTAGTGTAAGGGATGTTATTCAAATTTTGACTTCGCTTTCGCATTTGACATTTATAATATAATTTTCATTTTAAATTTACGGGGCTGTTACATATTTACTTAGGACAAGTGAAAACCATTTTAAATTTGTAAGAGCTCTTTTAGAAATTAAAAAGGCTATTTTGGGGGAGGGTGTTGCTGATGGTTCTGTGGACTCATTAGAAAATCTAAAGAGAGAATCAAAATGTAAATAAAAAATGAAGGCAATCAGTAGATGCAGATGAGATGGTGGAAACTGCAGCAGATGAAGAGGGGAGTGAATGTCTAAAGTTAATTATTTCTCATCCAAGAAATTATGTGAGTGTGTTAGAGAAAAGAGCTAAAAGTGATGCGAAAAATGATTTTAAGCAAAATCAATTTAAGAGAAAAATTAATATAATATTTTGTAAACTTCTTATAAAAAAATTATTCACTATAAAATTACTAATTAATATTAAAATGAAAATTTGATTTAATTTAGTTATTTTATTTTCAAATATTAAAACTGTAGCACCCGGAAAGGAGGAGGAGAAAAAAAAAAAAAAAAAAAAAAAAAAAAGGGGGGGGGGGCCACGTCAGCAGCCACGTCAGCAGGCCCGGTCAGCAGTCCCGGCCAACCAGGGCCTGCCACGTGGCAAGATCGCGTCACTCCGAAAGGAGCCACGTTGGCGATCCGCGTGGGTGCAATCCGACGGCCCAGATCAATCACGCGATTGGACGGCCCAGATTCAAACGCACGGACGGCCCAGATTCAATCAAAAAATGAACGGCCCAGATTAAAACGAAATGAACGGCTGTGATCAAAAGGCAAGGGGTTATAAATAGAACCTCCACACCAGACCAAAAACCCTAGCCGCCAGCCGCTCGCCGGAGAAGACGAACCAGAGGCCGACCGCCGCCACCCGCCGCCACTCGCCGCCGCACCGGGGAAATTTTCGATCGTCGATCGAGGTAAATTTCATACCCCCGACTCGTTTTTCCCCACTGATTCCTCCTATGGCCAAATCGAAGCCGAAATCCCGGCCAAACGGCCGGAATACGCGGCCGAAGCCCAGCGGCGCCGCCGCGCCCCCTCTCGGTTTTTGCCTCCGACGAGGCCCTTCCCGGCCTCCGTTCGATGCAATTTTTATATCACCGTGATCACCATTCTTTTCTCTACAGGTTGACCGGAGCCGAATCACCAAAACACGAACCTCGTCGGAGAGCCGCTGCACCAGAGAGCGTCGCCGCCGGTAAGCTCCGTTTTTCCGTGATTTTTTGGCCCCCCGAGGGCCCTAGGGTTGTTTTCTGACAAGGACCAATGCGAGCGTGGCCGAATTCGGCCGAAAACGGCCGAAAATAGCCAACCCGAGGCGACTCGCCGCCGCCAGCGGCGGCGCCGTCGCCGGAGCACGGCGGAGCCGCCGTGCCGGAGTTGCGATTTGGGCCGAAGGAGGCCCTGGGCCTAATTTGGATTTTTTTTTGGAACACGTGCAGGTACTGTTAGTGTGTTTCAGTTTCCCGGGAAAAATTCAGGGAAAATTAGGGACGGCCTGCAGGCGCACTGTGAATCGTATTCGGATCTCGAAAACAAGTAAGGACCCCTCACCCTATTTCCTATCACGGTATTAAAGTTCAAAATGATAAAACGGTATTTCTTGAATTAACGCATGTGTGAAATTGCTTAAGGTAGCTAATGGAGCCCGAGTCTAGTGTGATTGGTGGTTTACTGTTATTTGGCCTGTTTACAGCTTTAAATGCAAAATGAGGTTTGATGTGTTTATTTTACAGATTTGTGTGCATTTACTACGTTTTTATTAATAATGGGTTGAATGACTGAAAAAACCGATACTGTATGTTGTCTGTTTGGCATGAACTACTGTTTGCTTGTTTGTATGTGAATTGATGATGCTTATTGAGGAAAAGGAAAATGAAAGATTGTGTAGACTGATAATTGTATGATGGGGTCAGCCTGACTAGATATCCTGGGAGATGGTGGACGGACCGGGTCCGTAGGGAACCCTACCGGGATTGTGGTCTCACATGCCGGACGGGGTATGGAGATCTTATGGTTTTGGCGCCCATACCGGACGGGGTATGGGGACGGCCCGTTTCACCCTCATACCGGACGGGGTATTGAGGTTTATGGTTTTGGCGCCCATACCGGACGGGGTATGGGGACGGTCCTGGAAACTGATTATGAATGTTAAAGGTTAACGGGTAGCGGAACCCCTATGGACCCCCACGGATACTAGTAGGCTGGTAAATGAGAAAAAGATATGTTGTACAATGATTGAATTACAAGAGGCGTGATAAGTGTTATGTTTTACAGCTTAGATTATTCAATGATTATGATAATGTTATTGTTTTTCTCATATTGTTTTCATAAATTCCACCAAGGTAAGTGGATGGTAAAGGTTTTCATGTTAATAAACGAGTTTGTTGTAAATTATGCTCCATTGGTCTTTTTTGTGTTTTTCTACCCACCTTTATCTCCGTGACGGTGAGATATCGTGATGTTCTTACTGGGCTAGTGTAGCTCACTCCTTAATTAACCATTTCAGATCAGGAAGACATGGTTCCCGAGCCCGTTCCGCAGGAGGACGACGAAGGGGATGCCTAGAGACTCTGTAGTCATACGCATAGTTTATTTTCGAGTTTTCTTTCTTAGTTAGTTTAACCTTTTATATTTTAAGTACGTTTTTGGTTTTTCGTGTAAGGGATGTTAACTGAAATTTTGATCTCGCTTCCGCATTCGATATATTTAAATACTCATTTCTTTTTAATATTTTCCGGGGCCGTTACAAAAATATTAATTAAATACATTACTAAAATATAAAATTAATAAATATATTCAACTAAAAATATTAATTATGTTGTAAAATTGATAATAAGGGCTAAAATGACTTTTTATTTTAATTTCATTATTTTATTTAATATAAATATTGGAACATAGATATATTACTGAAACATAAAGTTAATAAATATAATTAATAAAAAATTATTTGTAACACTCCGAACTCGGAATTTAGACTTGGGACGACTAAATTTATATTGATAATAATTTTAAAAAAATTTAATTTTAATTTTTTAGAATTTTTGAAGAAATGTACATTTTAGATGTATTAGAAACCAATTTTCAAAAGTTAAGGCCAAAGTGAAAATAAGGAATGACCTGTTTACAATAAAAATATGAAAACTAGGATAAAAGTGTAGAAATAAAAAAAATGGCCACATAGGACGACCAGTCGCCGTGCGCCGCGTGATGGACATATGGATACGCATTCCACGTGGGCAATCTGCGTGCCAACTGATCCAACAGTCCAGATTCACTCTCGTGCGCACAAATGGCCTAGATCCCTTTTTCCTTCAAGTGCGATCGAACGATTCACGTGTCTTCAATCGGACAGCTCTGACTCGCTTCCCAAATAAGCTAGATCTGACGGTGGAGATTGGGGCACACGGACCCAAATGGACGGTCCAGATCAACGGAAGAGGAGTATTTAAACTCCTCTTCTCTCGAAACCCTAACTCTAGCCACAACTAGTTCGCTGGCTAGAGAAGAAGAAGAAGGGCAGCCGGAAGAGAAGCCAACTACCATTGTTGTCGCACCGAAAACCAAATTGACACCAGAAGGTGAATTTTTTCTTCCCGTTCGCTCTGTTTTTTTATTTATTTTAAATTACCCCAAACCCTTATCGACACCGAAAAACTAAAAAAGAAGCGAGAAACGGAGGGTGAAGCTCGGCTGAGTCACTGTACCTGAAACTGAAAAACTCCTTCGGTGAGCCCGAATCCTCTTCTTGTTCACTTTCATTTTTCGACCGTAGGATATCCAACACGTTTTTTGTGCAGGACAACCGAAGAAGAGACGAGATTGTAGGAAGAAAAGGTGGAGCTGCTGCACCAGAAAATCAGAACCGACAGTAAGTTTTTGTTATCCCCCTTTTTTCCACCAACAGAGGCAACCTGTGTAATACCTGAGCTCGTAATTTGGCCCGGGATCAATTTTGGCAATTTAAAAATAAAAAAAAATATTTTTGAATTGATTTAATTTAATTTTGTTAAATTATTGAAAAAATAGGTTAGGAATATAATCGAAAATAATTTTTTAAAAAAAGGGTAAAACAATTTGGGGTTGCAGGGTGTTTTTAAAAGAAAAATTAGAAACTGGAGGTCAAAATACATATAGGACGACCCAGTCAGCAACCCCGATGAACTGGATCACGTCGCATGGCAAGACACGCTAACGTCGGTGCCACACGGGCGATCCGTGTGCCCAGTGATCGGATGGTCCAGTATCGATCCTGCGCGCATGAACGGCTCAAATTCGTTACATCCTTATGCGAAATCGGACGAACGAGATCAATCACGATGAATGAATTTATTTTTTCATTAAGTGTGATTGGATGGACGAGATCAATCCCGACGAACAGTCCAAATCAATGCGGGATGAGTATAAATACTTCGTGTTGCATGGGAACCCAAACCCTAGCTGCCAGCCATCGCCAGAGAAGATTCAGGTGTCAGAAAAGGAGACCAACCGCCAACTGTCGCCACACTAGAGCCACCGCCAGTCGCTAAAAAAGGTAAAAATTCTCCATACTCGCTCGGAATTCGATTTCGAGCATCCCTGTGGCCAAACTGTAGTAAGATTGATGACGAATGAGCTGAAAATCGCGGATAAAATTCAATAGAGCCGCTGCAGCCAAAATCTAAAAATTCCTTCGATGAACCCCTTTTCGTTTCTTATTTCATGCGATTTTTCGGTCATTGTATTCACCGTCTTTTTCTATGCAAGTTAGCCGAAGAAAGAATCCTAGTCGCGAAGAAGGACCGACAGAGCCGCCGTACTCAGAGCCCCCCTTTTTTCTTGGGCTCGTAATTTGGCCCGGGATCAATTTTTGCAATTTAAAAATAAAAAAAAAATTTGAATTGATTTAATTTAATTTTGTTAAATTATTGAAAAAATAGGTTAGGAATGTAATCGAAAATAATTTTTTTTAAAAAGGGTAAAACAATTTGGGGTCTGGGGGGTGTTTTTAAAAGAAAAATTAGAAATTGGGGGTTAAAATACATGTAGGGTGACCCAGTCAGCAACCCCGATGAATTGGATCACGTTGCATGGCAAGACACACTAACGTCGGTGCCACACGGGCGATCCGTGTGCCCAGCGATCGGATGGTCCAGTATCGATCCTGCGCGCATGAACGGCTCAAATTCGTTCCATCCTTATGCGAAATCGGACGGACGAGATCAATCACGATGAATGGATTTATTTTTTCATTAAGTGTGATTGGATGCACGAGATCAATCCCGACGAACAGTCCAAATCAATGCGGGATGAGTATAAATACTTCGTGTTGCATGGGAACCCAAACCCTAGCTGCCAGCCCTCGCCAGAGAAGATTCAGGTGTCAGAAAAGGAGACCAACCGCCGACTACCGCGACACTAGAGCCACCATCAGCCGCTAAAAAAGGTAAAAATTCTCCATAGTCGCTCGGAATTCGATTTTGAGCATCCCTGTGGTCAAAATGGAGTAAGATGGATGACGAGTGAGCTAAAAATCGCGGACAAAATTCAATAGAGTCGCCGCAGCCAAAATCTAAAAATTCCTTCGATGAGCCCCTTTTCGTTTCTTATTTCATGCGATTTTTCGGTCATTGTGTTCACCATCTTTTTCTGTACAAGTTAGTCAAAGAAAGAATCCTAGCCGCGAAGAAGGACCGACAGAGCCATCGTACTCGGAGCCCCCCCCCCCCCCTTCCCCCCCTTCTGGTAGGTTTAGTTTTTGTGATTTTTTGGCCAACTGAGGCCCTTTAATATATTTTTCTGTAAGGATACGTGCAAAACTGACCGAAATCAGCCAGGTTGAGGTGAACTACCACCGTGGGCAGCGAAGTCGGTGTTGGAGCACAGCGGCGGTACCGTGCCAGAATCTCAAAATTGACTGAAAAGAGTTTTGAACACTGATTTTAGATATTTTGGATATTTTTAGGTCTGTGACGAGTGTTTTAAATTTTCACAGAAAAAATTCAAGAAACTCAGTACCCGTTGGGAGATGTAGTAGATAGTGCAATGTCTCAAAATATCGATCTGGATAAGGATCCCTCACCCTATTCTCCGTTACGATAAATTGAGTCTCAACGATGTATAATTTCGTATTTTAATAAAAAATTAGAGAACTCTAAAAAACTGGTTAGTTCACGATTATCCTGATTTTCTGTACTACTCTATTTGCTTGTTATTATATGGTGCATGTTCTTAAATTATATTTTCTATAGTTTTATCGATTTATCTTATTTATTCGGTTATATGCCATCAACATAAATATAGTTTAATTGATCTGTAAGTGTAATATGAGATATTAGTATGCATAGTTGGTTGTTTTATTGTTGGAAATCTTTATGTGATAGACTTACTAGGTACCCAAGAAAAGGGCGGACGAGTCTACTATATAAGGAACCCCACCGCCATATAGTTCGCAACCAGGTTCAAAAGGGCTTTGTCAAAACGAAGCATGTCACCTCGAGGGAACAACCCGCCGATCTATTCACAAAACCTTTAGGAACTTAGCACATCATCGAATTTTGTTGAAGATGAAGCATCTACAACAAGAGAGTTCAAAGAGTCAAAGAAGAGATAGTGAGAAACTCGAAGAGTTGAAAGCAAACTAACTTCATCTTAAGGAGCGGCTGAAAAGAATTAAGGAAAAAATGAGAAGGCTGAAAGAAATAGACAGGTAGACCGCTTAGATCAAAACCCTAAAATGAAGGGTCCAGATTTTCCTTTTCTATTTAAAGGTTGGGGACAGCTGGTGGTCTCTGACGTTTCTAGAGACCACCCTCATCCTCTTTTCATATATTCCCAAGATTCCATTCAATAAATATATAGCAGAAAATTAATGAGCATTAAATGCTCTCTAACTTACCCGGTGAAGTTTCTTTACACTAACTAAAAGGTCCACCAAGTTGTTTCACAGCACCTAAAAAACAGTTGTGCAGCTTTCCAGTCCACTTCAACTAGGTTTTAGACGATGGAGACAGCTAGAGGACTGCCAGCTTCCTCCTCATCCTTTTCATAATCCTCATCATTAATATCATCAATAAGAACAAAATCAAGGTCATCATTTCGGGATTTGATAACTGGAGTTGCAGGCGCCATGGTTTTTTGCAGAAAAAGCAATGTGTTTGAATCACCATGATCTAGCTAATCATGACAACCATCACGAAGCTTTTTGTAACAACTATGGCTAACCTCACGAGGACTCTCCTCAACAAAATCCCTTTCCCTTTGTCCTTCATCCCTGCACGAATCATTTCAACATTTCGATTAGTACCCTTCATTTTTTTCTTCTACCCCATTATCAGACATGAACCCAGGAAACAACCTAGAGAAACTATTTTGCAATGGGACCGATATATATAGATCCTTAAGAAGCAAGAAAGAAGGGTCACACGAGAAATATCGTGGGGGCGGTAGTGAGACTAAAACATGGAGGAAGAGAGAAGAAGCCAAAAAGAAACTTAACGAATATTTTTTGTATGTATCTGAGAGGGTGGAGAGTGAGATATACTCACGTATCAGGACAAAAATGGAAATGAAACCGACGAAACAAGCCAGTGAAGCTACTATTATGGTTACCTGGAGACTGACTAACTCAACTCTGGATGTAGACTCAAGGGATTGATTAACCTTTCACTTTCATTAAGATTTGTCCTATATAGTTTTGTGGAAGAGGAGTTGTACTTAAAGCCTCCAAAGGGCTACTTCAAGGCTAGTGAAGGGTAAGTCTCATGTCTAACCAAGAGCCTGTACGGCCTAAAGCAAGCGGGTCACTAGTGGAATAATGAGCTCACTTCAAAGCTCCAATCCATCGGCTTCACCAAGTTAGAAGCTGACCA
Organism: Carica papaya; assembly: GCF_054855325.1. Lineage (NCBI taxonomy): Eukaryota > Viridiplantae > Streptophyta > Magnoliopsida > Brassicales > Caricaceae > Carica > Carica papaya. The sequence goes on along the minus strand of NC_142316.1, from coordinate 27,378,321 downwards.
CTGTCTATTCACAAAAGGAACAAAAAGAAACTGCGTTGTAGTTGTGGTATATGTAGACGACTTACTTGTCACGGGTCCAAATGATGAAAAGATTTATGAAGTCAAAAGCGCCATGAATGAAGCCTTTACAGTCAAGAACCTCGGCCAAACGAGATATTTCCTCGGAATCGAGATAGCTAGGCCAAAATAAAGGATCTACATTGGCCAAAAAAATATACCAGAGATATTCTACAAGATACAAATATGGAAGATGCAAAAAGAAGCCACTTTCCCCTACATTCCGGACTAAAACTACATATAAAAGAAGGAGAAATCTTACCAGATCTGAAGAGATATAGATGCCTAATCGGTCGCTTACTTTACCTCAACTTCACCAAATCTGACATAACATACTCCACCCAACACCTCAGTTAGTTCATGCAACAACCCAGACAGCCGCACCTCATCGCTGCACTACACGTTGTTAGGTACCTAAAGCAATATCCGGAGCAAGGAATTTTCTTCCCAAGAAAGAATGATTTTAAAGTTCAAGCCTTTTGTGATTCGGACTGGGCATCGTGTCTGATAACCCGAAAATCACTCACGGGCTTCTGCATCTTCCTTGAGCCTGCACTAATCTCCTGAAAAACAAAGAAACAAACTACGGTGAACAAGTCTTCCGTGGAGGCTGAGTATAGAAGTATGTCATCCACGGTATGTGAAGTTCAGTGGATAACCTATATGCTTCGAGACTTTTAAATAATACCTCACTTACCCATAATAAAAGCCGCTAAGCATATCGCAGCAAATTTGGTTTTTCACGAACGAACAAAACACCTTGACATTGACTGAAT